>NW_020951957.1:9919632-9966562 GCF_900497805.2 Vombatus ursinus | reverse complement strand
GAAGAAGAAGAAGAAGAAGAAGAAGAAGAAGAAGAAGAAGAAAGGGGGAAGGGGAGGAGGAGGAGAAAGAAGAGGATTCCTCATATAATAGGTCAGTAAGCTTGATTTCACAACTTGTCAAAGTGCTAGAAAATATTATTAAATGAATGCTTTTCTAATTGGTCACTAACCATCCCTTTAATAATATGTTCTAGAATTTTGACAAGATGTGAAATCAGGTTTACCCATCCACTTTATGTGGAGTCCTAATATGAAATGTACAAAAAACTCAAGATGAGTCTAAATGAATGATATCACTCCAACAGCTTCTCCATCTCTGAGTTCTGTCCCCAACATCTTGCTGAAACAAGCACTTTGAGAGCACAAACTTTCCCCAGCAGGAAACCAGGAATATTAGGAAATAGAAATTTGGTTGTGTTGGTTTTTCTTTGTTATTGTGGATATGTTTAATTTGAAAGACTTGAAAAAGGAGATTATTTAAACCTTCAAACCCAATAGAAAAGAAGTAATCAGTATATGGAGTGGAATCTTACAGGCAAGATCCAACAACAGTCAAAACAATTTGGGATGAAGTAGGGAAAAGTGCTCTCCATTGTATACATACATACATACATACATATATGTGTATGTGTGTGGAGAGAGAGTTCATGATTTTTCTCCCCTCCCCCACAAAAACAATCTGGGATCCTTTATTTTATCTTACTGTGACATGTTTTCAAATCTCATAGTCATCCAGATTGTAGCAATAACACTCACTAAATATGAAAGCTTGAACAAGTTATTTTCTTTTTTGGAGCTTCAATTACTTCATCAAATACCATGGTTGGACTAGAGTATTTCTAAGATCTTTTTCAGCTCAAAAATTTTATGATAGTCTACTAAAAAGAAAGAATCACCATAAAACTAAAATATTACCAAGACCATAGCGTTTGAGTTTAACTCAATGGCATGATAAAGAGAAGTTTATGACTCCATAAAAATGTTAGTCATAAATCAAACATAATTGTACTTATAAAGTTAGATTAGCTATCATAGTTTAAAGATATTGTTCTGAAGAACACACTGTATGTTCAATAAATGTAATAAGTATATAATTTCAGATAACTAATTAACATGTTGTTATATGGGTGTTTAGAGACTTGTCTATGACAAGTGTGTTTCAATCATTTGCATGACTAAATGGTAGTATTTATTGTGTCACTATGCACTTGTTATTTCCCTAACCAAGTACCCTCATGGATTAAATGGAGTTGAAAAATTCAGTTGATCAATTTGAAATAACAGATAACTAGAAGCATGAGCACTATTAGAAGAAAAAAATACCTCTTTTACTCACTAGTATTTACTGGCTCAGTTTCCCTATTATGTTCCTTTGAAAAGAAATGTTACCCACCTGAGTCTGGCTATGAGGTGGATTTGTTACAATATGATTAGAAAACTGAATTATATGAATCTAAAATGAGCTAATGATGTTTTATCCCATCATTTGGGCCCTGCAGTCTTTTCTGTCAGATTTGTGTCTTCCAGACTGCAGGCCATTCACCTACGATTGATAGCAAACAGCAGGCACCAGCCAATGTCTCCCCATCGTTCCCTGAATGCAGCCTGTGCTCGGTTACAGTCAACTTCTTTGGGACCACCTCGAGGGAGAGACAGCTCAATGCCCCTTGCCAGCAGGAAGCAGTTTCAGCAAGACCTTCGTCCCTTACCCCAAAAGAATTTGGGTCCCATTTGTTTCAGGGAGGAATGATGAGGTTAGGATCTGGACCCCAAAAAGGTAAAACCCTGGACTTTCCCACAAGGCCAAATCTCTGGCTTTGGCCTGAGGCTATAATCCCATCAACTGGCTTTTCATTATGACAATGTTCAATCTCTATTACCCTTAACCTATCCTGGCTCTCCTTTGTCTTACCTCCCTATGGCCTCTAGCCATTTCTCACCCTTAATCCTAGCTACGCTCCAGCTCCAATCTCCCTTGGCTACATGGTCTAGGTCCCTGGAGTTCTACTACCTCATAGACTACTTGGCCACTCCTAGATCCCTCCCACAGTCTTTCTGTATATAAGGTCCATCTTGTCTCCATTAAGATACTCAAGTTGTTACAATCTAGACACAGTCTCAGATTCTTATAATCTAGCCACATGCTTAGATTCTTAAAATCTCGCCAATAGCTCACTAACATTCAGACTCCTTAAGAGTCTGCCCAATATGACAGATGTTCTAATAAAACTTGTCTTTGGCTGAAAGACAAAAAAAATAAAAAATAAAAAATAAAATGAGGGCAGCTAGGTGGTGCAGTGGATAGTGCACCAGCTCTATCCCAATCACCTTAAAAAAATTTTTAAGAAAAGGAACTGCTTTGCTAGAGTATTTGGTGTGGTCATGTGCACTGAGCAGTGGGCCCTAGGGGTGGAGATGGGAAATGGCATGCTAATTGTTGCTTCTGGTGGGGTGCACAGTAGCTAAAATGGCATCGTTGGGGAGTTCTTTGTTAACCTTCAGAGTATTGGTGCTTTTGTTGTGTGGGACTCCAACTATGTCTATCATTTTTTTTTTTTTTGTGGGGGTGAGAAGGCAATTGGGATTAAGTGATTTGCCCAGAGTCACACAGCTAGTGTCAAGTGTGTGGGTCTGAGTCTGGATTTGAACTCAGGTCCTCCTGACTCCAGGGCTAGTGCTGTAGCTCTATCCACTTATCCACTGTGCCACTTAGTGGCCCCTATGTCCATCTTTTTTTTTTCTTTTCTTTGGTGAAAACCTCATTCCTGAATTCCTTTCAGTTTCTTTAACTCATCCTGAAATTAAAAAAAAATATGGAATACAACAAGGCTTCATAGTTAATAATAGTCTTAAAATGGAGTATATTTAGCTAAATTTTAAATTATTTAGAATTGTTTTATCAATTTAGAAATATGTATAATAATTCCAGCTGTGGTTTAGTGGCTAGAGTGGTAAACTGGAAGTCTTAGATTAAAATTCTGTCTCAGACACTCACTAGCCATGTGACCATAGACAAATCACTTAATCTTACACAATATCAGTTACCTTATCTGGGAATAATAATAATAATAATATTTCCTTATTTATCTCATAGGATTATTGGGAAGAATGAACTGTTCATTTTAATTGCTATTTAATTTAATTGCAATGGGGGTTAACAGATGAGCCCCCCCAATCTGTTGGGTCCTAGCTTGCTTCTACTGGTCCATGTAGTCAATGGCTCCTTATTGAAAAATTGTAAATTGAGATGTCTAAGCAATCCACTTATTAGCCATTGAGCCAGGAAGACTCGCCTACTTTTCAAGGAGACAACTTTCACACTAGCTTTCTTCTTCTTCTGGAACATGACCTATAGAACTTTTTTTTTTTTTTTCTGGGACTTCCCATTGGGATGGAAGGGATCTCTCTTGTCCCACCTGGCAGCAATAAAAGCTGCTAACACATGATAAAATGTATATATACTGTGTAGGCAAGCCACAGACTGAACTGCAGTTGCCCTTGGATGGGTCTTCAGCTTTGCTTGTTTGTTTTGTTTTGTTTTACTTAACATGAGCTACCAAACAGTCATCCTGAGATGGTCTTTCCAGTCTTAGAGACAATCTCATGAGTTCCTCAAGTTGGTTACTTCTGGGTCTCTCCCTAAGAGCTGAATGACAACAGAAAGTGTTTCATCAACCAAATATTCTCCAACAACCAAAACGAAATGTACTGTGTACAAAGTAACAGCAAGATTGTAAGACGATCAAATATAAATGACTTAGGCACTTGGAGATTATGGCCACAAAGAAATAATGTGCTTAAGTCTGGCCCTGGCTGGTCAGAAAATATGGACCTTAAAGGAATTTGTTTAGATAGTGTAGAGATAAAATGAAAATTCCAATTCAACAGTTTCACTAAATAGTTCTAGTTTAAGCCATCAATTGTCCAAAAGAGAGTAATGGGAATTATAGGTCACTGCATCATGCTTTAAGTCGTTGTCAACTTGTAACATGGTTCATATTCTATGCTGGCTTTTTTCTTGCAATCTTCCCTACCTAATTTCTATCCTCTCTCCTTTCCAGCTCCAGAACTGTAATCAAAATAATATTACCATTTCTATTGAAAAAGATAAATCAAATCTAAAAATTCTGGAAAGCAATTGGTATATATAAAGCTATATGTCCCAAAAGTCACTAAACTAGACACATCTTTGACCCACAATACCATTACTTGGCCTATTCTCACCAAAGAGAGAGAGAGAGAGAGAGAGAGAGAGAGAGAGATTGAAGGCCCATGTGTACAAAGATGTTCATAGCCATTTGTTTTGTTGTAGCAAAGAATTGGAAACTAAGGAGGGTGCTCAACAGTTACGGAATGGTTGAACAAATAAATTATTGTAATGGAAGATTATTGTACCATTAAAAACTGTAAAGGACAAGAAGAACTTTTGAATAAAAAAAAGTGAGCAGAACCAGGACATGAACATATACAATATCTACGGTATTGTAAAAAAAAAAAAAAAAACTACAAAAGAGAACTATGATTCATTCCATGACATCATAACTCCAGAAGAGTGATGGTTAATCATTCTTTCCATCTCTTAACAGAGAAGAAATGGGCTAGAAGTACAGAATGAAGTATATATTTTCAAAGATAACCAATATATAAATATGGTTTGCATGACTAAACTTATTTCATACAAAGGAGGGCTAATATTATTTGTGGGGGGTGGTGGTAAGGAAGGGGGGCAGTGAGGTAATGATAGTAATATTTAAAAAAAAAAGTATCCCAAAGCAACATGTTAAAAATACACAGAAAAAAACAAAATAAATTTCAAAAGGACACTCAGATGAACAGAGTACTGCTAGAACTACCAGGATAAATTTAATATATACATTAAAAAAGACAAAAAACAAAACAAAAAAGTAGTAGCTTCAGTGTCATATACAATTATCTTTTTTCTGTTCTTAATATTAGGAAACATTGATGTTCGTTGATATTTGTCAAATTTATAATAACAAAGTTTCGTTTATTTACTTATTTGTTTGTTTAAGAAAGGGTACATTAATCAAATCTCCTAGAGAGTCAATCCCCATCTCTTTAAATTACCAAAACAATGCAAGCTTGCCTGTATGTGTTGTCTCTCTTATTAGAATATAATTTTCTTAAGGTAAGTTAATCTGTTACATTTTAATTTTTATCCCCATTTTAACACAGTGCTAGGCACATAGTAAGTACTTGATATATGTGTTTATATTCATTCAATCATTTCCCCTTTTTCACATTCTTACATGTTTGTAATCTTTTATTGTAATAGGTTATGAATGTCATGCCAGAAAACAATTTATGCTGGAACTCAATGTCAATATATTAGTTTTATTCATCTGAGAAAACAATAATTATAGCAATATTTGTTTTTCAGCTACTTTATCTGAAGGAACTTTTTTTTTGGTTGTTTGTTTTGTTTTGTTGTTGCTAGGCAATGTGGTTAAGTGACTTGCCTAGGGTCACACAGCTAGTAAGTGTTATATGTCTGAGTTCAGATATGAACTCAGGTACTCCTGACTCCAGGGACAGTATTCTATCTACTGTGCCACCTTGCAGCCCCTTGGAAAAAAAATTCTTTTTGAAATGGTCTCTGACTCTTCACTCTCACACACACAGACACAAACACACACACACACACACACACCATACTTTTCTTATTTGTCAATGAGACAATTATTTCATATGGTAGATAATGATTTGCAATTTTTGGAAGGAGTTTTTTTTTGTTTATTCTTTGATCAATTATCTATTGAGAAATGACATATGTATGTATGTAAATATATACACACATGCATACATGTATGCCTACACATAAAAGTTTTGCTATATATGACATATGGATAACTAAAGTATGTATGTTTTATAGATAGATAGATATAGATATACATTTATATATAAAACCTATCTGTAGATGTAAATACATAAATGTTATATATATATACATACATAAACACATAACTATACATACATACAAATACACACACTTTTTAAAATATATTGTTGTTAGATACAAAACCTTTACTATGAATATTTGATAGAAAGTTTTTCCCCCATTCAATTACTTCTCTTCTTATCCTAGATGCATTAATTTTGTTTCTGCAGAAGTTTTCAACTTCACATAATCAAAATTAGCTATTTATCTTTTATAGTAGTCTCTATCACTTATTCAGTTAAGAATTTATCTCCTACAAAGAGTTGTGAAAAATTATATAATCTGCTTATCTATTATTTTCACTTTTATAATATTTACTATCCAGGTGCTATATATAGTTTGAATTCATTATGAAATAGTTTATAGAATATTCATCTAAACCTAATTTCTTTCTTACTACTTTCCACATTTCTTAGCAATTCTCATCAAATAGGGAGTTTTGTTTTGTTTTTTTCTTAAGGAATTTGTTTTCTACTTTATCAAACATTGGGTTATGAGTTGCATTGTTTCTGTTTCTCTCATGTCTAGTCTATTCTATTGATTTATTTCTGTTTTTTTTAAACCAATAACAAATAGTTTTGATGAATATTGCTCTATAAGACAATTTGTAGTCTCCAAGGGCTATTATCCATTCATCCTTACCTATTTTCATTATTTTTCTTGATGTTCTAGGTCATTTATTACAGTTGGTCAGGAGGTAAAAAGAAGATAGAAGTTACTCTGTCCTATTCATTTTCTCATCTAATAAATATTTAAGCATTAGCTCTCAACATAAACATATTTCTTAATTTGAATGATTTTACATTCTGTATAGATAATAAGTATTTGTCAAATTCTTTGTCTAGTTATAAAATTTAGATGGAAATTCCAGGTTATCTGAGTTTGAAAGGCTCCCCCTGAGCTTGTGTATACCTAAGCATCTTCTCAAGGGAACAATATTGCTAGAATTCATAGAGTATTTCTTGTATCTAAATTCAATGAAGTACCTTATCAAAAAAAAAAAGGAATTACTAAAACTGTTTACAGAAATATATTTCTCTTCGCGATTTTTCCTCTTCCTCTTACTAGATTTTCACAATACTTTTTGAGCTCTTCCATGGCCTGAGAACCAATTCACATTTTTCTTAGAGGCTTTGGATGTAAGAGCTTTGACTTTGTTATCTTCTGAGTGTGTGATTTGATCTTCCTTGTCACAGTAATTTTCTATGGTTGGAATTTTTTCTGTCGTTCGCTCATTTTCCCAGCGAATTTCTTTACTTTTAACTCTGTTAAAATAGGGCTTTTCTTCCATGCTGGAGGGAGTACTATCCTAAATTTTAAGGGATTTTGTGCCATTGTTTTTAGAGATACTTATAGTGACTTGTAAGTTTTCAGTTCTTCCAAGGTGGTATGATCTAAGGAAAGATGTTTCCTATTCTCCTGGCCTCCTATTCTGGTCTGTGAGTGCTCTTTTCTGCCCTGGAACTGTGAGGATGATCCTCACTGCACTGGAACCTTAAGCTCTGTTTTGCTGGTACTCCTTCTTGCCCTGGGACTGTTACCCATGACTGGGTCTCAGATCTGAGCCTGAGCAAAGCAAAAGAGTTCTGCCTCAATGCCAGCAAAGAGATGCCTGGAATCTCCACCTCACCAGTTTTTCCCCCCCCCCCCCCCCCCCGCGCCATTATCTGTGGAGTGACAGCACTTGAAGCACCTGCTCTAGCTGCTGATTCAGTGACTTCCAAGGCCTGTCCTGCATTTCTGGGTCTGGGTCTGTGCTGGCATGGCCTAATGGAACTGTGTTCCACTGTCATCCAGGTATAACAGAACCTTACTGCTGACCTTCTAAGTTATGTTTGGCTGGAAATTTATTTCACCCCATCCTTTTGTGGGTTTTGCTGCTCCAGGAATTTTTATGTCATTATTTAATGGTATTCTGAGGGGTTCCCATGCAATTCACTCCCTTTTCTCCTGCATCCTTTTCTCCACTATCTTGGCTCCGACCCTCTAATGGGAGTTTTCTTACTAAGAGTCTTAATAATTAAACAATTTCAAAGCAAAACATGTTTCACACAGTAAGTTAGCTACATTTTGTGAAATAATAATCATTTCAGGTTATATTGCTAAGCAGAAAACTAATAATTATTTTCATAATACCACTAATCTTTGCAAAGTGCATAGAACAAACATGAGATTTTTTGGTTTGTTTGTTTTTTCTTTCTTTTATTTTTTAGTTTTTTTTTTATTTTTCCTCGTCAAACTACTGTGGAAAATGATTCATCACTTCTAGTTTTTGCCATGTAAAGGAATCCTGTCATTTGTGAAAAGCAGAGTTGCCTAGGGGAGCACTAAATGCTCATTTCAAAATAGATCTTATGGTTCTTATTGTCATATTAATTAGCTTTTAAAGAAGTCTGAAAAAATCAGTGGTGCTAATGCAGATATAAAAAGCTCTCTGGAGGAGCTCCTCAGGGGACTTGAAGAAGCAGCATTCTAAGGACGGCTGGATTTAACAACACTTCTAAAAGTCTGCTAGAGAAGAATAGCTCCCTAATAGGCATTTTTGTTCAATGAGAATCTACTCTACTTTTGCCCCATTGGAATTTTATTTATTTTCTGATAATGAATGATCTCTATGACTTCAAGGTCTAGCTGATATAAAAAAAGAATCCATAATACACACACACACACACACAAACACACACAGCACATTCACACAAATTCACATGCCTGTTTTTTGACATATTGTACAGCTCTTATGGCATCACCCTATAATAAGCAGATGACCACCTGTAATCATTTTGTTCCTGGTTGAAAAGACAGTTCAACTTAAGCCCTAACCAAAACATATTGATGGTGTTAGAAAGACAATGGAGGACTTGGGGCAGAACCAAGAAGGAGTAGAGTAACCACTCAGCTGGGCTTTTAACAAAATTTCTCTCCAAGCAAATTTAATATAATGCCTCAACTTGAAGTCTGGAGTGGCAGTGAGACACGTGTACATCTCAAGACAACTTATGAGGTTAGAAAGAGAGATCTGTAGCATGGATGCTGACACAAAGGCCATGTGGATGAAGCTCCAATGGTGGGTCCAGATGACGGCGACAAAAGCAGCAACAGTTTCAAGAGCTTTCAAGCCAGATATGGTAAAGAGAGACCTGGCAACTTGTTAGAAATAAATTATAGGGGACCCTGTGCTAGCAATGGATGCAGGAGCAGACATTGCTTTGCAACTTCATTAGCTATACCCACTTCTGGTTCATAGTTTAAGGCAGAGAGAATCACTTTTAGTCTAAAGGGAACAGAAGCCCGGAGAGGTATTATTGATTTTGGAAGCACTGAAAACTTCCAAACCCATAGAGCTAGCTCTTAAAGCAATAGTGAGAAAAAGCCTGCATTTGAATCCTAACCTTTACAGCTAGTATCTATTTGATCAAGGTCAAGTCATACATTTATGGACCTCAATTTCCTCCTATATAAAATCAAGACCTTAGGCTGAGGACCCATTTTGGCCTAGAAGGAACATTGCTAAGAAATATATATTTCTTGATATTCTCTTAAAAAAAAAGTTCCTCCCTAGCTCCTTTACTTCTGACATAAGTATCTAAAGTTTTAGATGAAGTAAAATCTAAGGACTCTTCCTTTACTGGACCAAACATTGATGCAGTTTTCAGACAAAGAAACCTTAGAATTTTATCTATCGGGCTATAAAGGGAATTACAATATGTACTATTCATGTACAAACAAAATTATAGGCCCTTGAAATGTTGACTTTCTGAAGCATAAATCAGTATAAGAGCCTGAATTGAGAAGAATGGCAACTATAACTATCATAAAGAAAAAAAAGTTAAATTAAAATCTGGAAAAGAGGTAATATATGAGTGTCCATCTATCATCTATTTTATATACCTATATCTATATCTACATATTTCCCCAGGGAGAGAATTCTGGGAAGATGGCAGAATAGGTCAGAAAATTTTAATCTCTCAAGATTTTCCTGCACAGAAGAGATAAAATAGCACCTCTGGGAGAACATAAAGCAGTGAAAATAAAGAAGAGTAGGGGTAGAATTGGGGTCCTGCTGGAACAATCAGAGAATATCCGAAAAAAAATTTGAAGATGAGATTTCTTCCCAGTGAAGAGTAAACACCTACAGGCTAGGGGCCACTTAAACAACAAGCTCTAAGCCCTGGGGTTAGCTGGTTTGGAACTCTGCCTCACCCCTGCCACATGAACTTTTACCCCTGGGACAGTGAGGGAAGTTGGGTTTCTGACTTGGGGAAGATCTAGAGAACCTCTGCTGACAAGGAACACTAGACTCAGCTGTGCTACAGACAGTGGTAAGGGCAAGAAGGAGCCAGCACACACCAGATGAGTGCAGAAGCAGTGGGGTGGAGACTCCACTAGCTGTGGGCACTTACAGGATGGAGGAGGTCTTGGTTTGAGTTGAAGGTCAGAGGGGAGAACTGAAGAAGATCATAGGCCAGAGACACCATGCCCCATACCCCAGGACTAGAGGTGGTTATTAAAAACTAACCTATTACAAAAAAAAATGTGCAGGAAGAGGAGAAAAAATCCAACCACAGAGAGCTATTATGGGAATAGAGAAGACCAGGGTTCATATTCAAATGAGGATACAGAAGAAAAGATACCTTCTTCTACTCCAAAGCATAATGTCAGGTGGTCACCTGTCCAAAAAAGAATTCATTGAAGAACTTAAAAAAGACTTTAAAAATCAAATGAGAGAGATTGAGGAAAAAACTAAAAAGAAAAATAAGAATAATCCAAGAAAAACAAGAAGATTATGAAAAAAAGTCAACCAGTTGGAAAAGGAGATCTAGAATCTTAAGGAAGAAAATGACTCCTTGAAAATCATAACTGGGCAAGGGAATTTATAGATAGATAGATAGATAGATCTATCTATCTATCTACATAGAGAAAGAGAGAGAGAGATTGAGAGGGAGAGACAAATAGAAGACAATGTGAAACATCTCATGAGAAAAACAACTGATCTGGAGAACAGATCAAGAAGAGAAAATATAAGAATAATTAGACTACCTGAAAGCTATGATCAAAAAAAGAATCTTGATATAATAATACAAGAAATGTTTAAAGAAAATTGTCCTGAAGAATTAGAACAAGAGGGGAAAGTAGAAACAGAAAAAAAAATCCAACAATCACCACCTGAAAGAGATCTTACAAGGAAAAATTCACAGGAATATTATATTCAAATTCCAAAACCCTAGATGATAGATAGACACTCAGATATTACCCCCCGTGACATCTGCCTTATTTAATGCAATCATACAACCATCCATTCAGTCACTAGGACAGAAATCTTGGTGTTATCTCTCAGTTTTCCCTCTTCCTTATATTTAACTTGTCACCAGATCTCATCAAATCTTCCTTCAAAATAGGTCTCAGGTTTGTCCTTATCTATCTTCTTTGTCTTTATCCAAGTTCGGTCTCAGCTTACATCTAAATAATCCAGGTGCAAATGGTCCTATCTTGTTTTCCTAACCCTAATCTTTTTTTTCAAATACATTCATTTTTTTTAATTTTTATGGTAATTTTTATTTATTTTTTTGTTTTCAACATTTACTTCCACAAGATTTTGAGTTCCAAATTTTTACCCCATCATGCCCCTCCCCCCACCCCAAGATGGCATGTATTCTAAATACCCCTTCCCCTATCTCTCCCCCCCTTCTCTTATCCCCTTCCCCTTCAATTTTCCTGTAGGGCAGGATGGATTTCTGTACCTCGTTTCCTGTATTTCTTATTTCCCAGTTGCATGTGAAAACATTTTTTTTAAACATATGTTTTTAAAACTTTAGGTTCAAAATTTTCTCCCTTCCTCCCTCCCCACCCACCCTCATTGATAAGGCAAGCAACTAAATATAGATTATATATGTGCAGTTATGCAAAACACTACCATAGTAGACATGCTGTAAAAAACTAACTCCATTTCCCTTAATCCTATCCCACCCACCCATTTATTCTGTTCTTTCTTTTGACCCTGTCCTTTCTCAGAAGTATTTGCTTCTGATTACTCCCTTTCCCAATCTGCCCTCCTCTCTATCATTCTCCTACTCTCTTGTCCCCTTCCCCCGCTATTTTCCTGTAGGGTAAGACAGATTTCCACAACCAATTGAGTGTGTATGTTATTCCCTCCTTAAGTCAAATCCTATGATAATAAGATTCACTCATTCCCTCTCACCTTCTCTTGTTTCCCCTCCACTGTAAGAGCCTTTTATTTTCTGTTTTTTCTGTGAGATAATTTACCCCTTTCTACCTCTCCCTTTCTCCTTCTCTTAGTATATTCCTGTCTCACCCCTTAATTTTATTCTCCAGATATGACCCCTTCATTTTCAACTCACCCTGTGCCCTCTATCTATCTATCTATATCTATATATGCTTACACATAATTTTTTCACCTCCAGCTACCCTAATACTGACAAAGGTCTCATAAGTTACAAATATCATCTTTCCATGCGGGAATGTAAACAGTTCAACCTTAATAAGTCTCTTATGATTTTGTCTTTCCTGTTTACCTCTTCATGTTCCACTCAAGTCTTGTACTTGAAAATCCAATTTTCTATTCAACTCTGGTCTTTTTATCAAGAATGCTTGAAAGTCCTCTATTTCACTGAATGACCATTTTTCCCCTGCAGAATTATACTCAGTTTTACTGGGTAGGTGATTCTTGGTTGTACTCCAATCTCCTTTGCTCTCTGGAATATTATATTCCATGCCCTGTGGTCCCTTAATGCAGAAGTAGCTAAATCCTGTGTTATCCTGATTGTGTTTCTACAATACTTGAATTGTTTCTTTCTGGCTGCTTGTAATATTTTCTCCTTGACCTGGGAACTCTGGAATTTGTCTACAATATTCCTAGGAGTTTTCCTTTGGGGATCTCTTTCAGGAGGAGATTGGTGGATTCTTTCAATTTCTATTATGCCCTCTGATTCTAAAATATCAGGGCAGTTTTTCTTGATAATTTCTTGAAAGATGATGTCTAGGCTTTTTTTTTGATCATGGATTTCAGATAGTCCAATAATTTTTAAATTCTCTCTCCTGGATCTATTTTCCAGTTCAGTTGTTTTTCCAATGAGATATTTCACATTGTTTTCTCATTTTTCATTCTTTTGGATTTGTTTTACAGTATCTTGATTTCTCATAAAGTCACTAGCTTCCAATTGCTCTATTCTAATTTTTAAGGAAGTATTTTCTTCAGTAAGCTTTTGGACTTCCTTTTCCATTTGGCCAATTTTGCTTTTGAGGGCATTCTTCTCCTCATTGGCTTTTTGGACCTCTTTTGCCATTTGGGTTAGGCTATTTTTTAAGGTGTTATTTTCTTCAGTATTTTTTTGGGTCACCTTGAGCAAGCTGTTGACTCGTTTTTCATGATTTTCTTGCATCACTCTTAGTTTTTCCTCTACTTCTCTTACTTGCTTCTCAAAATCCCTCTTGAGCTCTTCCAAGACCTGGGACTGATTCATATTTTTCTTGGAGGCTTTGGATGTAGGAGCCTTGGCTTTGTGTCTTTTTCTGATTGTATGTTTTGATCTTCTTTGTCACCAAAGTAAGATAATATAGTCTGACTCTTTTTGTGCTGCTTACTCATGATCCAGGCCAATTACTTGAGTTTTAAACTGTTTGTTAAGGTAAAAGTCTGCTTCCAATGTAAAGAGTGTACTGTCCCAAGCTTCGGGGGTTTGTACATCTGTTTTCAGAGGTACTTCTAGGGACCTGTAAATTTTCAGTTCTTCCAAGGTGCTATGATAAGGGGTGAGGTGTTTTCTCTCAACCACCACAAGCTCCACCACACCAGCATTCCTCCTCGCCCCAGGACCACCCTTCAGAACTGTGACCCAGATCCAAGCATGGGCAAAGTGAGAGATTCCTGCCTCAGCGCTGGCAAAGAGATCCCTGTGATCCCCCTCTGATAAGTCACTCGATTCCCCCTCAGTCTGTGGCCAGGAAGCTCAGGAAAAAGCCATGGCCCCGGGCTGCACTCAGGACTTGTGGCTGAGACCTAGCTCCTCTCTCACTGCAGTCACAGACTTTTCCCACTGACCTTCCAAGTTGTCTTTGGCATTCAGAAGTTGAGAAGTCTGGAAACTGCCACAGCGGCCCGTGATTCAATCCTCTGAGGCCTGCTCCAGGGTCACTGCTGCCTGCGTGCCCACACCGCACTGTGCTCCTCTCCTCGCCCGGCATGATATACATTTCCAATCAACCATCTAGGCTGTCTTTGGCTGGAAATTTGTTTCACTCTGTCTTTTTGTGGGTTCTGCTGCTTTAGAATTTGTTTAGAGCCATTTTTTTTTAGGTATTTGGAGGGCTTTGGGAGAGAGCTCAAGACAGTCACTGCTTTTCCTCTGCCATCTTGGCTCCGCCCCCACTCCTAACCCTAATCTTTTAGTGGTTCAGTGCATTATGGATTCTCCATTAGCATTTTTTTTCTTTCTTTCTTTTTTTTTATAAAGCACCAATTTAATGATGTTACCTTTTCTCCCAAGTTTCATCCTCATACCCACGAACCTATTAAGAATATTATTATGTTAATAATGATCCAAGATATTATATTAAGGATAATATAATTACTTATCTAAATCAATTGTACTCAAAGAACAGTTATCAAGCACCTCCTTTGCGCCAAACATAGTGCTCAGTCGTGTTGATACAACAACATAATTTAAATAGTACCTGCTTTCAAAGAGCTAATATTCTTTGTTTAGGGCATCAGAAGGGGGTGTTGTAAAGGATATAGTATTTGAACTTAAGAAGAGTGAAGAATTCTAAAAGGCAACAGTGAGAAGATATAGCACATCATCTCAGAGAACAGTCTGTGCAAAGATGCAGAGTAGGAGATGGAATTTCAGGTACAGCAGCAAGTACCATAGCTTCACTGGAAGATATGGAATAAGAAACTTAGTACTCATGACTGTCCAGGGTCTGTCTTAATCTATGTGCCCTAATCTTATCTCCCACTCTTTAATACACTGAATCTTACCCTTTACTGACAGAATGTCCTCATTATAATATCCTCACTCAATCCTCATTTCCACTTCTAATTCTTTACTCATTATGTCTGCTGCCTAGTACGGTTTCTGCTCTTTTTTATTCAGAATCTTCTCTCATCTCCAAAGCTCCCCTCGCTCCTCATCATTAGCGACTATTTTTTTCAATTCCCATAGCCTTCATTTAATTGTATTACTTTACTGCTCATGGTCTGTCTTATCCATAGAGTACTCTCCAATGTTAATAAAGACTGACATTTTGTAGTACTTTGAGAACTACAAAGCACTTTCTCAGAAGCCTATTATATAAAGGAGAAGGAGTGTGTTATAGTGAGAAAAGTACTTTCTAACTTTTGAGTGCCAGGCTATGAATTTGAATCCCGACTTTGATATTTACTCTGGCAAACTATGCATGTGTATCATTCTCCCCTATCCTCTTTTATCAAACTGTCATTTATCTATAATTACATTTACGCAATAGACTAAGCAGAATCCCAGAAGTATTTACAAATTTGTCTTTCCCTTTCATAAAATGCTTAGAATTCTTCTCTAGTTTCCATGTTTAGTTTCCTCTTGAATTATTCCTGGGCCAATTGGTTCTATCAGTTACAGTATGGTGATAATGAAGCCTATGTGGATTATTTCACCATTCAGAATGGTTAGTATCATGTGGAGAAAAACTTGGAAAAACTCTTCTCTACTGTCTGGCTCCATTCCTAACTACCAGTTTGCCTATTTCAAGGATGTGGAGACATTGGTCACAATGGAGTACGTATGGGATGAGCATATAGTTTGAAATCAATTCAAATCAACTATCATTTATTAATGGCTTGTTCTATGCTAGGCATGATACTATATTCTGAGGATGAAAAGGGCATGAACCTGTGATTTCATTTGACGTAGTCAGTAGTGAACCTCCCTCTACCAATGCAAACAGAAACTTCTCGGTAATTTATAATCTTAGAAAACTACCTAGAGCACTAAGAGATTTTGATTTGTCTATGGGTCAGAGGATGAACTTGAACTCAGATCTATGGCTAGGAGACTAGTTTTCTATCCACTGTACCACACTGAGATTCAGGATAAAAATGAAAAGAGTCAAAGGTTTTCATTCCAGATGACTCCTAATAGATATCAGAATGATTTAAAAAAAATGTGGTATATATTTTCTTGACAATGAATCTGCCACTCTATTACTGACTTGGAATGAGGCAGTTGACATCCCTGGACTTCTGTTATCTACAAGTTGAAGCAAGTGGACTAGATAAGTGCTGTCAAAAAAATAGAAATGGTACCACAAAACTATACATCAGGATCTCTATAGGCTGCATGTTGAATTAGAAAACCACGTTTTAAGATTATCTATGTTCTATTGAATTTTTGTTTTATTGTTGTTGTTTTTATTGTTAAATGTTTCCCAATTACATTTTAATTTGTTTTATGTATATGTGCCTTTAGAACATGTGTTTAACATCTCTGGGCTAGATGAACTCTAAGGATTCTTCCAAATATAAGGTAATGAAATTCTATTAAAAATAATCTATTTATTTGGACTCATAATAAATGGTATAAAGCAACTGATCTTCTTTTATTTCCTTTGGTTAGATGTTTCCATAGTGGAATAGACCATCCATTACAGATATTTTCTTGACATTCAGACTAAATTTTAAATTGCTCAGTTACATCTCATTAGTCCTAACCTTTTTCAATCTTTCTTTGGTATTTACACAACTGAAAACATGTAGATCATTATCAGTATTTAATGAGACACCTTTATGTTGTTCCCCTTCTCTTCCTTTTCATAGGAAAACAATTCTTTTACCTTACAGTTAGAGATTGGAAAAAGTCTTGGATATACACACATATGTATGTATTTCTGGCTGCTTTTAAATGTCCATATAAATCTGTGTGCTAGGCGAAACTTTATTGTGTGCCTACTATATTCCAGGCTTTGTGCTAAATGATACAATGTAAACATAGAATGAAAATATAAGGCCTAAAAGAGCTGGTGGGATCTTAGTGGATAGAACATTGATCCTGGGGCCTCAGACACTTCCTATCGATGTGACCCTGAGCAAGTCACTCAACTTCTGATGGCCTGGCAAAATGGAGCCTCTGGAGAAGGAAATGGCAAACCACTCCAGTATATTGGTCAAGAAAACCTCAAATAAGGTCACAAACAACAACAGTAAGAAGCTTACATTTTACAGGAGTTGTGGAGCAGACAACACGTGTACTAATAAATAAATATAAAACAGAAAAAATAGGATATTTAATGAAACTAATAAACAAATAAAGAAACAGCAATGTAATTTATAGGGGAAGTTTTAATGATTGTTGGGGAGTAAGGACAACACTTGAGTTGAGCTAGGAATTACAAGAGTTAGAGGTGAAAAGGGGAAACTCTTCAGCTGGGCATGGAGGACAGACAACATGGGCGGGAATCTACAGAACAGGATATGGAATTCATCCAAAGAAAAGTAAACACAGTTTGGATGGGAGAATGGACTCTGAACCTATAATTTATCAGAAACAGAGAATATGGAATTTCACAGCTGCAAGGAAATGCCATGGGCCATCAAATCCAAACTATTCCTAAAGAGAAATTTCTTTTGGCTTTGCCCTGAAGACCTCCAGCAACAAACAGCCCACTACTTTTTGATGCAGCCCATGCACTTAAAGATTGTTTTGTTAGCAATATTTCCCTAACATCCAGTCTAAATGTGATCCCTTGTGACTTTCACTCATTTCTCCTGGTTCTGCCATCTGTGACCAAAAATTTCCCAAATCTAATAAACATGTTTTCTGACAAAGGATTTTGCTGCCATAGCAGTGTAGAGAAGCAGCTTTTCTGCAAAACTTATAGTCTTAGACAATTTTCTGGAAACAATGACGTGATAAGTGACTCATCCAATGTCATGTAGAATAATATTCATAAAAAAAAGAATATTGTAGAGCATTTATATAGAGTTTAAGGCTTGTAAAACACTTTGCATGTGCTAATTCATTTGATCCATATGACAATACTGTGAAGCAGGTGGTACCTGTGTTTTATAGATGTGGAAACTGAGGCTGAGAGGTTAAATAACCATTCCAGGGTCAGAGAGCCAGTATGTGTCAGAGGTAGGACTCAAATCTGTTGTTGTTTCTGTTCTTGCTGTTGTTTTCCCTGCTTTGCCCAGCTCACTATCCCCTGCTACACTGATTCTCGAATAGAAACTATATGTAAATACACGTAATTGTAGGCAGGAGGCTGTTAATAAGGTGGGATATCAGGAAAAGCCCCTGGTAGGAAGTAGCACTTGAGCAATCTTTAAAGGAACAAGAACAGTCTGTTTAAACACACTGATGTTGCAGGGGCAATGTCTTGAATGAGACTATTTAAATGACCCTGAGACAATTACCATAAAGATGTTGGGGGGGAGGGTGTTTGATCTTGTAGCCGTGGAACGCAGCTTTGAGGTTTTTGCCTGTCCTAGGTAACCTGGTGTATAGCCTGGGGTGACTATTCATTAGGGCCTCAACGTATCATTAAAGAAGAATACAGTAACTGGAAAGAATCTGATGAAATCAAATAATACTGATGCATTTTTAACTAATAAGACTTAGAGATCAAATAAGCCAGTATTATTTAACATAATTTCCATATCCAAGTAAAGGAATTTAGCCATGTCCATAAAGCTGCAAATAACAGAGAAATGTTGATGTGACAGGGTTCATTATCAACAACCTCCCCTCCAAAAAAAAAAAAAAAAAGACCATACCTCACTTCTTAATGTGCTCTTTCTCAGCAAGGAAGAATATCTAGTCTAAACACTGTAGAAATAAAATGTTAGGTAATTTGATATTTTTTTTAAACAAACTGTTAAAGTGAAAGGTATTTTGCTCCAAAGGTTTTGGTTTTTGAAGGAAAACTGAATTTACAAAGCTTATTAATCCCAGCAGTTGAAATAAATTGGCCACATTTTTCAGGAAGGGAAGTCATTGATTTCCAAGTCAGAGAAGTTTATTTTGTTCAATTAAAATGATTTTTTTGAAAAATGTTCCTTTATTTGACATGTGTAAGCAATATTTGTACCCACAGACTTCAAGCCTGTGTCTATGCGACACCAGAACTGGCTTTTAAAACAACCACCACAACAATCTATCCAGAGACTAGAAGACTGTGTCTATGTGACACTGGAACTGGCAGTAATCATCACCATCATCATCATCAATAATACAATTGGGGGTAGATAGATGGCTCAGTGGATAGAACACTGAGCCTATAATCAGGAAGACCTCTCTTCAAATTTGGCCTCAGAAACTTAGTAGCTGCATGACTGTAGGCAAGTCACTTAAACTCTGTTTGCCTCAATCCACTGGAGAAGGAAGTAGCAAACCAGTGTCATAACTGCCAAGAAAACCCCATAGACATTATAGTCTGTGGAGTCATGAAAATTTGGACACTACTAAACAACAACAAAAACAATAATTCAGGCATCTGCTTTCTCCATGCAATGCTAAACTAATGCTTGTACTCCTTTACCTCTATTTTCCAGTTCATTAAACTGACTTGTTTGCAGTTATATACCTTCTCTATACTCCAATTTCCTTTTTTTCCATAATAACCGTGTTTCTTAAAATTAGTTTGGGATGAAGCTGAATGCTATATAATTGTAGTGGCTAGTCTCAGAACCAAAGAGAAGTGGGATTACACCTCTCATCTTTATGCAGAAAGTTAGGGGACTCTGCGTACAAAACACTAGATAACCTCATTGTAAAAATAAAAATGATCAATAAAGCATCAATTTAAAGTAAAGGAAGTGAAATAGAAACAGTGTTGGGGAAATCAGCTATTTCATTTTTAATGTCAACTTCTGAAAGGAAAATTAGAATTGGAAACTGAATTTAAATAAATTGCTTAACCTCTCTTGCCTCAGTTTACTCATATGAAAATGAGGGGGTTGGCCTAGCTGATCAGAATTCCAGTCCTTAATCTATCTATGATCATATGTCAATGGATCCAGTCATTCTAGGGATCATAAGGCTGAATAAATCCAAAGAGATAGTCTACGAGTAAAGGAATTAGGTCTTGAAGTTATTTTGAAGGAAAACTGGTGGTTGGAAGATGGCATGGGGGTGTGTAGAAGGGGTGTGGAGTATGAAGACATTGGTATGTAACAAAATTTCAGCCATGAGGTCCAGAGTTCATGAGAGATGTAGAAACAAAAAAGGATATGTTTTCTGTAATTGAATCAGCTCTATTGGCCAGAGGGAAGAATGGGGAACTGCTATTCCCAGAAAGAAAATACGTCTACTGAAATAATTACCCAATAGTCAAAACAAAATAAGCCTTGGTATTTTTTATTTTAAGTTGGTGTTTTGTTAAGTTATTAAGTTATAAACAGTAGAACAAGGGAAAAGTAAGGTCATGTTGGGGAAGCATAATATATCTTTGTGTGTGTGTGTGTGTGTGTGTGTGTGTGTGTGTTTCTTTTACTAAGCTAAAGGTACTGTGGTTTTCCCACAGTAATTATTCCTGTGGACAAGCAGGGTGATATATTCTCCACTCAGCTTGCCATATTTGAAGTTGGACAAATTGTGATCAATACCTAGCAACCTAATATTAATTATTCTTAAAACAATTGTGACAAATGCTTATACGTTTTTAGATATCATTGGATAAAATGACCTAAGACAAATTGTCAATTATTTAATGTATTCACCTAGATGTGTACATTTCACTTTGAAATATTATAAGTTCTTAAGGGCCAGGACTTTTTGTCTTTGTATCCTTGATACCTTATACCGTGCTCTGAATGTAATAGGTATTGAATAAATGTGTATTGACATGAATATATGCATTTTAGCCTAGAAAATAATTCTTCAGTTGTTGAGAGACAGTGTTCTGCACAGTGGTTAGTGTGAGCTTTTTGGGTCTATGACACCCAGGTTCAAATTCTGCCTCACATACATATGATCATGAACAAGTTACACAAGCTCTTAGCATCTCAATTACTTTATCTGTAAAATGGACACAACAATACATTTCTAATTAATGCCTTGAAGGAAGGAATTGTTCTCATCTTTGTATTTCTAGTATGTAACTAGGCCTTAGTAAACACTTATTGAATTGAATTCACCATAGTACATGTGTGGCTCCAAATTCTATCAACCACTATACCTTGTAATCACTTTACTCATTATCCTTAGTTAGATACATAAAAGTTTCATTAAATATAAGATTAAATTAAGAACCATTGGACTATGTGTAAGTCATCATTTCATTCACCTAGAAAAACAAGCTATGAGCATTTTGATATACTTCTTCAGAGTGTTTTTTTTTTTGACAGTGTCTACACCCAAACAAATAATTATTTAGGAATAGAAAGAAAAGTAAGTTATTGTTTCATTAGGTTTTCTCAGTGCTGATTTGAACTATCTTAACAATGTGTTTTATTGGAGGCAAATAGAAGGAGGTTTTTGTCAGTTTATGAACCTCAGAAATGAAACCGGTTCTGTCTCTATCTTGTTGCCCTATCCCTCTACTTTACAAAGTGCCCTACCCACCCCCACACACTCCCTGTTTACCTTAGTGTCTTAGAATCCCTATCTGTAAATGAATGCAATATAAAAACAAATCAATAAAACTGAAAATGACCCAAAAAACTCCAACCCCACAAAGCTCAATTCAAGTACCACATTGTATATAATAACAATAATGAAATTAATAATAGTAATAGTAGTAACAGTAATAATAGTAATAGTAGTAATAGTAATAGTGTTTATGTAGTGCTTACTATGTACCATTCACTGAGCTCAGTGCTTTACAAATATTCACACTTCTTAATTCTCAAAAAAACCCTAGGATGTAGGTACTATTATTGCCCCCATTTTACAATTAAAGTAACTGAGGCATATAGAGGTTGAGTGACTTGCCATGACTCAGACAGCTAATAAGTAAGGTCATAGTTACTTTTTATATTTCTTAAATACACTTATATATGCCCTTGTTGTTTCTCCTAATAGAATGTAAGCTTCTTGAGCAGAGGAAGTATGTCTTTTATGTCTCTGTATCTTCATATCTGGTACATTATATATGCTTAATAAATGTTTATTGATTAATTGATTGACCCTTGCCCTGTAAGGACTGTGTGAGAATTCTGAGTGCTGTTTGCCAGTCCCCAGTTGTCAGTGATCACAGCTAAGGGATAAGTGAAGTTAATGAAAATAGAAACACATCTCCAGATACCTTGAACAAGCATAATTTGTCTATGCTAAGAGCATCTTGGAGTCAGAAAGACTGGGGTTTAAAATCTCTCTCTGATATTTCCTAGCTCTATGATCCTGTGGAAGAGAATTTGCTTCTATGAACCTGCTTTCTCTTCTGCAAAATCGACATAGTAACAAGACCTACATCATGAAGTTGTCACTAGCCTCAAATCACACATATACACACACATATATACACAAACACTATATATATATATATTTGTAAATGTATATATGTAAATTTATTATTTAATGTATGTATGTATTCCTTTATAAATGTTAAAGTTATATTTAAATGTTAGTTGTTATTATAAGTTATTATTACTTTTATATTACCTGTCCCTACCAGTCACCATCGCAGGCTGGACACACATCCATTCATATCTCAACTCTAATACTCTATACCCATGTATCACTTTATGCCTATTGGTGGAATCTGTTATAGATTGCTGTGGTAGTAACCAGGAGGAAGAAAAATGAGAGAAGTTAAAACTTCATCCTATACTCACTGCTTCTCCCTAACCATTATCCAAAATATATGTAAGATGGTACTCTGATAGAATTGTAGAATATGGGATCGCTTATTCTTGATCACTAGATTATATTACTGTTGTTCGGTCATTTCAGTCATGTCTGACTCTTCATGACCCCATTTGGATTTTTTTGTTTCATTTTTGTTCTTTTGTTTTTTGGTTTTTGTTTTTGTTTTTTTGCTAGGCAATATGGTTAAGTGACTTGCCCAGGGTCACACAGCTAGTAAGTGTCAAGTGTTTGAGGCCAGATTTGAACTCAGGTCCTCCTGACTCCACGGCTGCTAATCTAGCTACTGCACCATTTTTTTTTTTTTTAAGATGCTAGAGTGGTTCGCCATTTCCTTCTCCAACTCATTTTAGAAATTTACCCAGGGTCACACAGCTAGTAAGTTTCTTAGGCCAGATTTAAACTCAAGAAGATGTGTCTTCCTGATTCCAAGCCCAGGTATCAGATGTTGGCCCATGCTTAGTTTCTGGTAAACTGCTGCCTGGTTTTCCCTGAATCTTCTCAGGGAGGTGTTGTCCCCAAAGCTGGGATCTTTGCATTTATGAAACAAAAGTTGATTATGGTCATTTACTACTATGTATTCTGTGCTCTAATCTATTCCACTTTGTGATATGGCAGTTTATTTCTTAGCCAGTAACATTTTTTTTTTTTATGAGTACTGCTTTGTAATATAGTTTGAAATCTGGAATTGCTATGCTTCCTTTCTTCACTTTTTTTTTTTTTTGGTCATTTATTCCCTTGATATTCTTGACCTTTTGCTCTTCCACATAAATTTTGTTATTATTTTTTCTGGCTCTATAAAATATTTTTTCTCAGTAGTTTGAATACTATAGCATTGAATAAGTAAATAAACTTAGGTAAAACTGTTATTTTTATTATATTTGCTCAATTTAGCCATGAACAATTGATATTTCTCCAATTGTTTAGATCTGTTTTTATTTGTGTGAAAGTGATTTATAATTATGTTTATATAATCCTGAGTACTTTAAATTGTCTTCCCTTTTTAAGTAGAATTTTTCTTTCTATTTCTTGATTCTGGGTTTCTTAGTGGTATACAGAATGATGGTATTTATGTGGGTTTATTTTATATTCTGCAACTTTGCTGAAGTTGTTAATTGTTTTTTAATTGATTCTCTATTTTTCCTTAAGTATATCATCACATCATCTGCAAAAAGTGATAGTTTTACTTCATTGCCTTTTTTATTTTATCAATTTATTTTTCTTGTCCTAATGCTATAGCTAGCATAGTGGTGATAATGGACATCTTTGCTTCACCCTGAATTTCACCGGGAAATTTTCAAGTTTATCCTCTTTACAGATAAAGTTTACTCTTGATTTTAGATAAATACCATTTTTCATGTTTTTAAAAAGACTCCATTATTTCTTTTCTTTCTAGTATTTTTAATAAGAATGGTTATTGCATTTTATAAAAGTTTTTTCTTCATCTATTGATGTAATCATATTATTTTTATGTTTTTGTTACTGATATGGTCAATTATGCTAATAGCTTTCCTAATATTGAACCAGCCTTACAGTATAAATCTCACAGTCATAGTGTATTACCTTTGTGATATATTGCTTTAAACTTCTGTCTAGTATATTATTTAAAATGTTTGCATTGGCATTCATTAAATAAGTTGGCCTATAATTTTCTTTCTCAGTTTTTGCTCTCCCAGGTTAAGGTATTAAAACCATATTTGTGTCATGAAAAGAATTTAGTATTCCAATTCTTTATGTATTTCTTAAAATAGAGTATATGGTATTGGGAATAATTGTCACTTTAATGTTTGGTAGGATTTAATTTTAAATCCAATTCATTATGGAGATTTTTTTTTCTTATGAAGCTAATTAATGACTTCCCCAATGTCTTTTTCTAACAAAGGGCTATTTTTTTTCCTCTTCTATTAATCTGGATAGTTTATTTTTTTGTGAATATTCATACATTTTACTTAGATTGTCAATTTTTTTCTGCTGTATAATTGGACAAAATGACTCTTAACAATTGCTTTAATTTCATCTGCATTGGTGGTGTATCAAGTCTTTTCTTTTCTTTTTTAATACAAGTAATTTGCTTTTCTTCTTTTTTAAATCAAATTAATGGTTTATTGATTTTATCATTTTTTCATTAAACCAGCTCTTAGATTTATCTATTGATTAAATATTTTTTACCTTTCAATTTTAATAATCTGTCTTTTGATTTTCTGGATTTCTATTTTAGTATTTATTTATAAATTTTAATTTTTTCTAGGTTTTATTTTTGGCATGCCAAATTCATGGATATGCTCTTTCTCTCTTTTATTGAGGTACAAGTTTAGAGATATAAATTTTCCCTAATTACTTCTTTGATTGAATCCCACAAATTTTAGTATGTTGTCTTATTGTCATTCTCTTTAATTAAATTATTTATTGTTTCTATTATTTGTTCTTTGACTCATTCTTCAGAATTAGATTATTTAGTGTTCAATTAATTTTTAATCTCTGCTTCTAAGGCCCTTCATTAAATTATAATTTTTATTTCCCTAGTATCTAAAAAGGGTTCATGTAATATTCCTGCTTCTCTGTATTGAGTCTCTCACATGCTAATATATGATCATTTTTTGTATATGTGTGTGGACTTGGGGAGGATGAGAAAGGGCACTATCTCAAGATTCAGGCTTTGTTGCACTGTTGTTTTCAGTGCTAGTTCTGGAGGCTTGCAAATTTTTAGTGCTTCCAAGGCTATGTGATCTGAGGACAGGTGTGATCACTATTCCCCTGTTCTACACTCTAGTCCTTATCCAGAAAAAGCACCTGATCCCTTAGGAATGGAAATGATACTTTCCCTCAAGGACCGGGGGACCCTTATTACCAGAAGTGATAATGTTCCTTAGATTTCCAAATCCTTTTTTTGTTTTGTTTGTTTTCTTTCTTTTTGTTGTTGTTGTTTTGTTTTGCTTTTGTTTGTTTTCATTTTTTGCTTTAAATAGTATTTTATTTTTTCCCACAATTATATACCAAGAAAAATTTTAGCACTCATTTTTGCAAGATTTTGAGTTCTATTTTTTTCTCCTCCCACCTACCTCTCCTCCCCTCTTCTGAAAATGGTAGGCAGTTTGATATAGTTTATACATATTCTATCATGTAAAACATATTTCCATAATCATCACAGTTGTGAAAGAAGAAATAGATCAAAAGAAAAAAAACATAAGGAAGAATAAAGTAAGTGAAAAAAATCTTCGATCTGCATTCAGAGTCCATCAATTTTTTATCTGGATATGAATAGCATTTTCCTTCATGAGTCCTTTGTACTTGTTTTGGATAATTGTGTTGCTGAGAAAAGCAGTCATTCATAGTTGAGCATCACTTGATATTGCTGATACTGTGTATAGTGTTTTTCCTGGTTCTGCTCATTTCACTTTACACAAGTCTTTCCAGGTTTGTCTGAAATTTGCCTGCTCATCATTTCCCGTTGCATAATAGCATTCCACTACATTCATATACCACAGCCTGTTCAGCCATTCCCCAATTTATGAGCATCCCCTGAATTTCCAATATTTTGCCACTGTGAATAAAGCTGCTATAAATAGTTTTGCATACATAGGTCCTTTTTCCATTTTTTGTGATTTCTTTGGGATACAGATCCAGTAGTGGTATTCACAGTTTACTTGCCCTTTGAGCATAGTTCCAAAGTGCTCTCCAGAATGGCTGGATGAGTTCTCAACTCAACCAACAATGCATTAGTGTCCCAATTTCCTCACAACCTCTCCAACATTTATCACTTTCCTTTTTTGTCATATTAGTCAATCTGATTGGTGTGAAGTAGTACTTCAGAGTTATTTTAATTTGCACTTCTTTAATCAAAAGTAATTTAGAGCACTTCTTCATATGCCTATCAATATTTTTGATTTCTTGATCTGAAAACTGCCTATTCATATCCCTTGACCATTTATCAATTGAGGAATGGTTTGGATTCTCACAAATTTTCTCAGTCCTCTATATATTTGAGAAATGAGGTCTTTATCAGAGACATTTGTGATGCTCTTGTTTCTTTATGAATTCTTCTCCTCCCCATAGATCTGACAGATAGACTATTCCTTGCTTTTCTAATTTGGTTGGTTCATTATCTATGGTATCTTTCAGTAAGATGAAGTTTACTTCCTTATCTCTTTTAATTAGGTCTATTTTTGCTTTTACTTTGTCTAAGATCAGGATTGCTACCTCTGCTTTTTTTTCCCTTCAGCTAAAGCATAATAAATTCTACTTCAGCCCCTTACTTTCTCTCTCTCTCTCTCTCTCCCTTTCTCTCTGTATATATATATATATATGTATATATATATATATATACACATATATATATATCTCATAGGATTCTGTTTTTGATCCACTCTATCTTTTTTTTTCCATTTTATAGGAGTTTCATCCATTCACATTCACAGTTATGATTCCTTTCTGTGTATTTCCTTCTATCTTGTTCTTCTTCCTGTTTTTCCTCTCTCACTCTTTTTTCACCCTTTCTCACCTCACCAGTTTTTTTGTTTGTTTGTTTGTTTTTGCTTCTGAATACCACTTCTCCCAATCTGGCCTCCCTTCTGTCAATTACCCCACACACAGACCTTTACTTAATCTCCTCTCATGTTACTTCCCTTTCGGGTAAGATAGATTTCTATATTCAACTGATTGTGTATAATATTCCCTCTTTGAGCCAATACTGATGAAAGTAAAGTTCAAGCAATGCCCATTGCCCCAACTCCCATCATTCCCTCCACTGTAATACATCTTTCTAGCCTCTTCATGTGAGATAATTTACCCCATTCTACCTCTCCCTTCCTTCTGCTTCCACTGCACTCCTCTTTCTAATACCTCAATTATTTTTATGTTATTCCCTCAAATTCGCCTTATACCCATAGCCACTGTCTATGTATATTCCTTCTACTGTACTGTTAGTGATACAGTTTCTAAGAGTCACAAGTATCTTCTTCCCATGTAGGGATGTAAACCATTTAACTCTGTTGAATCTCTTATATTTTTTTTTCTGTTTTTACCTGTTTATGTTACTCTTTATCTTGATATTGGAGATCAAATTTTTGGTTTAGTTCTGATCTTCTCCTTATGAAGACTTGAAATCTTCCTATTTCCTTGAAGGACTATTTCCCATTTAATGTATTATGCTTAATTTTGCTGAGGAAGTGATTCTTGATTGCAGTCTCAGATCTTTTGCCCTCCAGAATATCATGTTTCATGACCTCTGATTCTTTAATGTTGCAGCTGCCAAGTCCTTTGCAATCCTGATTGTGACTCCCCCGTATTTGAATTGTTTCTTTCTGGTCACTTGTAATTTTTTTTCCTTGACCTTATAGTTCTGAAATTTGGCTATTTGGAGATTTTATTTTGGGATCTTTTTCCTGAGTTGATAGGTAGATTCTTTTGATGCCTATTTTGCCCTCTGATTCCAGGACATCAGGGCAGTTTTCCTTGATAATTTCTTACAAGATGCTCTCCAGGGCCTCCTTTTGATTATGGATGTCAAGTAGTCCAGTGGTTCTGATATTATCTCTCCTGGATCTATTTTCCAAGTCAGGTGTTTTTCCCATGAAATATTTTACATTTTCTTCTATTTTTCATTCTTTTGATTTTGATTCATGACGTCTCTTAGAATCATTAGCTTCCACTTTCCCAATTCTAACTTTTAAGGTGTTGTTTTCCTTCATTAGCTTTTGTACTTTCATTGATTCACTTTTGAGGAAGGACAGGGTGATTCATGATGTCTCTTAGAGTCATTAGCTTCCACTTTCCCAATTCTAACTTTTAAGGTGTTGTTTTCCTTCATTAGCTTTTGTACTTTCTTATCCATTTAGGTAATTGTACTCTTTAAGGAGTTTTCTTCAGTGAATTATTGCATCTCCTTTTCCATTTGGCCAATTCCACTTTTTAAGTAGTTTTCCCAGCTGTTGATTCTTTTTTTTTTAATTCTCATCCATCATTCTTATTTCTTTTCTCAATTTTCTTCTTCTTCTTTTATTATACAATTTTTAAGCTCCTTTGTGAGCTCTCCCATGAGTTCTTTCTGGGCTTGAGAATACTTCCTGTTTTTGTTGGGTGTTTTTCCCAAAAGCGTTTTGTCATTGTTGTCCTCTTCTGAGTTTGTGTCTTGATCTTCCCTATCACCATAATAACTTTTTTTTTTTTTTTTGGTGAAGCAATTGGGGTTAAGTGACTTGCCCAGAGTCACACAGCTAGTGAGTGTTATGTGGTTGAGGCTGGATTTGAACTCACGTCCTGCTGACTCCATGGCCAGTGCTCTATCCACTGCTCTACCTAACTGCCCCCATAATAACTTTCTACGGTCAGATTTTATTTTTGTTCTTGTTTTCTTGTTATCAATTGGGCAATGGATTTTATTTTTTATTTTTTTATGAATCAGTTCTCTCTGTGTTGGAGAAATTAGGCCTTTAGAGTCTTGCTTCATTTTTTTCCCCACAGTTATTATTGCTAACTGCATTTTCCTCCATCCCCTATTTATTCTATTCTCTGTCTCCTTTCACCCTGTCCTTCCTCAAAAGTGTTTTGCTTCTGACTACCCACTCCTCCAATCTGCCTCCCTTTTATCACACCCACCTCTTCTGTTACTCTCTTCCCCTCCTACTTTCTTGTAGGGTAAGATTGATTTCTATACCCAATTGATTGTGTATATTATTCCTTCTTTGAGTCAATTCTGATGATAGTAAGGTTCACTCACTACCCCTCAACTCCCCCCTCTTTCCCTTTACTGTAAATTTTTTTTCTTGCCACTTTTATGTGAGATAATTTACACCATTCTACCTCTCCCTTTTCCTTTTTCCCAATACAATTCTCTCTCACCCCTTAATTTTATTGTTTTAGATGTCACCCCTTCATATTCAACTCACAACTGTGCCCTCTTTCAATATACACTCCTTCTAACTGCCCTAATAATGAGAAAGTTCTTATGAATTACAACTATCATATTCTCATGTAGGAATGTAAACACTTTAACCTCATTAAGTCCCTTATGATTTCCCTATCCTTTTAATTTTTCTTATGCTTCTCTTGAGTCTTGTACTTGAAATGCAAATTTTCTATTCAGCTCTGGTCTTTTCATCAAAAATGCTTGAAATTCCTCTATTTCAGTGAATGTTCATTTTTTGCCCCCTGAAGGATGATACTCCATTTTGCTGGGTATGATTCCTAGTTTTAATCCTAGCTCCTTGGCCCTCTGGAATATCAGATCCTAAGCCCTCTTATCCTTTAATGTATAAGCTACTAAATCCTATGTTATCCTGTAGCTCCATGATACTTGAATTGTTGCTTTCTGGCTGCTTGCAATATTTTCTCCTTGACCTGGGAGCTCTGGAATTTGAATATAATATTCCTGGGTGTTTTCATTTTGGGATCTATTTCAGGAGATTCTTTTAATTTTCACTTTATCCTCTGGTTCTAGAATATCAGAACAGTTTTCCTTGATAATTTCATGAAAGATAATATCTAAGCTCTTTTTTTTTTTAATCATGACTTTCCAGTAGTCTGACAATTTTTAAATTATCTCTCCTGTAGCTTTTTTTTTCCAGGTCAATAGCTTTTCCTGTGAGATATTTCACATTGTCTTATTTTTTTTCATTCTTTTGGTTTTATTTCATCATTTATTGATTTCTCATAATGTCATTACCTTCTATTTGATCAATTCTACTTTTTTTAGGAATTGTTTTCTTCAGTGAACTTTTGTATCTATTTTTTCCATTTGGTTAATTCTACTTTTTATGACATTCTTCTCATTGGCTTTTTGTACTTCTTTTACCATTTGGCCTACTCTGTTTTTTTTTAAGGTGTTATTTTCTTCAATATTTTGTGTGTGTGTCTTTTACCAAGTTGTTGACTCTTTTTTTCATGATTTTCTTGCATTACTCCCATTTTTCTTCACAATTTTACCTCTACCTTTCTTACTTGATTTTCAAAATAGTTTTTGAGCTCTACCATGGCCTGAGACCAATTCATATTTTTCTTGGAGTATTTGGATGCAGGAGCTTTCACTTTGTTATCTTCTTCTAAGAGTGTGTTTTGATCTTCTTTGTAACCATAGTAACTTTCTATGGTCAGAATTTTTTTCTGTTGTTTGCTCATTTTCCCAGCCTATTACTTGACTTTTAACTCCTTGTTAAAGTAGGGCTCTGCTTCCAGGGATTGTCCCAAGCTTCAGGGATTCCATGCAGCTCTTTTCAGAGACACTTGTAGTGACCTGTAAATTTTCTGTTCTTCTAAGGTGATATGATATAAGGAAAGGTGTTTACTATTCTCCTGGACTGTGCTCTGGTCTGAGAATGACCACAAGCACTCTTTTCTGCCCTTGAACCATGAGGAGGTTCCTTGTTCCACTGGGCCGCAAACTCTGGTATGCTAGTGCTCCTCTTCACCCTGGACTGCCACCTAAGACTGCAACCCTGATCCAAGCATGCACAAAGCAACAGAGTCCTGCCTCAGTACTAGCAAAGAGATTCCTGTAATCTCCTTCTGACCAGTTGTTCTAACCCTTTACCATCTGTGGGCTGAGAGCTCTAGAAACAGCTGCTGCTGCTGCTGCTGCTGCTGATTCAGTCACTCCCAAGGCCTGCTCCTTGTTTTCTAGGGCTGGGGCTCTGATGGTTCAGTTTGTGCTGTACTGTACACCCCTCTTCCCCATGTGCAATAGACCTTTCTTGCTGATCTTCTTAGTTGTCTTTGGTGTCCACGGGCTGAGAGGTCTGAAAACTGCCACTGCTGCCACTGATTCAGTTGCCCCCAGGCTTGTTTCTGGTTTGCTGGGGCCCAATCTGAGCTCCTGTGGCCTGTGCTGGACTGTGCTCCTTTCTCACCCTTGTGTAGTAGACCTTTCTTACTGACCTTCTCAGTTGTCTTCACTGGAAAATTGTTTTACTCCATCTTCTTGTGGATTCTGCCACTGTAGAATTTGTTTAGTCATTATTAAAGCTATTTGGAGGGTTTTGGGGGAGAGCTTAGGTGAGTTCCTGTCTCTACTCTGACATCTTGGCTCCACCTCTCCCTGTTTTAGGCTTCTTATACCAGTGGCTGCAGGCCTTGGCTGTTTGCCTAGTGCTGAGTTTATGTTGCCCATGGGGACCCATGTGTCCATTGTTTTGCTGAGGGGCTGGGGTGGAGGATGGCTGGAGTTGTTGGGGGCTTTAAAGGTATGGCAGCTTAGGTAGTACTGAGCTGGGGTCCTAGTGGTTTTGTCTGACATGGACTGAGGCCAGGTGGGGTTTCTCTGCATTTCCCCAGGCTACACTGGAGCATGTGGAGATCCATCTGCCACAGGACATCTGCTGGCCAGAGGTTTCACTGAAGTAGATGGTGGCTTTCTGAACTGCAGTCTGTGGGTTCCTCTGGCTATGCTAATGCATGTGGGGGGTCCTGGTGTTGGCATTTGGCTGCTTCACCATATGGGCTTAGGATCTCCTGCTGGTTTGCTGAAATGGGGCTGGCAGTTAGCTTGCTGGGATTCTATCCCAGAATGTGCTTCCCTTTTAATCAAGTGGGAGAGAGCTTTCTTGCCAATCCTCCAAGTCTCAGGACTAAAGTCTCTCAGGGCTGTCTCCTGTCTTTTAGCTGTTCCAGCTCTCCCACCCCATCTTTCTGCTGTTTTAGGATTTGTTCTGGGGAGCTATTTTATAGTTATTTGGAGGTGAATGGAAGAGCTACAGTGATTTACTGCTTACTCAGCCATGTTGGCTCCTGGAAGTTGACTCTGTCCCAGATTCTTTGTGACCAAAAGTGATACTGCTCTTCAGGGCTTCTGCTCCCTCTTGACTGAAAGTGCTCTTCTCCACCCTTGACTTATGACTTAGATGTGGTTTTGGTCAATGAATTTACCAAATAGCATCAGGTATATAGCACATCCTGTGCTAGTAGAGGGGTCCCCTATAATTTCTTTCTGACCAGCTACCTCATCCCCTTCCTCTCTTTGGCTTCAGAACTCCTGAAGCTGTTGCTGCTTTTGTTGCCTCAGCCTGGGCCTACCATTGTTATTTCATCCATATATGCTTTGGGTTAGCTTCCAACTCGTGTCACAGATCTTTCTGTCTTCCTGAATTGTTTTTGGCTAGAAAAATGTCTTACTATGATTTTTTGTTGGCCCTGCCACTCCAGAATTTGATTCGAGGTGTTATTTTAAAATTGTTTAGAGGCTAATACAGAGAGATCTCAGCTGAATGCTTTCTCCACTGTGCCATCAAAATACTATTTCATTTGATACTTATAACAACTCTTGCAGGTAGGTTCTCTTATTATCTTCATTTTACAGTTGAGGAAAATGAGGCAGATAGTGGCTAAGTTACATGTTTAGAGACACATAGTTAGCAAGTGTCTGAAGCTAGATTTGAATTCCAGTCATCTTGACTCCAGGCCTAGCACTCTATCTAGTATTCTCCCCCTATATCCATCTTGTGACCTAGTTGTATTTCTGTTAGCCCCAGTATAGCATAAGCCAGAATTGTTTCATTTTGGTCTTATTATCTGTAGTGTCAAGTCAGTTCCTAGTACAGATGAGATACTTCACAAATAATTGTTGATTGATTAATTCACCTCTAGGGTTCTAGAAACACTTTACGCTTGACACACTATAAACAACTGGAAAAGCTTCCAATATAGATGAGGAAAGTCTTCATGCTTTTTTATTAAAGAATTAGCCTGACTGAATTGTAGAAGCTCTTCAATGGTCAAAATGTTTCTTTGCTCAGCTTACATGGAAAATTCAGTTGTTACTACTAAATCAAATATCTTGGAAGGTTGCTTACATCATAACAGTAATAAATATTATCCATTTTTTTAACAATGTAAAAATCTACATTGTTAATTTTTGTTCTTGGAATATACTGTCACTTCAAAATAAATCCTCTCCTACTGCTCACAAATTTCAAGAAAATGTATTAGTTGGTGATGTTTCCACTGATATTTATTCTTCAGTCATCATCTAAGCCTAAAGAAAGTTATAATTATTCCTGGACATCTAAAAGAGGGCATACAATTTCTCTTAATTCCTAATAGCCTTTACACAGCTGTATTATTATTGTTGTTGTTACTGAATACAATTTCAATACTGTGGCTTAATTTTCATAATAAGAACCACATCTAAATGCTTGTCAAGTCTAAAGAAAGTACATATAAATTAAACAAATAATGAGAAAACAATTTAGAATAAGGATTAATATTTTATAAATCTCAAAATTAGTGGATATGACCATTGCAACTTACCCAAGGAGGTTATAAAATTATATATTACATTTTTGAGGCCATTCAAAGTAAAAAGTTAATGTGACAAAGAATTAGAAGGAATAAAAATCAAAAAGTGACAGAATCACTAAATTTTAGACTTGAAAGAGATATCTGTGGGTATTTAGTCTAGCCCAAAAGAATCTTAACTTCAATATACCAGACAAGTGATCATACAACCCCTGCTCTGAGAATTCCAATGAGAAGAAAACCAATATTTTCTAAGGCAGCCCATTTGATCTAGGGGCAGCTCTAACTATTAGAAAATTTTTCTATGTATCTCAACTAAATATGCCTGCTTTCATTTTCTACTCATTATGGCTCCTAGTTTTGCCCATTTGAGCCAAATAAACAAAATTGCTTCCTCTTCCACATGGCAGACCTTCAAATACTAGAAAACAATTACCTCTTCCCAATCCACATTCTTGTCTTATTTTACCTAAACATTCCCAGTTTCTTCAACTGATCTTCATGTGGTAAAACTCAAATGAGACTTTCTACTAGTAGAAAGACTATTGCTAGTGGAGGTAGCAGGATAGGGTGGTCTGGGGTACATAAGGTAGGGGGACGAAGTAGTTATGTGGTAGCTTCCTATTTTATGTTATTTTATTTTTTTGCCAAGCATGTGCCAAGTCAAGCTATTTCTACTTTATCTGTTGAAGCAATGCATTTTGGTTCCAGTCACCAACTATGCTACTGATAAAGCAAAATATTTTATGCTTTGGACCTCTCTACAAAGTTATTTGGGGGGAGTCATTAAAAAAATTCTGTGTTCCCTAAAATAGGAGAGGAAAAATGCTAAATCTAATAAAACTAACTTCACTTAAGCAATGATCCACACAGAAGGAAAGAGACAAGGTCAAATTTGACTTTTATTTAAAGGGGGAAAAATGTATCCTTGCAATTTTCTGATTTCAGTTAAGTACAAAGATTGATAACATGGTGAATATTAATCATATGACCTTTTTGTACTGACATCTTTAATTTCTTAATTTGTAAAAGATTGTACTTCCTGGGAGTTTTATTTTCTTTAGGTCTGTTTGGTTATTTTAATCTGTTTAACTTAAAGTTGGTTAGCTTTCAAAGGAAAGAGTCACTACTTATTTACAGATCAACTAAGGATCACTACTGGTTCTGATAATTTGGAGAAACAAATTTTTTTTTCTTTTAATCACTTGCCAGGATGAATTTTGCATGCTATATTTACATTCAGTTATTGTAAACTAGGAATTATTCAAGATTTTCTTATCTGGTTGGTTGATTAGCTGGTCCCTTTGCTTCTTTCTCTGCTCTCTGCCTTTTGGCCATTGGCACCTCTCCAAAGAGAGGCAAGCTAAAACAAAAGCTTAAGGAAAATTAAGTTTGCCATTTTTTCCCTTTAAAATTTGATAGTAAAGTGCAAAGGCTTGAAGAGAGAAGAGGTTGAAAATAGATTGTGGAATCTGATATTTCAGTTTTTCATGGAATCACTGTCAGTTATCAAATGATTATTACTTGGCTACATTTTGAATTAAACAGTAATTTGAAAAAGTAAAAGGAATTCAGACAATATTATTCCATCTTGCCAAAATTCCTCAAATGCAACTAAAGCATTTTCAATAGGTCAAAATTAATACAAATATTCATATTTATAGAATTACTTATATGTGTGTTTATGTGAAATCTAATAATTTAGTTAATTCATGCATTAAAAATTTAGATTCTCTAATATTTGTTCCTTCCATAATACTGTGATGCTTTGGTGGATGCTTGATCTCAGAAATATCAAAATCCATATCCAGCAGTGAATTCAATTCCTCTCAATAAACATTTATTAAATGCTTACTATGTGACAGATAGTATGCTAGTTACTGAGGACAGAAATACAAAACGGTCTCTATGTTTACAGTGCTTGTATTCTAATTCCATAACATGTACTTTCATAATTCCCCATAGAGATCTAGCCAGCATGTTTAAGCCTTACTTAGATTTTTGACTTTTTATTTATTTATTTATTTTTAGGAATTCACAGTTACCAGTTCAATGCTTGGGTTCTCAGTTATCCCATCTCTTAACACTGATGTTCTCCTGAAAATACTATACAGAAATAAATCAGGGAACATTATGATTTCAGAAGAATCATAATTGAAGTTGAACTAAATGTCAACAGAAGAACAATTATTATAAATAGGCTACTATACAACAAAGTTGACTTTTGCATGAGAGGTAGAGTAAAAGACATCATTAAATAATTGTATATTAGAAAAGCGGTTAGGACAGTCACATAAAACAAATAAAGGAGGTATACTCCACAGAAAATTATGAAAGACTGTTTAGGGTAAAATATTCTACTGTTTCAAGATTAGGCTGTGATATCTTTATGTTGACCTACTGATTTCCTCCAATATAATCCCATACTTTCTCTCACATTGTTTGAATTTCTGGCTTCAAGACTTTTGACTTACTTCTAATAACAAGTACCACTGATCTTCCCTTTTACAATCATTTCCTCATTAACAGATCTTGATATTCTTGAGTCCTCATAATGCTCTCCCCCAGTGACTGCTAGAATTTCAACCTTTTGGGGGATACTGGAAAGGAACATAGGCCTCCATGTATTTATCATTTAGTCCTAATTCCCTTGATCAACTCACCCCTACTAGTGCTTGAATCTTCAATGTAACACAGCTACACGGTTCAGAGTGGAACTGTTTTCTAAAACATCTTTTAACTTAAACAGATGTCCCCATGCACACTGTATTTGCAAACAACAGACATTAGAGTTTGGAAAGAGCTAACCTAATCTAAGAAGAAGAACAGATTCAGCAAACCAACAACATTTAGCATGCTTTTTCCATCTCTAAATTCTTAGGCCTATTATCTGAAATGATATCATAAGTATTCTACAAAAGGGCAATGTCCCGAATATAAAATCTAGTTGTGTGACACAAAGAAACTTTGAATTTCTTCCTTCTTAAATACAGAGCAAATTGAATCAGGTCTGGAGAGAATCCATGATCATCAAATTAAATCATATTAATAAAGTCTCAAAAGATTTGTATGGGCAGTTGTTTGTTTTGGGTTACCATGGTTGAAGGCTAACAATGAATACTCAATGAAGAATAAAAAAATGAGTTTATTCTTAAATTCAAGTTCTCCCAGATGAATACTAATAACACTGTTCACTATTTTGCTTGCCATAAAACCTACATAAACTTTTGGAATTTGTATTCCCTTCTCCATTCCAAATTTACATGTATATGTGTGTGAGTGCATGTGTGTAATATTGAAGTTAGAAAGAAATACAGATTACAACTGAGCTATCGGAATGTTCTTATATTATATTCTCTAAAGAAGAAATTTCTTTCCAATGAAGGTGTAGATAAATAGTAATGGGCACAAAGTGGGTATCACAATCAAGAAGATCATGTGATTTAAAATTGAAAGGTACCAAATCTCTCATTGTATAAATGACAAAGCTGAGGTCCCCAAAAGGATCATGATACTTTGACCTGAGGAAACAGAAAGTCATAGTTCTTAATTGACTTGGATTATATGGATGAGAAAGTAAGTGGACAAAGAACAAACCAATTATTTTAGAGGTCCTATTTTCATTTAGACATCCTCTCCAGTTGTTCTAGGCATCATCCACCCTCTCCATCTTCTTTTGGCTGTTTTACTTCAGAGCAATGGTCTAGAAAGTTTTACTCTATAGGGTTGAGAAATCATGGCTTTTGCTTTACAGGGTGGAAACTCTGTCCAAGTAAGCTTGTGCTCAGAATTTTAGTGGTAATTAAGAATTCACTCACAGGGTCAATGGGAAAGGAAAATGAAGAAGACACATGCTCGTAAGAGAATGAAAAGTTATTGCACTAATGGGCCTATAACAGATTACCTATGACTAATAGATTAACATCCTGTACTCATAGGGGCTCTTAATCTGTGGTTCATAGTTTCATAGCTCCTCTGTCATACACCCACACCCACACCCACACACACACTCACACACACACACACACACACACGTTAATGTAGTTAGTAGTAGACAGATACTTAGACGAAGTTATTGGTAGGAACAAAATATGTTAAAAGGAATAGTAGGGTCACTATTTAACAGGGCTTCCTGTCTCCCTTTCTCCCCTTTATGTAGATTAGGCAAGTTCTTTCCCTAAAATCCTGAAGTCATCTTCAGACCTTGATTTGCCCAGGAGCAGAAGGCTCATAGCCCATCTCTGTTGATAACATATTCCTCATGGTCTTTGGCCATATTGCTAAGACTTCTTAGTCATTTAAATGTATAAAGGGCTCACCAATATGAATTCAGGGCCCTACACTGTAGTAGATGCCACAAGGTCTCAAATCATCTCATTTTGACCTGCTGACAACCAGATAAATTTCTTCTTGAACATCAGTGGGGAAATCATCTAACCAGCTTAGTGTTGCAGTAAAAAGTGTGCAGGAGCCAGCTCAAATAGACTCTTGATTATTACATTTTCAACATGAGTGTTTATACCTGGGAAATCAGCAAATTACAAATCAGGGCTCAATATATTGTTTTATTGATTGTTTGGAATTAAGAAAATAATGGAAATAATGTCAATAATGAAGATTAAGTGAAAAAGTGTGTCATACTTATGTATTTTTCTGAAGAATCAATTGTTAATGTTAAGCAACACACCACAGTGTAGCATCTATGTTGGGTATTGTTTCTATGTGGAGACATAGAAATAATTTTAACTGTTGAATAACAGATCAATATTTCCTCTTGCAGTAACATCCAACCTAAAGTAATAACTTATGGGCCTGAGTCAGAACCTTTCATCACACACACACAAATCAAATAAAAGGGTTTTTTTTACTATTATTTGATTTCTTCCTTTTCCTAAATTTCCAAATGGCTAAAATTCTCTGTTCTTCCATGATATACCCAATCATTCTCTTTCTCTTTTCCTTTGAATATCTTTTTTCCTCTTTCCTTCTGACTTCTTTACTCTTTTGCCATCATTTACTTCCTATTTTTGGAATCCTCTTTCTAGCTAATCTGCTAACTTTTTTCTCTTATTTTACTTGGTATTTAGGGTCTTAATATTATCCTTCTACTTCCCTTGATTGAATAGCACCTGATCAGTGTTATAAAGCTATCACTCATGTTTCACTTTGAGTTGTGCAGAAGTGTCTGTGAGGAGGATTATATTGACAAGACAGCTGACTGTATTAAAAGACCAGAGTTCAAAGGGAGAGTCAGGTGGTGGAGGAGTAAGGTGTAAGGAGTAAGGTCAGAAGGGCTGGTTGACTAACAAAGCAGTATGGCAGGAGGTCAAGAGGGCTGATTCATAATGTAGCTGTCTGGATGATGTTTCAAGGACTAACAGCATTAATCAAGGGTAAAAAAAGTTAACCAAATTTTAGGTAGTTCATTTGTAGGCTGTGCATTGACTACAAGCTTCCTGGCCTTTTTAAATTCTTGTGTTTTTGTTTTTTTAATTATTATTTTTTACCAACTGCCTGGCATCAGGTTTAAAATAACTCTTATTAAAAGATAATGATGAAATGAATCATCTCCAGGAAACAATAAGGAAAAGCAACATTTTACTCTAGAACCTCAGGGTGGTCATTCTTTCATGACAACATGCTTTTTGGTACTATGTACAGAATCACCATAGTGAGTTTATATAGGTACCACCAGATTTAAATGAGTCTAACAGTCAGAACATGAATATGTACAAAACATTTAAAGGTCTCAAAGTTTCTTAAATTAGAATTGACATGTAAATTAAATTGGCTTATTCCCTGAGCATGCCTAGAAGGTATGAATATTTCCTACTTACCTCAGCATTTTCATGTTCAGCACATGAAAGTAATATAGTTTGAGATTAAGAACAAAAAGTGGTAGATATTGTTAATATGTTGTTAACTTGGGAGCAAGATAGTATTAAACAAGTTGAAATGAGTACAACCTGATGAAATTTAGGATAAAAACCTAATGAAAAGGAAAGCTTTTTCCTGAATACATAATTTCTAATTGATAACACTTCATGTTAATAAGATTTGGGGAAAGGAAATGTTTCATTGAAGCAACAAAAGATGAAAAGGGAATCTCTTTGGGAGCAAAACATTCTTAGTAAAAGATTTGGTTAATTGGTTAAATGTGAGCAAATGAAGAAAAATTAATGTAGTTAAATATGAGCAAAATATAAAGTATTCTGAATGTAAAAAAAAGAAATTGAATGTTTCATAATTATGAGAAGAAAGACTTCTATATATATATATTACTCCTTTCTTTTATTTTATGAATTTAGCAGTCATTGACAAAAACGCCATTTCAATATATAATAAACAAGTGATGAAATTTTAAAAAATCATTTATTAAGCACTTACTATACTCTAGCACTGATATTTTAAATGGAACTAAGCAAAACAGTGCTTATCTTTTAAAAGTTTATGTATTTTAAATAATTTGTTATATATTATTGACATATTTTATTTTTACTTTATCTAGGTTTTTACCTGCATCCACTCTCTTCTCTCCTATAATCAATTTACTATAGAAATGATTTTTTAAGAAGAAAAAAGTCAGCAAGATCAACCAACACATCAATAATATAATATGATATGATGTGCAAATGAGTTCCATGCACTGGAATCTATTGTAAACCTAATTTTTGCCATATTATTTTCCAAACTCCCCAATAGTTCTAATGAAGAGGAACTTCTTCACTATGTAATTTATACTTTCAGACTTATCGAACATTGGCTTATTGAGCTAACATTTTAAAAGGGAAAGGACCTAACATTTTAAAAGGGAAAGACAATAAACATACAGGGTAAATAGAAAGGGAAAAGAGTAGGTAGTACATGACTGTATGGTTTAGAAATGTGCAGACAGTAGCATGGTGATCTGCTCAAAATAGGGGAAAAATAAATTTCTTATCAGAACCCAGGGTCCCAGATATAGAATCTGAGTTCGAGTGAGAGGGGAATAAGGAGATTGTCCAGGATACAGGTAGCATGGGATTGAAATGGCTCAGAAGTGGTGTAGTATACCAGTTTTAGGAAAGAGAAAGGTGAAAACTCATATATAAGTAGTACCTACAAAGAAGAAAAAAATAGAGGAATGCATATACAAATGTAAACTTACATATATATGTACATATATAAATGAATATTAAAGGTATTATAGTAACAACTTATTACTATCCCTTTTTGAATTATATATGAATTTTATTCTTAAATGTACTTAATGAACACTTTTATTTTTCTTTATTACTGTAATACTAGTACTTTAATGTCAACTGTATCTAATTAATGATATTCACAATCCAACACTTATTAAGGCCATGTGTATATATATATGTATATATACATTATATATATATATATATGTTTATAACCTAATGATTTGAGGAAAATTTACCTTTTATAAAAAGAAAAAAAATGGAAACTGTCCCAAACTCCAGGCTGACATTGCTATGCTATGATTTTACTACTTTAATATTATCACAGAGTAGTATGATCATGTCCTTTCCTGACCTGTATACTCTATTCAAAGACATAGTTCTGTTTTTGGAGAACAAGCCACTATTACTTAACATCCTCTCACTAGGATGGTAATGAGGTGCTGGAATTTCTGGTGGTGTGTAGGTAATAGGATTAGGTTAGACAATTCCAGCAATGTTTTTTTTAATCTTTATGAGTTTCCAAAGAAGAATTATTTTTCCAGGAATACCAGGAATTACACAGAAGATATATTCAATAATAAATACGTACGATCCAAAAGGCACTTGGGCCAGTCATATAGAAATATCACAGGATAAAAGACATTCAGTATTAGCTCCAAAATATTAAAAGTCCTGGAGGAAGACTATTGTGTATAACTTTAATGGAGGATTTACACAAAGACATAAAGAAGAACTGCCCAGTTTAGAAGGATGGAATGTGTTAGGACTTATTCCAAAGAGGAAGAGGCCACATTGATGGGATCATAGTTCCATTATAATTTTGAAATAAAGAAACCCCAGTAGCAATAATTGCATTGCACATCTTGAAAAAGAAACAAGGGAGGAGGAGTGTTTACTTATATCTGTCAAGCTAGAGTATCTATAAGGTAAGACGAACAACAGTTGAAACACTCATTCATAGGAGACAAAACTCAAGTATGGCATAAGTAGTAAAGCTGATGACCTCAAATTGTTATTTTTATTTTTGTTGTTGAGTCATTTCAGTCATGTTTGACACTGCGACTCCTATCGGGTTTTTCTTGGCAAAAGTATTGGAATGTTTTGCCATTTCCTTTCCCAACTCCTTTTAGAGATGAGGAAACTGAGACACGCAGGGTTGAATCACACAGCTAATAAGTATCAGGCCAGATTTGAGCTCATGAAGATAAGTCTTCCTGATTCCAAGCCCAATGCTCTATCCACTGTGCTACCTAACTGCCAAATTGCTCTACAAACCAGTTTATTGTGCATTTCTACCATCTGTTGATTATATATCCTGTTGAACAAAAATAAAGATGGGAAGATTAGCCAGAAAGGACCAAATATATAGAAAAGAGAAAGATGTTTCATGAACCAATTGTAAGAGCACTGAGGAACAATAACTAAAGGAGGCAAAGACACTAAGACTGTGGGGGGAAATGTCTCACACCTGAAATCAGTGACAATTACTTGTATCCGACCGCAGGAAAAGATGCTCCAAATCACTAATAATAAGAGAAATTTAAATCAAAATAACCTTGAGGTTTCAACTCATACTCTGCAAATTGGTAAAAACAAACAAACAAACAAATAAATAGATAGATAAATGAATGAATGAATGAATGGGTGGATGGATGAATGGATGGATGGATGGATGGATGAATGAATGAATGAATGAATGGATGGATGGATAAATAAATAAATAAATAATTAAATAAATAATTAAATAAATAAATAAATAAATAAATAAATAAATAAATAAATAAATGAATGAATGAATAAATGAATGAATGAATGGATAAATAGATTGTCCATGTTAAAGAGACTGGGGAATAATGGGTACATTTGTGCTTTGGTGGTGGAACTGTGAATTAGTGCAACCATTTTGGAAAGCATTTTGGAATTATTCCAAGTGACTAAAATGTCCATAACCTTTGACCCTGAGATCTTTTGAGTCATTACTGGGCTATACACCCAAAGAAAGAGTGTTGTTGCCCTTATGCTGTTTAACATTTTTATCAATGGCTTGGACAACGGTATACATGGCATGCCTATCAAATCTACAAGTGACATAAAACTGAGAGAGTTAGATAGCATACTGTATGATATAGTCAGGATCCAACAAGATCTTGACAGACCAGAACAGAGGTGTCAAATACATGTCCCACAACACTCTGACTACATCCTGAAATAGGTTAAAATATAATTGATAATATTTAACAAAATGAGTAAAAAATATAATAAAATGTATATGTTTAATGTTAATGTGTGGTTTCCTGAATCAATATGTGACCTGAAAGGAATGTTATACATGATTTAGTGATTCCCCCTCCCCCATTTGTATTTGAGTTTGACATCATTGGTCTAAGACATTGTATTTAGTTGAGTAAGATGATATTTAACATGGACAAGCATTACACTTGGGTTCAATGAACAACTTTCCAATATAGTTAAGGCATAGTTACATAGTGATCTGCCTAGAAAAGAGATTTGATGGTTTTAGTGGACTGCAAGCTCAATATGAGTCTCTAGTGTGATAAAATTGGCAAAAAGATCTAATGAGAGAGAAAGTATCACTTAGGAATGAGGAGATGCCTTTTCTACTGGGCTTTGACCTGGTGACATCATAACCATATTATCTTATTTAGTTTTGGGCATGACATTTTCAAATGGGCATAAATAAACTGGAGACTTTCCAGAAGATTCCAACTAAAATGGATAAGGGATTTGAGTTGATGAAAGTTGAGGAACTATTATAGGGACTGGGGATATTTAGCTTAAAGAAGAGAAGACATAAGGTGGGAGGTAAGGTGAGGCATGATAGCTGCCTTAAAATATTTGAAGGGTTGTCAGGTAGAGAAGGGATTAAGATCAATTTATTTGACTCCAAAAGGAAGAACTAGAAACAAATGATACAAGTCACAGAGGGGAATATGTTTTTGTTTTTATGTAAGGGAAAAGTTGGTAACAATTAGACAACTAAATTGCAATGGGCCGTTTCAGGATGCCATAAGTTATTTCTCTTTTGCCAACTTCAAGCAAAGGCCTAGTGATCACTTCTTAGGTGTGTGAAAAAAGGGATTTTTTTTTCTTCTAGTAGACATTACTCTAGATGGCTGTCAAGGTCCTTTCTGACTCTGAGACTTGTTGATTCTTGTGATGCTGTGGGATTTCATTGTAATAATGTTTATAAGCAATATTTATAAGGCAATTTGTAAGGCAAATATTTAAAATATGGCCCACATTCATAGTAATTTTGCACTTGGAAGTAGGGTTATGAAATGACCTGTGCTTATGCTCCCAGTTAGAGAGCAGAACTCTATCAGTGAGCTGGGAGTTTAGCTTTAAGCTTTGCACTGGAAAAGATCTCCCTTTTTCTTATATGGTTTCAGTTGTACTCTCACGGCATAAGCAAAGGGATTCCTAAAAATATAAGGATGGGGTTAATCCCAGGTATCCATGAGAAATGATATTAAATATGACAAATGTATTATTTTAACATATTTTGTTTTTCTAAATCATAATTAGGGGGAAGGGTAGGGTACAGACCACCTATTGTTCTCAGTTCTCTTGTTTCTCTCTGGGCTCCTGCTCCTAGAGCAAAGTAGACAATCACACATCTCCTAGATTGTGCATTGAAAAGTCATCTCTCAGGGTTTGGAGAAGAGAACTAAAAAAAAAATGAAAAGAAAAAGAAGAAGAAGAAGAAGAAGAAGAAGAAGACGACGACGATGAAGACAACTGCAGATGTGGCAGATACCAGCTGTGGGCTGTAGTACATAGGGCTGCCTGGAAGGATTACCAGTGATTCATTCTTCTCTCCTCTTTCTCCTTGATGCCCCAAACTTCTATGATAGCTTGTGAGTGAAAGATCTCAGTGCAGCCAGGTGATGTAGTGGATACAGTACCGGACCAGAAGTTAGGAAGACTAATTTTCATGACTTCAAAACTGACCCTGTGTGATCCTGGGCAAATCACTTAACCCTGTTTGCCTCAGTTCCTCATCTATAAAATGAGCTGGAGAAGGAAAGGGCAAACCACTCCAGTACCTTTGACAAGAAAACACCAAATGGGGTCATGAAGAGTCAGATATGACTGAATAACAACAATGAAAGACCTCAGCTTTCCCATGTGAGAGCTGCTCTCTCATTAATTTCCTTTTTTCCCAAACTGGTAAGAACTATAAATTCTAGGCATTTTCAGCCAATCAACCCCTTGCCAGAGGTTATAATTCCATAGTATGAGAAATCATGATTTCTTATAATGACAAATAAATGGATGCAAAGTCTTTCCTTCACTTAAAGTTTCCAAGACTAGTGCATGCTAATTTCCACTCAACCCAGTGGTTATGTTAATCTTTAAAATAATTTCCTTTATTATATTTTTGTGACTGTTCTGATGTCAAATATAGGTTAACCTTTAATCAAAGGAAATATTGGTGGAATATGGAGTAAAAATTGTCATGGTTTTATTTTTCAAGAGTGTATTTCTTGGATTAGCTTTGCAAACAAAAAAAAGTAGTATTATCTATAAGTCAGATTTTTTTTAATTAATGAGGAAAACTTTTGAATTCAGTTCTAACTTATTATATATACATATATATGTATATATACACATATATATACATATATATGTATATATATACATATATATACATATATATGTATATATATATATATGTATATATGTATGTTTTTTTCCTAGCATCTGTCCTACTTCATCCCAGCCCTGTTGTAAGCTCTCATTCTTTGCTTCTAGTTTGGATGATTAACAAAGTTTACAGGAAATAGAACTTTAATTTTTGTCTTCTTGGACAAGTTACTTCCATGACTATATGATCCCATTTGCTTTTTAAATATTTTGCTTCTAAAACTTTATTTATCCCCACCAGCCTGAACTGAGCTACAGATGATGATTACCTGTCCCATATTCTCACTCTTATGCATTGCTTATGTGTTTCCTGTATTTGTGTGTAAACTCAAAGGTCAAATGACTTAATTCAACCCACTCATTTAATTGTTTTCAAATATTAATGATTTTTTTCTCTTTATATCATAGTATATTCTGAATTTACCCCTTTTCCTTTCCACTCACAATGACCCTTATCGTATAATAAACAATTAAGCAAAATCAACACACAACTTTGTATACAACATTCCATGCTCATGATCCCTCACTTCTAAAAAAAAGAAGGAAGAAGAAAAAGAAGAAAAATAATAATAAGAAGAAGTCATCATCACATTTTTTCATCTCTTCTCTGGGACTAAGATTGATAATTACACAAGTATATAGTGACAAACCCACCAATTTTTGAGTTGGGGAATGCTAGGCCCAGAACATTTAAGTGACAATTCACTGTGGGAGGTGGCACAGTAGAAAGAGTGCTGGCTCTGAAGTTAGAATGTCCTAACTCAAAAACAGTCTCAGATACCTATTACCTGTGTGAATCTTGACAGTTCACTTAACCTCTGTTTGCCTGTTTCTTCATCAGTAAAATGGGTATAATAATAACACCTAATTCCCAAGGTTGTTGTGAAGATCAAATGAGAAAAATGTTGGAAAGTGCTTAGCATAGTCCTTCGCACATAGTAAGCAGTAAGCAAAAGTTAGCTGTTACTTAAATGACTTGCCCATTACTATAGAGGTTTTTAGTGTGGTGTCCAAAACAAGAATACAGGTTTCTCAATTCAGTACTCTATTACACACACACACACACACACACACACACACACACACACACACACACA
>NW_020951957.1:9886113-9919622 GCF_900497805.2 Vombatus ursinus | reverse complement strand
CACACACACACACACACACACACACACACACACACACACACACACACTTATATTCTAGGAATGGCCACTGACACTTGCCTGCAACAATATCAAACTTTATTCTCACGTCCTATGACACCTTGATTCAAACACCTATAATTTCCTTTTCATGTGTCTGTGTTTGAAGGTGCATTATAGAGAGTTTTACCAGTGGCTGAGAGTGAACCCTGATACAGATGACCAAATACTTTTGTGAATGACGTGCTACATTTTCATGGACTCAGTAAATGCAGGCCATAATCTCTCTTTATGCAAATCCAGTTCTGAAATCTAGCTTTCCATTGTCAACAATTAACCCTTTAATAGATAAACTGGTATATTATTTCAATAGCCTGTCATCTTGACATGTTCTTCCTGGGCCAATGCTGAAAGCTGCACATTTATGTTGCAGATCTGATCATGATCAATCCCCTCAAAAGTCAAACCTTTCCTTGGAAGATGAAATATAAATTATTGTTTTCCATCTTTCTAATTGTCACCAGAACAAACTAGCAATACAAATATTGTGCCTTACATAATTGTGCATTGCACTGAGCATCACCAGAGATTTCATCTACATGCAATGTTTCTGAAGCAGGCGAGGTTTTAATAAGAGAAAGTCAATGAGCCTCATGTACCTTTTATAAAACATGACATCAGGCAATATAATTAAAACTAAACTTATTTCCTGTGGTGAAATTAACTTACAGAAATGAAGGTGTTTATTTATTAAATGGGATCTCTGGAGCTCTAGCCTTATTCTTTCCCCTCCTGGGAAGGTTTTGATTGTTTGCTTCCTTTCTTTTGCCTGCTTGCTGGGTAATTTAAAACTGATGCCTTCCTTTGGGAAACAAAATTTGATCGGGGAACAGCCTGCACTACCAGCTAAACAAATTACCAATGTTTTACTCACTTTTCTTCCTGTATTCTTTTTTTAACCATCAGAAGAAATGTGTGCAGGGGTTTACAAGTGCTGGAGTGCAGTTCAGATTGAATTTGCAATAACATAGAGGACATATTGGTCCCTTTAGTGACATGGAACTGCTTGACAATTGTAAGCTGAGAAGCAAACAGGTTATTATTCTCATTTTTGCCCTCTCCTGAAGTCCTCTCTTACCTGACCCAGAAATTGGTTTCTGGAGAGTTGTACATTGAGACAATGCAATTAAAATACAGCAATGTGGATGTAAAAGTATATATATATATATATATATATATATTTGCTTTGTTCCTTAGGTATGAAAAGTTTAAATAATCCAGAGAATTATATCACAAGATGTCTAGTTCAGATACTACTCAATTTTAAATGTTACATGACTAAATGTCTTCAATATATGTTTTTTCTTCACTCATCCATTGTGAAGCACTTCTACCATGGAGTCAGAGGTGTTTCTAGTTATACCAATTCAATTAACATTAATTAAGTACATACCATGCTCAAGGTACTTTGTTACTTTCTAAGAAAAAAAATCCAAAATATATTATTGTCTCAAGCAGCTTACATTCTAATGAGCGTATGCAACATGTACACAAATAAGTGTGTGTATACAAATGTAATTGAATATATTTGTGCATACACATGCATGTTGTCAATGACTGCAAGTCACAGGAGACACACTGTATCTGTCAGGTGACTATTATGAAGAAGGATCCTCAAAGGAGAATTACAGTAAAGTTTTCCATCAAAGAAATGTAGGAGTAAACAATAAAATTGCCTGGTATGTATATATACATGCACGTGTGGCATAAGTAATAATCTGAGAAGAGAAAAAACAAAACAAACAAAACAAAAATAAAAACAAAAAAAACTGTCAGTCCTATTTTTACCCTTTTAAATAAGTATTATTTGAGAGTGAGAAATGATCAATTTATATCTCATGTATTTCCTTGATATTGTAATAATGTCAAGAGAAATAAAAGCTTCCACTAAAATGAGTGGACTTCATGGGAAACCTTACCAGAGGACACTGGCAAGAGTCACATGAGGAGAAGCAGACAGGCTTGAGCTGTGATCTACTTTGCTGAAAGGAGTACCAAAAGGATGAGATTACAGATCTATTTGAATGTGATGCAGTGGAGAGAGTGCTGGAATTGGAATCAGGAAGATTTGAGTTCAAATATAGCCTCATACATTTACTAGCTAGGTGATCTTGGGCAAGTCACTTAACCTTTCTGCCTCAGTTTACTCATCTGTAAAATGGAGATAAAAAGAACTTCTCAGAGTTCATGTGAAGATTAAATGAGATAATATTTATAAAGTTGTTGGTAAATTTAAAACACTATAAAATGAAATTGTTATTGTTATCGTTATCATCATTATCATGCACATATTCAAATTTGGTTGCACACAGTAACATAGAGCATACTAATGCTTGTAGCAACTTCGGGCAGGGTTAAAAACTATGATGTAAATAAGTCTCATGGTTAAGTTGATAGAAAGAATGAATGAATTGAAGAATAAAGTATTAATTATGGGTTTTCTATGTACAATGCACTCTGATAAGAGCTGAGGATACAAATAGAAGTGGTCAGCCTGTGCTCTTAAGGTGCTCACAATCTAATGAGGAAGATAATACGTATGGAAGGTTCTAGCTGCCATCCAACCGGAAAGGTCCCGTGGTCCTTATGGTAGAAGTGGCAAAATAGGTAGTGATGTCTCTTCTTTAATGTCATTTCCACTGATAAAATCATATTATTTTCTGATGTTTAACCACTGACAGTGCCAAAAATTTTGTTTATAAGCATGGCCACAGGGGTTGAGTCCTAGGACAATGTTTTTCAACATTCCTAGAAGCATTGCCATTTCACAGGCCCTTAGGTTCAGGGTCTGCATCAAGCTCTAAGAATGTCATCAAAGGTTTGACTGGGGGAAGCTAGGTATTGCAATGGATAAAGTACTAGCCCTGGAGTCAGGAGGATCTGAGTTTAAATCCTGCCTCGGACACTTACTAGCTGTGTGACCCTGGGCAAGTAACTTAACCCCATTGCCTACTCCCCCCAAAAATTGTCCTGCTTGACACATTCTACATCTTGTTTTTCTATGAAAGCACCCCATTGACTCAACTAGGCTGCTTTGCCTAGTGGCAGTTGGCTGGCAGTTAGCGAAGATGGCTAGTACCTTTTTCAACTGGACTCACCTTCCTAGATGATGACTGCTCTAATAACTTAAAATTTCACTAAGACTTTTTGAACACCCTTTGTAACTTTTGGTTATTTACATTTTTCAAAGCGTGTTACCCACAGCAACCCCTTAAGATAGATAGGCCAACTGCATGCCAGGGCACTAAAAGAACTATCTGATGTGGTCGCTGATCTGCTCTTGTGAAGAGGAAGAGGTGCCTACAGGAATTGAAATGGCAAAATCTGCCCATGATCTTTCCTTTTAGATGGGAAGAAAGTAGACTTTTTAAACCTTAAACTGGTGAAATTGACTTCAAATTATGAAATAATTTCCAGAATGTACTAAGAAAGAGCTATTATGTGATCACTAAGAATCAACATTCCTTTATCAGGAATAGGTCACATAAGAATAGCTTTTTTATTTTTTATTAGAGAGTCATTATATGTTTAAATCAGAGGAATTCTCAAGTACTTGGATTTTTGCAAAAAAAAAATTTTGTAGTCTCTCCTTATAAAGAAGAAGGAGAATTAGAGATCAGATGATAAAACATGGCAGTGGATTTGTCCTTTTGAAGATTAAACCCCCAAATCAGAACCTTTTATGCTTCCCCCCTGCTCAAGGACAGTGATGGAGGAGAAAGATTAAACCTCTACCATCAATAAACTATTTTCCAAAATCAATTCATCAATGAAAAAGTATTGTTGAAGAGCCTACTGTGTGGTAGACACTGTGCTACTTGCTGAGGATACAAAAAAAAAATGAAATTAATCTTTCCCTGCCCTTAAAATGTTTATGTTTCCTCAATATTCTGAACTCCAGCAATGTGCCAACATTTCTAACTCTATGGTACAAATTAATGTGGCTGAGAAAACATCTATCACTTTTTTTTTTCCTTTTCTCATTCTGGATCCAATATGTACATCAGTGTAGAAAGCACTTCTATAGAAAAATGTGTTTCTAAATCTCATAGAACCTAGTTTCCAAGTTGAAGGAATTTTCTATGAAAATTCACAAAAGGGAAAGGAGGAACAGCCTGAGGAATGAACAGCCACTTGGACAATTCAGTATTTCTATATTTATTTTCCAAATGAAAGATATACAGTGCTTATATAACATATTTGTATGAACAGGAACAAATGACTATTCTGGGCTATGTAGGGAAAAAGCAGTCTGAATTGATGGAATCCATGAACTTTAAGATATTTTAAAGAAATTGTTACTTCAAACAATTTAACACCTGGGAAAGACCTTAGCTTAAAAAGGACAAGGTCTTCTGATGCATCCTGAGACATCTCCAGTGATCCTATCTATGTTTTATCACTAGACCCAGATGGCTCTGGAGGAGAGAGTGAAGCTAGTGACTTTGCACAGCCCTGCCTCACTTAAATCCAATTCATGTGGTAGTCAAGATATCACCTTCCTAAGGTCCTTTTCAAGAATGCAGGACAAACAACAATCTGTTAGTAGCAGCTGCCCCACTGGAGACCCAATTAACCATTTCCAGTTGGGCAATGCTCCTTCTTTCTTTCCTTCCTTCACGGTTTGTGGTGCTGGGAAACCTGAAATGTCAGGGTACAGGGCAAAACTGCCTGGAAAGAATTCAAGCAATCAAACTTTCTTTAGGTCAAAGTAACCAGGTTTATTGTAACACCAATAGTGCAGGCTAGATTCCTAATGAATCTGTGACTTGATGGAGGTGAAATTGATACTTATATACAAAAAAAAAAATAGTGAAAAGATCTGGATGGGATTAAGGAATGGTAAATAGCCTGGGGTGGGACAGGTTAGACCCTGAAAGTACTATCAAGTAGGCTAATTAGATGATCTAGATGGGATTAAGGAGTGGTTGATATGTGAAAGTAGTCTGTGGTGGGCCAAGAGGGACAATGAAAGGAAGCTATTAAAGATATTAAATACACAGTTTTGTAAGATTAACCTTCAAACAAAACTTTCATCACACTACTCATTTGTTTAGAAATGTTCAACAGCTCCTTACTACCTACAGATTAAATTAAATAAGGAAACAAAGGCATTTCAAAAAAGTCATGTGAACTAGAAGGAAAGGTTCATAGATAGAACATGGAATTTAAATTTTTTTTTAATTGAAAAGAAAATTGCAAAATATTATATTGTATGAGATGCAAAATCACAGCTCTATTGAATGACCATTAAAGCAGACATAAGTTCTGATTATATGTGAAAGGTAACCACAAATAGCATATCTCCCTATCAGCTATCCCAATCAAAAAGAATTTTTGCCTGATTAAGTAAAATTTATTGTGACACTTGTTTTCTTACCACATTCCTGAGATTTGTAAAGGAACTGACTGACTGTGTATGTGAGTGTAAGATAAGGGGATGTCAGGAAATCTAATTTGGGAGAAAAAGAAATGTGTGCCACTTATGATAATATGCAAAGCTAGCACCAAACCGGACCAGCCACATTTTAACTCTATCAAAAACAAAAGCAAAAACAAAAAAAAAATGATCCTTTAAACCTGCAACTCATATCTCAGAGTAGAAGAATAAAGATCAGAAAGTCAGAAGTAGAGCCCCCTCACATATAAAACGTGGTACAATAGAAAGGATATGGGCAGTTGGGTATGTTGGCACATGCTGTAATCTTTACTAGCAAGAAGTCTGGGGCTAACGGATTGCTTGAATTCAAGAGTTCTGAGCTGAAGTGGCCTAAGTTAGTTTGGTATCCACATGGTCTGGCACTAAAATTGTATGCACCGGGGGGTGGGGGGCCAGCAAGCAACTTAAGGATGGATGGATTACCTGATGTTGGAAATGGAGCAGGTAAAAACTCTTATGCAGAAGCTCAGTGAGTGGCCACCCTATCTCCAGGCTGGGTGAGATATACCCATCTCAAACAAACAAACAAATAAATAGATGGATAGATGATGAAGAAAGGAAGGAACAAAAGGACAAATGAATGAATTAATTTTTAAAAAGCTTTGGAGTCAGAGGACCTGGGTTCAGTTCCCACTTCTGATTCTTACTATCTCTCTGACTTTGATTAATCTTAACTCCTTGAGGCTTAGTTTCATCTGTTAAATGAGGAAGTAGGAATAGATGTCTTCTAAGTTCCTTTTCAGGTCCTTTCCAGCTCTGTATCTATGCTTCTATTATCCTATATTATCACAGAAACAAAAGTAATTTTAGTGTGAGTATTTTGTCCACAAATGTGGTGACATAAGTCAATTTAACACCATGTCAGGTGAAGTATTTCTGGGGAACTCTCCTGGAGTAAATCAGAAAACCAGAGACAACTACATTTTGCCCTAAGAATGACTAGCTGTGGAATATGTAACTATGGATAAAACTGAATAAAAGTGGAACCAAGGACATGCAAATAAGTACTGATATTATTTCTGTACTAAAAGATCATGGAATGATAACACTTAGCTACAGATCTCAAAGATCAGAAGAACCAATCACCTTTACAAAATTGGTCACAATGTCTATCATCCAAATGCTATAAATAAGCCTCACAGTACCCAAAAGAATTTTAATATGGAAAAGCTATACATAGTTACTTTAGTTCACCTGGTAATGATTATAGAACAAGCCTTATATCAATTTGTTTCTTCATCTCTTAAACCACAACTATGGCTTGGTTTCAGCTTCTTTATCTCAAAGTGTAATCATGCTGCTCCTTCAATCTGAAATTCTAGACTATTCATAGTCTTAAGTCTTAGTATTAATGAACTCCAGGCTTATTTCCTCCCTTGTCCCCCGGTACATCATGTATATCCTAGTTTTCTTTTAATTCAACCAATATTTATTAATTCCCTGCCATACTCAAGGCACCATGCTAGGTGTTGTAGATACAAAGAAACATTTTCTGCCCATGGAAATCTTATATTCTAATGGAGGCATGTAACATATACATACATAAGCACAGAACCTTATCTATACAATTATTCCTATAAAAATACCCTCCCCCTTGCTTCTTAGTCTATCAAAAATCTAGCCCCATGTCTAGTCTAACCTAAATTTTAACTCTTTCTGGAAGCTTAGTTCAGCATAGTTCATTTTAAACTATGAGCTCCACAGCATTGATTTTGATACAATTTCAAACATCTTACTCTCTCATTGAAAAGAGTCATGATTTCTTCATTACTTTTACTCTCTCTAGCAACAAGAATGGTGATAGCACAGGCGATGGTTTTATGACTTCATGGCCAACTTTTTGATGCTGTGCCTCCTTGCATTTAGTTAAAATAGTATTCAGTCTGAAAAATGATTATGAATAATCAATATCTTGGAGATTCAGGGCTCCCCCATCCACCTTCTTCCAAAGTCCTGACTTTAAGTTCCTTTATGCTTCAGAAGGACATTACTGATAAGAAGATTGCATTGACTCTCCTTATCCTCCTCAGCCCCCAACCAAGCTTGCAAGTAATTTAATCTAAAGTAGGGAAGTCCATTGTGTTCTATTCAAGATTGAGTGGAGACAGATACTTGTGTCTAGATAGCCCAAGGCTGGAAGTAGGTATTTTCTGTCCAGAAGTGAAATGATGATGGAGTGACATCAGCCTATACTGTGCACCCTAACTCCAAAGAGAGCTGCAAAATGCAGCTCCCATGCATGGACACATGCATGCTACTTACTTTGAGAGAAATAAAAGCTTGTAACCAATCTAATATTGTTCTTCTTTCTTAGACTGAATTCTGGAGGTTGACATCAGATGACTGATGCATGGACTCAAAGCCATTTTACCAGACTACCATGGCACCCTGAAGTTGGCTGTCAGAACTTATCCTCTGCTGGCATACCTTTAAGGAATCCAGCATCACCTCCACACAATAATGTATTGCAGGAGGATGTGCATCAGGTATTAACTTCTTGTTTGGTTTAAGTGTTTCATTTTCTTGTTTTTCAAGTCAGTTGGCAAAGCTCTATGAAACAGGGACTTTTCCTTGTGCTTCTGTTCTATCCACTACAGCATACAATAAACAGTTTGAATTAAATGGAAAAATTTTCCTTTGGAACTTATTTACATTATTGATTTGTGCTTTCTATGAAAATAAAGGACTTGTTAAGCAATGAAACATCATTTAAGTTGCAGCCCAAATGACCACTAATTCTGATTTAGTGGCTTGTAAAAGGGTAAGAGTTTATTCTATGCATATATACACAGGCGCTAAAAGTTCAAATATATTGAGTAGAAATGAGTAATTTGCACACAAATGAATTATCTTTCTTTAAACTTCAATTCTGAAAGTGATTTTAAGGGAGTTGTACAAGTTAACATTATGTCTGTGGTGAAGTTTACCCAATCTCCCTTTCATAAAGAATTTTCCCACCTACCAATAGGGGTGACACTTCATTTCTGGTGGTTTTGGAGAAGGGAATTGGTCCTTCTCCCTACCCTTTCTTTTTTTTTTTTTTGACATGTGTTTTTAAAAATTTGGGTTACAAGTTTTCTCCCTTCCTCCCTCCCCACCCACCCTCATTGAAAAGGAAGGCATCTTGATACAGGTTATAGATGTGTAGTCCTGCAAAACACTTCCATAATAGTCATGTTGTGAAAAACTAAGTATATTTCCCTTCATCCTATCTTACTCCCCATTTATTCTATTCTCTCTTTTGACCCTGTCCCTCCTCAGAAGTGTTTGCTTTTGATTATCCCCTTCCCCAATCTGCTCTCCCCTCTATCAACCCCCTGCTCTCTTATCCCCTTCCTCCCTTATTTTCCTGTAGGGTAAGATAGATTTCCATACCCCATTATGTATGCTATTCCCTCCTTAAGTCAAATTCGATGAGAATAAGATTCACTCATTCCCTCTCACCTTCCCCCATTTCCCCTTCACTGTAAAAGCCTTTCCTTGTCTGTTTCATGTGAGATATTTTACCTTATTCTACTTCTCCCTTTCTCCTTCTCCCAGTATAATTCTCTTTCACCCCTTAATTTTATTTTCCAGATATCACCCCTTCATCTTCAACTCACTCTCTGCCCTCTATCTATCTATACATACATATATTTTTTTTCCCTCCCACTACCCTAATACTGACAAAGGACTCATGAGTTACAAATATCATCTTTCCCTGCAGGAGTGTAAACAGTTCAACCTTAATAAGTCTCTTATGATTTCTCTTTCCTGTTTACCTCTTCCGTGTTTCACTTGAGCCTTGTATTTGAAGATCAAATTTTCTATTCAGCTCCGGTCTTTTCATCAAGAATGCTTGAAAGTCCTCTATTTCACTGAATTACCATTTTTTACCCTGAAGGATTATATTCAGTTTTGCTGGGTAGGTGATTCTAGGTTGTAGTCCTATCTCCTTTGAGTCCAGAATATCATTAAGGGCCCTCCGGACCCTTAATGTAGAAGCTGCTAAATCTTGTGTTATCTTGATTGTGTTTCCACAGTACTTGAATTGTTTCCTTCTGGCTGCTTGCAGTATCTCCTCCTTGACCTGTCTCCCTACTCTTTCTACAACTCTGTTCCTACTCATTTCTCCACATGAGCTAGTCAGAGATGGGTCAAACTGACATATTTCCTTCAACAAAATCAAAGGAGTATAATGGAAAGAACATATAACGAGACAAAAGGACTGCAATAGTAATTGACTATTTGACCTTAAGCAAGTCATTTAACCTTTCTGGGTCTAAGTTTCCTCATCTGTAAAATGGAGATAATAATAACTTCACTTGTTACATCACAGTATTGTAATAAAGCAGGGACTTTGTGAATTGTGAAGTGTTAGATAAATTTAAACTAATATTGTATTTGTATTTGAGTATTAGAATCTTGTGAGACCCTACCAATTGAGAGTGTTTTTTCCTATTGTCCAACCTGTTAATTGTCCTCTCTTGGAGCAACCATATATTCTCAGTCAGGTCCTGGCCCTTTGAGAAATATGCCTTTTTTCTTCCTACTTGGTTTATCTCTCTTTTCCTCCCTCCCCCATTTATTCAACAAATACATATGAATTACTACTTTTGGGGAATAATTATCTTAATATAGAAGATTGTGATAAGACAAAGAGCTAATGACCACAATTAAATAATTTAAATGGAGAGATCACTTCAATGGAAAGTAATCAGGGAAGTATTCCTAGAACAGGTAGCTTTAAGACTAGGCCTTATAAGGCAAATAGAATTATAACAGATTACAATAGAAGGGTGTGGGGTGGAAAGAATGGCATGAAAAAAATGCATAGCGGCAGGGGAGCACAGGTATATTTAGAGAATGATGAATAGAGAAGTTTGGCTAGAATCTAGATTTGTGACAAAAATATTATCATGGAAAGTCTAGAATGCCCTGTCTGAAGTTCAGACTGTTTTCAGTATGCAATGATTGAATCTTTGAAATTTTTTTAGCAAGATGTTTTTATCATGATAAAAAACAGTTCTTTTGGAATGTCAATTTAGTAATAGTTATAAATCGAATTGAAATTTGGAGACATCAAGTCAAGGGGACCAAATGGAGTGCTATTTTTAAAAAATGAGGCATGAAGTAGCAAGGGGCTAGTTGTAGTAGTGGGGACAGAAAGGAGAGAACAGATGAAAGAGAGACTGTTTAGTAGCAGAAACTTTATCCAAATTTTGGTACCAAAAAGCAAATTACTAATCTAGTAATACTTTCAGGAAAAATAATGAATCTTCAATCTAATATTGAAAAATAATGTAAGAAAAGTACAGTCGATAGGATTTTTTGCCATGTAGTATTCCTAAAGGAGATAAACCAATTATTGTACATTATTTCCCCTTTTCTTTCAAAGTCCACATTGATTTCTACATTATTTTTTCTAGGCTTCATAATGGAATTGAATGCCAACTGAACACTGTGGAAAATAAGGTTTGCTTATTTAAGAGCTGCATGACTTTTAAAAACTTTAGTTTTACCTCTACTTACCATTTCATTTCTTCCACATAATGTTAAACTTCAAATGAAAACCATGGAAATTGTCACTTTTCACATGAAAACAAAAAAAATTAGTATTTTAATATACTTCAAAATGTTATTGATGTGTGACTTTTCTATTGTGTCTTTGTCTGTGTTCAGAATGCCAAAGAACTCTGAAAATTATATTTGATCTACCACAGCTGGGGCTGCCTAAATATCCACTTCCTCCTGCCTTCTGTTAACTGACAGTCTATGGGACATTTTCCTTTAATTCCTTGCTCTTCTGCCCATAAAAAAAATTAAGAGAGAAATGGAATAGCAACAGCTTGTACTGTCCATCCCACCTGCACCCAGTGAATTTACTTTCTAGAATGAAGAGTAGCATTGGGAAAATTCCTTAGCAGTAGGTAATTCTCTGTGATATGCAGATAAACACAGGTGCTGAAAGTTCAAGAATCCTCAGTAGGAATGAATACTTTACACACAAATGAATTATCTTTCTTTCAACCTCAATTCTGAAAGTGAATTAGCAGTGTGTATCATAGTGTCTGGCACATAGTAGGCACTTAATAAATGTTTATTGATTGATTACTGATTTAGTCGTAAGAGCAAAGAAAGTCAGAAGGATACTGTTAATTATAAGAAGAAAATAACAGAATACCACAAGGGTCATCATCCATAAAGGCAGTATTTTTCTTCCATACCTTCTCTCAGCCCCTAAGTAATGAGGTAGTTTGGTTGTGTGTGTGTGTATTGTGTGTGTGTATGTGTATGTGTGTGTGTGTGTGGGGGGTGTTAATGTGTTTGTAGCAGGGCATTTAAACAGTAGATAGAGCACTGAGCTGGAGTCAGGAAGACCTGATTTTAAACCTGGTCTCAGTTACCTGCTAGCTGGCTAGCTATGTGACCCTGAGGCACTCACTTAATTTCTGTTCCCTTGTTTCCTCAACTACATAATGGAAATAATATCATTACCTAGCTCCCAAGGTTGTGGTGAGGATCAAATGTGATAATATTTGTAAAGAACTTGGTACAGTGGCTGGCATGTAGAAAAAGTCTATATAAATGTTAACTATATTTGTATAAAATAATATACTTCTGCCATCTGTACTCTAGTTGAGTCTTACCATGCTCTAACATTGTGCCTTTTTAACACTTCAGAGACTAGGACAATGTTTCTGGAATGGGGCAAAATTGTTGTGTTTAGCGTAAACAGCAGGATGATGAACTACGTATGGAAGAGTAGGATTATAAAGTTTTATATGTAGATTCAAAAATAACCTTCAAAAGTACAAGTTGAGGAGGCAGTTAGGCAGCAGTTGCTTAGGAACAACAACAACAACAACAACAACAACAATACCAATCTGAAGGTTTTAGTGTACTGAGAACTCAATATAACTCAATAGTGTTATATACAAGCAAAGAAAGCTGATGTTCTCTGACCATGCATTTGAAGGCATTAGGTGCAGAAACAAAGAAGCAGAAATTTTGCAGTGCACATGGAGTATTCTATTCAGTCCTAGGAATTTCATTTTAGGAAGGACATTTGTTAATTAGACAAAGTAAAGGAGAGAATATACAGGATGGTCAATTTCTTCAAATTCATATGTTCTGAGTATTAGGATATGTTTAACCTGGGTAAGATAAGATTTCAGTGGGACATTTAATTGTCTTCAACTATTTGAGAGATCATTATGTAGAAGAGGTTTAAAACTTCTTGATCCCAGAGCACTGAACTAGTAACAGTGGTAGAAACTGTAAAGAAGCATATTTGGACTTGATGGCAGGATTTTTTTTTTCCCTACCAATTAGTGATTTAAAAGAGAATTTGGCTACCTCAGTAGGCCATGGTGTCCCTCCTCATTGGACTTCTTCAAGCAAAGGCTAGTCACTATTTTCCTCCATTTTTGTTATTAGTCTAGATAGGTCATGAGATTCCTTCCGTTTCTAAAAATCTGTGATTCTCCGTCATTTGTGATGATTATCTTTATATCAAATTGTGAACTAAAAAGAAACAGCTCCTTCCTACCCTAGCTATGTGTTATTTCAAATTCAGTTTTTTTTTTTAAGAGAACATAACTAAAACGATTAGTTCTCATAGGCTTTCCTCCATTTACTTTTATAAGAAAACAAACAATAATTTTTAAAAGTACATACCACAGGGGGAGCCAGGTGGTTCAGTGGATAGAGCACCAGCCCTGGAGTCAGGAGAACCTGAGTTCAAATCTGACCCCAGACACATAACACTCATTAGCTGTGAGACTCTGGCAAGTCACTTAACCCCAAATGCCTGCCTCATCAAAAAAAAAAATACATACCACCAACTTTATTCCATATACATAAAATATATTCCTAATTTTAAGTCATGCATTGTTCTTCACTTAGGGGAATGGGCAAGAAAATTTCTCTACTACTTTTGGAAAAAGCACAAAGTACATCTTAGTCATCCAAGAGTAGTAGTTAAACATATTAGCAAATGCTAAAACTAGCATACATTTAAAAATTAGGGTGCAAGCAATTAAGAGTTTGAAAATCTGAAGATAATTTATACTCCGCTCATAGTTCTTCGACACCAATATTTTTTTTTTCCTGAATGGAAAGGGCTATTTGATGGTCTGTTTTTGTTTTCCTTTGTTTTAAATGGATCAATTCTGACACACTATACTCTCAAATCTCATTGAAAACTTGGCTGGAATGCAGAGATAGCCTGATATGGCTGACAATGAAGCTTAGTTTCATGTGGATATAAAACTGCTTTAACACAAATCCTAATCATGGGACAAGCATTTGTAATTGATTTGCAAAATCTAACCATGTACATTTAGTCCCTGTTAAATCAGTTCATTAACTCTCATTTAGAAGGCATATGTATCAACTATTAAGAAACTTTCTCAGTTTTGTGGGATACTTCCATATAGTTTTTAAACTTCCTCTTATTTCTTGGCAGCAGTGTTTCAGGATGTGCTATAAAGGCATAGAGAGCCAAACCCTTGCAAAACATGGCAAGTTTTGGATGTGTTGTTAGGATTACTGGGGAGCTGAGTTTTAGGAGAGAAGTGGCTCTTATGTAAAGGCACCCAGAAAGATTGAATCTGACTTGATAAAATCTACCTCCTGTGGTGGTTTCATGGTTGGACATAGACAAGAATTTCAGAGCATGACCAGGTCTGGGTAGATTATAATCTGCCACATTGGAAGGAATATCCATATTGATGCAATCACATACCCACCAAAATATGAATTGATGGAGATCTCTAAATACTAGATTCGATGTCAGGAGATCTAGATTTGCATCCCAGCTCTGACACTAGCTGTGTGACAGTGGGCAAGTCACTTACATATTTGGTATTCAATATCCTCACATGAGTGTAATACTCTTTTGGTCCTACTTTACCAATTTCTACTCATGTTAGTGGGCAGTGGTCCTGATAGCAGTTATTTTTTTTTCCTTCAGGATTCTAGGGATAACCTTGAGGAGTTGGGAATGTTTTTTTCTAATATGATCACTCATGATCCATTTTCCCCCCTTGAAGTGTTATATTCAATTTTGCTAGGTGAGTTATTCTTGGTTGTAATCCCAGCTCTTTTGGCTTCTGGAATACCATGTTCTAAGCCGTCTGATTCTTTGACATAGTAGCTGTTAAACCTCATGTGATCCTGACTGTGACTCCATGATATTTCAGAGGCATTTTTCTTGCTACTTGAAGTATTTTCTCTTGGCTCTGGAATTTGACTATAATATTTCTGGGAATTTTTATTTTGGTATCTTTTTAAAGCGGTGATTGGTGTATTCTTTCAATTTCTGTTTTATTCTCTGATTCAAGGATATCAGGGTAGTTTTCCTTGGTGGTTATTTGAAATATATATGTTGATCACAGCTTTCAAGTAGTCCAATAATTCTTAAATTGTCATTCCTCAATATGTTTTCCAGGTAGTTGTTTTTCCAATGAGATATTTCATGTTTTCTGTTATTTTTTTTCTTCTGACTTTGTTTTATTGTCTCTTAATGTCTTGTGAAATCATTAGTTTATACTTGCCCAGTGCTAATTTTTAAGGATTTTTTCTCAGTGAGCTTTTCTATGTCTTTTGTTCATTTAGCCAATTCTATTTTTTAATTAATTAATTTCAAAGTGATTTTTATGCCACATTTTTAATTTGTCCAAAAATGTTTATTAAGGTGATTTTTCTTCAGTTTTGTGCCACTTTTATCAATCTCTCAATTGTATTGTCATGGTTTTCTTCCTTTTTTCTCATTTCTTTACCTAATTTTTTCCCTCTCTCACTCTTATTTGATTTTGAAAACCAAATTTTAGCTCATCTAGGAATTCTTATTGGCTTTGTGTACAATTCACATTTTTCTTTGAGACTTTGCTTGTAACTGTTTAGACTACATTTTCTTCTTCTGAGTTAGTGTGTTGATCTTCCCTGTCACTATAAAAGCTTTATATTGTTAAAGTTTTTTTTATTGTTTATATATATATATGTATGTATGTCTGCTCATTTTCCCACCTTCCTTCTTTTTTAATTATTTTTAAACTTAAATATAAAAACTTAAATATACAATAAGAAAAGAAAAAAGGTATATATTGTAAGTTTAAATACTAAATAAGAAAAGGGGGGGAGCACTACCACGTGCACAGCAGAACTTAAGAGAGTTCAAAATACATAGCAGTAAATTTCCATTTCAAGAAAGCCTATATAATAAATACTTCACATTGTGTTCAGAGCTGTTCATCTTTTCTTTGTTTCCTTGTAAATTTTATTTTGTTCTCTTCTGTGCACTTTTTACTTTATTTTTTTTCTCCCTTCTACCCCCTCTCCCCCAAGAAGGCACAATTAAGCTGAGATATGTATATGTATATGTATATATGTGTATGTGTGTGTATTTGTATGTATGTATATATACACACATACATGTATGCATACATATATACACATATACACACAACTATATACATGTATCTACATATATAGTACACATGCATATGCACACATATACTTAGATATCTATAATCATAATCATATATAGACATATACATTCATATGAATCTATGCAAGACCATACTATATTTATTTATCCTCTATTTCTCTCAGTGTGGACAATGTCTTCCTTTGTAAATCCAAGTCTTTCCATATATTTCTAAGTCCATCAAGTTGTCATTTCCTACACCACAGAAATATTTCATCCTTATGCTGTGTAGTTATTTTAAGTAATCTAAAAATACATTCCCAAAGTAGGTGAGAGTGCTCCCTGTGGGGCACTGGAATGATCCAGGGGGATTGATAGCAGTTTGACATGATACAGATTTTTAAAAAAAACTGTTAAAGGGTTACAGAAAGTAGATTTCCAGGAGAGCACTAAGTATTTTTTTTAAAGGGGGTGGTAGGCCAAATAAGTCTGGGAACCTCTGCAACTATTGATTAATATAGGTGACATATAGTGTAGTTTCCCTATTTTTCTCCTATAAATAAATCTATTTAACTTTAACTTTGTCTGAGATCATGATTATTGTCCCTGCTTTTCTTTCCCTAATAAATTCTACTCCTGATCTTTATTTTATGTTTGTATGTATCTCTTATTTCCTATCTTTTCTGACTCCTCTACTTTACTTTGCCCTCCTATTACTTAACCTAACCCTCTCCAAGCATCCCTTCATTATCCTCCCATTCCTATTAATCTAAGCACCCTTCATCACCCACCTTCATCCTAATCCCTCACCCTCCTTTCTAGAAATCCCTTCCTTATTCTTTCCCTTTTCTCTATCCTTTTAGCTTTTTATTTCTTTCAGAATTTAGAAGATGTTTATACCCTTCTACTCTCTTAAACCCATTCTTGATGAAAGTAGGATTCCAGAACTACCAGCCTTCTCCCCCATTCAATTCTTCTGTGTCAGTTTTTTCTCTCAGACTTCATTTGTATAAAATAATTACTCTTTTTACCTATTTTACTTTTAAAAATCATATCATATCCAATATTTCTTACAAACTACCTAATTACTAATAAGATTCTTAGACACACATTTTACATTTCCTCATATAAAAGGTAAGCAATCTGACTTTAATGAGTTCCTTGTAATTAGTCTTTGATATATATCTTATACATCAAATCTTCTATGAAGTTCAGTTATTTTTTAAAACAAAATCCTGAAAGTCTGACAATTCATTAAATAGCCATTTTTTTCATACAGAGGATTATGCTTAGTTTTACTACATATGATATTTTCGGCTGCAACTCCAGTTCTTTTGCTCTTTGATAATAGTGTTCCAAGACCTGTAGTCTTTTAGTGTTATGGCTGCTAGATCTTATGTGATTCTAATTGTGGCACCACTACATTTATTGATTGATTGATTGATTGATTGATTTTTTTTTGTTTGTTCGTTTGTTGTTGCTCCTAATATTTTCTCCTTGATATGGGGGTGTTTTGGAATTTGACTATCATATTCCTGTAGATTTTCCTTGTAGAATCTCTTTCAGGTAGTGATTGGTAGATATTTCTATTTCTACTTTCCCCTCTTGTCCTAATGCTTTAGGACATTTTTCTTTAATTGTTTCTTGTATTATTGTATCAAGATTCTCTTTTTTTTGATTATGGCTTTCAGGCAGTTTGATTATTCTTGTGTTTTCTTTAATTGATCTGTTCTCCAGATTGATTGTTTTCCTTACAAGATGTTTCACATTTTCTTCTATTTTTTTTATTCTTTATATTTTGTTTTATTATTACTTGGCCCCTTATAACTTCACTGGCTTCCCCTTGGTCAATTCTAATTTTCAAGGAACTGTTTTATTCCTTAAGATTCTGGATCATTTTTTTTTCTAATTAGTTTACTTTCTTTTTATAATCACCTTATTTTTCTTGGATTGTTGTTATTTTTAAAATTTTTTCCTCAATCTCTCTCATTTGATTTTTAAAGTCTCTTTTTTTAAGTTCTATGAATTATTTTTGGCCATTTGGCTATTATTTTGGCCATTTAATCATTATTTGACTATTTGACATTACTCTTTGGAGTGGAAGAGGGTTTCTTTGCTTCAGTATCTTCCTCTGAAGATGAATTCGGTCTTCTCTATTGCCATAGTAACTTTCTGTGGTTGGATTCTTTCTTCTTTGCCTGCTCACTTTTTTTTTTTAATTTGAAGCAGCTTATTTTTGGTAATCACCTCCAATCCTGGGGTATGGAGGATGGTGCCTCTGGCCTCAGATCCTCCTTCAGTTCTCCCCTCTATCTTGGAACCAAAACCAAGAATTCTGCCCTCCTGTAAGTGCCCACAGCCAGCAGCATCCTGCCCCACTGCTTCTGCACTCACAGTGTGTGTACTGGTTCCTTCTCACCCAGTGCTACCTCTCAACAGCACAGTGGGGTTTGGCATTCCTTATCAGCAGTGGTTCCAGTCAATCTCCCCGGGATCAGATGCCCAACAGCCCTCACTGTCTGGGAGGTGAAAGTTCCTGTGGCTGGGGCTGAGGCCAACTCCTAACCCAACTAGCCCTAGGGCTTGTAGTTTGTTGTTTTAGTGGAATTATCCTGGAGGTGTTCAGACACAAGCACCAAACCTCAGTCCTGGGATTTTACTCCTGATCTGTTATTGTCCCAGGAGGACCACTGTTCTGTCCCAACTCTTGTTTATTTTTAGTGTTCTATGTTTGCCCTGAGTTGTTATTTTTTCTTGTTTGTGGGGAAAATCTGGAGAGCTTGGAATTTTCTGACCCACTCCAACATCTTCCTGGAATCCTCTCCCCACTTTATTTCTTGATTTTGAATGCTATTCTAAAGTCAGTCTCTGGTCCCCAGTTGCAGTGGGGCATAGGGAGGGTACTTTCAAGATTAAAGCTTTTTCATAGTGCTGTTTTTAAAATTAGTTCTTGGTATTTAGATATTTTCAGTATTTCCAAGTTAGTGTAATCTGGTAAAGGTGTGGTTATTGATTGGGAAGGGTCTCTGAGCTTCTGGAATTACAATCAAAACTTCTCAGGATTTTTGCTCCCTTGAACTGTTACCCAGAAGTGAATATTGGTAATGGAGTTGCCAAACAATATCTGTTTACACATCCAATGTCAGCATAGGGGTACATTGAAATCTCTTTCTGACCAGTTGCCAGGTAATCTCTGTCTTGAGAGCCCCCAAAGCTCTTGCTGATCTTTTCATCACCATGTAGTCTCACCACTGATGTTGGAACCAAGTGGGCTCTGGGCCAGCCTTCATCCCTGTGACATAGATCTCTCTAATCTCCTAATTTGTCTTGAACAGAAAGAATGTGTCATCCTGAACTTTTGTTGGTTTTGCCACTCCAGAATTAAATTTGAGGAATAATTTTAAAATTGTTTGGGAATATTGGGAGAGCTTGGCTGAGCATTTCCTCTACTCTGCCATCTTGGCTTTGCCCATGAAAGTCTCAATATTAAATTGTTGTAACACTTCATGCTCATCTGAAACTAGAACAGATGGTTCCTAAGTGTGTGTGTGTGTGTGTGTGTGTATGTGTGTGTGTATGTGTGTGTGTGTGTGTGAGACAGAGAGACAGAGACAGAGACAGAAACAGAGAAAGAGACAGAGACAGAGAGACAGAGATTGAGAGACACACACAAAGAGACAGAGTCAGATATATAGAGAGAAAAAGAGAAAGACAAACAGAGACAAAGACAGAGACACAAAAAGGAAACAAAAAGGGTAAAGGACTGAGACCCTCTTTCCTCCCCCAAACCCAAACCCCACCAGAGAAGATCAGTGCTGCTGCACAAACATCAAGTAAAATAAGTTTTTTTTTTCTTATAAAAATGTTCAGGAGGAGTTGTCTTTCATCATTTTATCAATTCTTTCCAACGGCCAAAGTTGATCATTTTAATTATTTAGCACAGTTTTATCATTGTTTCCATTTATATTATTATTACTCATTTGCATCTTTTTTCCCCAAATTTTATGAACTTCAACTCTATATCAGTTTAAATAATTCTCCTCATGGTTCTCTAAATTCTTCATATTTGCTCTTATTCTATAGTAAATATTCTATTCATTCACTAAAACATTTCCTATGTGGCTGACACCAAATTCATTTTGAGTTCTTTGTTAATACAAGAAGTAGTACAATGAGTATTTTGGTAAATGAGAAATCTTTATTTCTATTTTCTGCCTCAATTTGCTACATGACTAGCAGGGGAATCTCTGGGTCTAATATGATGGAGATTTTATTTACTTTTTAAATATAATTTTGAAACCTTTTCCAGAAAGGTGACATGAATTCAGAGCTCTATCAATGGTGTACTTCCCCTGTAATACAGACAATTTCTATCTTCTATCATCTTTACCAGATTGTTAAGAATGAGGTATTTCCATTTATCTTGATTTGGGCTAATCTTTCATATGATTGTTGATAGATTTTTAATCCTTTCGAAAACTCTTCATATATGTGTCTATACATATATGTATATATACACATAAGTATGTGTATATATGTATATATACACATAAGCATGTGTATATATGTAGGTATACATATATGCATATATTCACGCATATGCATATATACATATATGTATATATAAACATATGCATATATGTGTGGATATGTGGATATATTAAATGGATAAATTTCATATATACACATACATATATATGTATATATGTAATTTATCACCTTAATCACAGGAAAAGGCTGCTTGACCATACAAAATTGTATCAATTTACCATATATCTTGAATATAAAACCTTCCGCATAGTTAGGTGATGCAAAAGTTTTTGCCCCCACAGTTTTTTTTATCTTAATAGAATTAATTTGTTTGAAAAAAAAGGTTTTTGAATTTCAAATATCTGAAATTATCTATTTTATTGTGTGTGTGTGTGTGTGTGTGTGTGTTTGTGTGTTTCAGTTTCTTATTTGGTTAAGAATCCTTCCTGAATTATACTTTCATACTTTTGCCCTCTGCTCTGAAATGACATAACCTTTTTCAAATTTAGTTCAAACATCTATTTGGAATTTATTAGGGCATATTATGTAAAATGCTTTTCTAAACTTCTCTGCAAAATTGCTTTCCAGTTTTCTTCACAGTTCTTACATGTAAGAATTCTTTCGACAAAAGTTTATGTTCCTAGGTTTATTGAACACTAGGTTATCAAGTCTAATTGTTTTCAAATAATGCTGAGCTGATCTCTTTTGTTAATTTACTTTTCTATGTTTAACCAGCCCTACATAATTTTGATGGTTACTATTCTATAATATAATTTATGTCTGGAAATGTAATTCCCCCTCTATTCATTTTTATTATCATTACTTCCCCTGTGATTTTAGGCCTTTAGTTCCTATAAATGCATTATATTATTACTTTTCCCAGATCAATTAAGTTGCTCCTTGACTATCTGATTCATGTAGCACTAAATATGAAATTTAATTAGCATCATTTTATTACAGTGATTTGGCTCACCTATGAGCAAGAGCTATGTTTCTAATTATTTAATCCATTCTTTATTTCCTTAAAGAGTATTTTTTAATCATATTTATAATTGTCTTGATTATGTTTTGGTAGAGTGAATCCTATATATTTTATTATTTACTAATTATTTTTCATGAAATACTTTATTTTCTACTAAATTATGTTATTACTATGTAAAAATAAGCAATTTTTATAGATTAAGATTTAGGCTGTTTCTTTACTGAAACTGTTAATTGTCTCAATGATTTTTTTTTTTTACTAATTCTCTGGGGTTTTCTAAATAAATACCAAGTGGTCAGTAGATAAGGGAAATTTTATCTCCTCTTCTCCATTGTTTATGTTCCAATTAGCTATCTTTTTTATTGCTATTTCTAGCATTTCAAGACCTATATCAAACAACTTCAGGGAGAAGGGGAAGATGTTCTTTATCTTTATAGCTATTAATATTACAAACAAAAAACAGTGTTTCTCCTTTTCAGATAATGCTAGCTTTTTCTTTGGCATGCATAATGTCTAGCACATTAATGAATGGCTCTTCTATATCTATGATACATAGGTGTGTTTTTTTTCTTTTCTTTTTATATAAGTACTGCCCTTTGTCTTTTTTTATGGAATCTATAGATATGATTCTATGTTATGAGATGTTTTTGTTTTCAATATTATTGTGTTAACTATTCTCTGATTATGAAACAAGTGAATCTCTACTATAAAACCAAATGAAAAATTGTGAACTTTTTTTATATAGTGATATGGTCTTTTATTACTTTTTTTTGTGTGAGGCAATTGGGGTTAATGACTTGCCCAGGATCACATAGGAAGTAAATATCCTGTGTCTGAGATGGGATTTGAACTCAGGTTCTCCTGACTCCAGAGACGGTGCTCTATCCACTGTGCCACCTAATTGCATGGTATTTTTTATTCTTATTTAAAATTTTTCCATCTGTATGGTCTTTTTTTATTCTTATTTAAATTTTTTCCATCTATATTTACTGGGCACAGTGGAAAGAGAGGAAAAGCTTTAGGGCACCCAGATTCAAATATCACCTGTGACCCTTATTACATTTGAAACTTTGGCAAAGTCATTTAACCACCCTGAGGTTCAGTTCCTTATTTATAATGTGAAATGGTTAGACTAGGTGGCCTCTAAGGTCCCTTTCAGTTTCTGTATGATCTTGTCATTAATAATAAGATTCCAGTCCAGGCACAAGGGGATGAGAGCCTTGACCTGGGTGGCAGAAGTGTCAGAGGAAAAAAAGGGGAATATAAGAGACATGTTAAGAAAGATTAAATGGCACTTTGTTATCTCTAAATATTCATGTATGAATACACAAATTGCATTACCTTCCAGATTTCTCTTCTTAAATATACTGCTAGTATCTGATAGATTTCATCAATGAATTGACTTATGAGCTCTGAACGGTAACACTTCACTTTTGGGCATTCCATCATAACCCCCCACCCTAACTTAAAAAAAAATTTAAAAAAAAACTAATTACCTCAGAGCAAGGAAATTAGTCAAATAAATTTAAAGAAATTGTATATACCTCTACACCTATATAAATTTAAAATGCTGAACAGTCTGTGTTATATTATACATTTTCTTTTCTACAAATAAATGTGGTAGATAAGAAGTAATGTTATACAGGAAATGTTTGCACAGTTCAGAACAGGAATTAAGTCTGAGCAGAAAATAGAGTTGAACCATGTAAACAATTCCTGTATGTTTTTTTTTAAATTTTCTTATCTATCATATTTATATTTGTGGAAAAAATATTTACTAGGGTTATTAAAATTCACAGGAATGGAGCCAGAACATGATGCATATAATTAATCTCAACTCTAAGCCAAACCAAAAAAAAAAAAAAAAGGCGGGTATTATTTCTTAAATAAAAGAAGTGTGTCATTGATTTCCAAGTGGAAAATTCATTTTCTTATGATGCCAAAAGCATCAGATTTATCACAGTGTACCACAGTTTGCATTTTCCATGAACATCTAAGTAGAATTCCTTACAAATTATCTAAACAGTGTCTGTCTCTTACACACCAACATTACTGCCATCTTGTCCAGATGGAACTTCAAACAGTTTGTCCTTAACTCAACCAGACATTGGGAAAATTACCATCTGAATCAGATCAAAAATAAAAAGAAAATAATTTACTGATATTCTAAAATGAAATTTCATGTTGGCAAAACTTTTGATACCTAAAAAAAAATTCTCCTCTAAAATAATTTAACAAAAGCTCTTAATTAAAACAGAAAATCTCTATGTAAGTCTACTTAAAAGAATATTATGTGTCCCATATTATAATCTGAGCTAACGCATACATGAAAATCATCTATTTTTGGACCAATAGGAGAATGGACTACAACTCTTCCTAAAATTTATTGGAAGTTAAGGGTAATCAGAGTGCAGTATAGATGCATGAAACCAATAATTAATCAAAGGAACTAGTGCTGAATTAGGATCAATTCAGAAGAACAATAAAGGAGCAAAAATGATGAAACAGGGATAGTAAACGTGCTGATTTTAAAAGCCCAGCTAATCAGGTTCAAATTTGCTAAGCCAAGGTCAGGAACATCAGAAATCATACAGGAGCAATAAAGGAAGCACCAGAGTTTAGTTTCACACACCCGGACGAGTTAAAACAAAGAAGCGTAGCCCTAAACAAGGGGAAAACTTGAGGGCCTTAAATATCCCATTCTAGTGTCTCCTCTTCCATCTAAGTTTGTCAGTAGTTAATTCCTTCATTTTCAGCCCATGTATTTCACCGAAGTATGTTGACAGAGCCATAACTAGAAATTCTGCTATCTAAGGCAAACTTATTTTGGGGGCAGGGGGGTACACAGAGGTCATGCCACCCCAGTTTAGCATAGTATCACCAGGGAAGGGGATGCTTTGTTACTTAGAAAGTCAGGCCCCAGATTCTACAGCACAGCCAATGACTCACCTGACATCTGAACCCCTTGGAAGCGATTGGGCCCCAGGAAGGTTCTCAGGGAGTGAGATGTATACATATACATATATGGGGAGTGAGATATACACATACACACACACACACACATATAGAGAGAGATGGATATATATGGACATAGCTAAAGATACACACATATATGCACATACATGTATATATACATGTATGTATACATGTGTATATATATTTATGTATATAAATTCTTTCTATCTATCTATCTACCTGTATGATATAGGATCATTGTGGGAAGTGTGCTTCTTTAGTATTGATGCCCTGGGGCAAGGCCACAATCCAACCTTAGTTGTAGCTCTGCTAATAACCATGGCAAAATTAAATTATACCAAATCATGCAGCATGGAAACAAATGTTCCTTCTACTCTACTATAAAATAAATTGAAATGGTACCAAGTTAAGATTGCATGATTTGTGATAAAATTTCATATTGCCTGGACTGTCTGATCTTATAGTTCCCTCTGTATTCTGAGATCTTATGATTTATATCCATCAGCTATAGATCTGTGGATCATCCTGACCCATGGAAGTACAAGAAAGTTGAAAGAAAAGGGCAAGAAATTAAAGAAAGGTTGACTAATTTCAGATTCATGGATTCTTCCTTAGAGAAGTCTTAAAACTTCTAGACAACCTGAGAAAGTTCCAAGGTTAAAAAAGTGGTTAATTTTCAAAGTTGAAAGTTCAGAAAGCTCTACTTTATGAAAGGTGATTATCCACATACAAAGTTATTCTCCCTTAAAAGTAATCATTTTCACTTTGCCCATTATTTGCCTCATTACAGTGATATATGTATTTTCTTATTCCCAAAGTGGATGATCTCCAGGTACATTAGTACCTTGTATGTAAGTATGAGATTAATTTTTGAGGCTAACACCCACCTGCACAGGATTGTAGGAATATAAATTATTAGCTGTTTAAACATTTTTAAAAACTGTTCCTTAGTCGCTGCTTCCTATTTCACTGACACATTGTAATTAAGAATAATACTCCCCTATTTTCTCCCTGGATGCCATCAAAATCTACCTGATAATAAATGAACTGAACTTTAACTAACAGAGCATCGAGTTCAACTGATGGACAGTCCAAATAAAGCTATAGAAAATCACCGTTCTTCCAAAATCTATCAAAATCTATCAAAATCTCATGGAAGTGAATCTTGAAAATTAAATAGTCTTTAATCTTTATGAAACAAATTAGGTTTGTTATTCAGAGAAAGTCCTACAATATATTAGCTTAAGCAGGTAGAAAAATTAAAATTAGTTTTAAAAATCTATTTTTCAAAGAGTTGTTCCTGAAGGTCATATCTATGGAGGGAACTGTTCCTCATACTGAGATTACAGTATTTCCCATTTGTAGTTTTCATCCCTTACAAACTGGTCCAATGTGTAAAAACTCCCTATATGTGAAATTTTGTTTTCTTGGCCTTTTGCCAAAATAAGGAAATGGGATGTTTATCATTGTACAATACACAAAGTCAATATACATGGTGATGAAATAATATTGATAGAATGATGATAATGATGACAGCTCATGTTTACATATCACCATAATATCTACAAAGTAATTTCTTCACAATAACTCTATAAAGTAGACAACACCAATATTACTCTCTACATTTTACAGATGAGACAACTGAGACAGATAACTTTTACTGACTTGCTCATGGACAGACTCATAACTATCAGAGCAAGGATTCAAACTCAAGTGATCATTTAGTGCCACAGGAATTTTGAATTGAAAGGAAAATAACCCCCAAAACTTACATACTCAACAAGTGGTCATCCATTAGCAGCATAAAGGCCTCCAAAGAAGAAAAATTTACAAACTTCTGAGGTAGCCCATTCCAGATATAGATAACTCCAATTTTTAGAAATTTTTTAAACTAGAATTAAACACACACACACACACACACACAGAATTTGCAATGTTTGTTCTTTCTACCACTTTCTTTACAAAATAATCACTTTGTGATTAAGTTTAAATGAAAAGATTCAGTCAATTTTTATAATTCAAAGCAATTAGGATAGAATTTGTGGATGACTCAAAATAACAGAGTAGACAACACTCACTTTTCTTTGACTTTGGAATTTACTATTTTATATTTAGACAGTAGGTATAATATTCTAATTACATTTTTTTGTCTTTTTAAATTTTTAAATTTTTTTCTTTTTTTAAATTGATTTATTTTTAATTTTCAACATTCACTTCCATGAGATTTTGAGTTCCAAATTTTCCCCCCATTTCATCCCTCCCCCCACCCCAAGATGGCATGCATTCTGAATGCCTCCTCCCCTAATCTGCCCTCCCTTCTACCTCTCCTCCCCTTCTCCTATCCCCTTCCCATTCTATTCTCTTGTAGGGCAGGATAGATTTCTATACCCCATTGCCTGTATTTCTTATTTCCCAGTTACATGTGAAAACAATTTTTTTAACATGTGTTTTTAAAACTTTGGGTTACAAATTTTCTCCCTTCCTCTGTCCCCACCTACCCTCATTTAAAAGGCAAGTAACTCCATACAGGTTATACATATGTAGTCATGCAAAACACTTCCAAAGTAGTCATGTTGTGAAAAACTAAGTATATTTCCTTTCAGCCTATCCCACCTCCCATTTATTCTATTCTCTCTTTTGACCCAGTCCCTCCTCAGAAGTGTTTGCTTCTGATTACACCCTCCTCCAATCTGTTCTCCCTTCTATCATTGCCCTGCTCCTGTCCCCTTCCCCCTCCCTATTTTCCTGTAGGGTAAGATAGATTTTCATACCCAATTGAATGTGTATGTTATTCCCTCCTTAAGCCAAATCCCATGAGAATAAGATTCACTTATTCCCTCTCACCTTCCCTCACTTTCCTTCCATTGTAAAAGCCTTTTCTTGTCTGTTTTATGTGAGATAATTTACCTCATTCTACCTCTCCCTTTCTCTTTCTCCCAGTATAATCCTCTCTCACCATTTAATTTTATTATCCAGATATCACCCCTTCATTTTCAACTCAGCCAGTGCCCTCTATCTATCTATCTATCTATCTATCTATCTATCTATCTATCTATCTATCTATCTATCTACATATATATTTTTTTCCCTCCATCTACTCTAATAGTGACAAAAGTCTCATGAGTTACAAATATCATTTTTCCATGCAGGAATGCAAACAGTTCAACCTTAATAAGTCTCTTATGATTTCTCTTTCCTGTTTACCTCTTCATGTTTCACTTGAGTCTTGTATTTGAAAGTCAAATTTTCTATTCAGCTCTGGTCTTTTCATCAAGAATGCTTGAAAGTCCCCTATTTCACTGAATGACCATTTTTTACCCTGAAGGATTATACTCAGTTTTGCTGGGTAGGTGATTCTTGATTATAATCCTATATCCTTTACCCCCTGAAATATTATATTCCAAGCCCTGCGGTCCCTTAGTGTAAAAGCTGCTAAATTCTGTTTTATCCTGATTGTGTTTCCACAATATTTGAATTGTTTCTTTCTGGCTGCTTGCAATATTTTCTCCTTGACTTGGGAACTCTGGAATTTGGCCACAATATTCCTAGAAGTTTTCCTTTGGGGATCTCTTTTAGGAGGTGATTGGTGGATTCTTTCAATTTCTATTTTGCACTCTGGTTCTAGAATATCCAGGCAGTTTTCCTTGATAATTTCTTGAAAGATGATGTCTAGGCTCTTTTTTTGATCATGGCTTTCAGATAGTCCAATAATTTTTAAATTATCTCTCCTGGATCTATTTTCCAGATCAGTTGTTTTTCAAATGAGCTATTTCACATTGTTTTCTAATTTTTCATTCTTTTGGATTTGTTTTATAGTGTCTTGATTTTTCATAAAGTCACTAGCTTCCAATTGCTCCATTGTAATTTTTAAGGAAGTATTTTCTTCAATAAGCTTTTGGACTTCCTTTTCCAATTGGCCAATTTGCTTTTTAGGGTATTCTTCTCTTTATTGGCTTTTTGAGCCTCTTTTGCCATTTGGATTAGGCTATTTTTTAAGGTGTTATTTTCTTCAGTATTTTTTTGGGTCTCCTTTAGCAAGCTGTTGACTTGTTTTTCATGATTTTCTTGCATCACTTTCATTTCTCTTCCCAGTTTTTCCTCTACTTCTCTTACTTGTTTCTCAAACTCCTTTTTGAGCTCTTCCATGGCCTGGGACTAATTCATATTTTTCTTGGAGGCTTTAGATGTGGGAGCTTTGATTTTGTTGTCTTCTTTTGGTTGTATGTTTTGATCTTCCTTGTTACCAAAGAAAGATTCTATGGTCTGACGTTTTTTTTTTTTTTGCCTTGTTTATTCTTGATCCCAGCCAATTACTTGAGTTTTAAACTCTTTGTTAAGGTAGGGGTCTGCTTTTAGTGTGGAGAATGTACTTTCCCAAGCTTCAGGGGTTTTGTGCAGCTATTTTCAGAGATACTGCTAGGGATTTGTAAATTTTCAGTTCTTCCAAGGTGGTATGATAAGGGGCAAGGTGTTCACTCCTTTCCTGGCCAGTGCTGTGGTCTATGAGTGGCCACAAGCACTCTTTCCTGTCTTGGAACTGTGAGGAGGATTTCCTCTCTACCACCACTACAAGTTCTATCATGCCAGCACTCCTCTTTGCCCCAAGACCATCACCCAGAACTGTGACCCAGATCCAAGCACTGGCAAAGCAAGAGAATCCTGCACCAGCAGAGATTTCTTTGCAATAACTCTCTGATCATACACTCAATTCCCCCTCAGTCTGTGGGCCAGAAGCTCTGGAAGCAGCCACTACCCCAGGGCCATGCTCAGGGACTGGGGCTGGGACCCCTGTACTTCTCTCTCACCACAGTCACAGACATTTCCTATTGACCTTCTAAGTTGTCTTTGGCTTTTATGGGTTGAGAAGTCTCGAAAATGACACAGCTGCCTGCAATTAGGTCCTCTAATAGCTGCTTCAGGTTTGCTGATGTCTATTTTGCCTGTGTGCCAATGCCAGACTGCATTCCTCTCTTAGCCAGGGGAGATAGACTTTTCTATTCAACCATCCAGGCTGTCTTGGATTGTAAATTTGTTTCACTCTGTCTTTTTGTGGGTTCTGCTGCTTTAGAATTTGTTTAGAACCACTTTTTACAGGTATTTGGAGGGGTTTGTGGGAGAGCTCAAGGAATTCACTGCTTTTACTCAGTCATCTTGGCTCTGCCCCCTAATTACATTTTTTTTTAAAAGTCAGTCAGTATTTATTGAAGACATACTGATGTGGATTTAGAAGTGATTCACAAGTGTGTTAGGTAATGAGGGAAAACAGCCTAGTACCAAAGATTATTCTTGTCTATGTATAGTCCCCAAAATGAATAGCTCACATTAATAGTAAACTATTGTTGGCATTATTACATATCACCAGACTCAGAGCTAAAACTTGCATTGAAACTGTGGAATACCTTCATACAATGCAACTGCAGGGTAGTCACAATCTTCTTTCTATTATTTCAAAAAAATAGAGTTTTGGAGTTGATTATTTCTAAGCTATCCACTACTTCTAGATCTTATGATGCTAAATAATTGAAAAGTAATTGTATAAATATCACATGTTGAAAATGATAATTTTATTATTTTTCACTAAGATTTTTTTTTATTTTCCCCAATTACATATAAAAACAATTTTCAACATTTCTTTTTAAAACTTTGTGTTGCAAATTTCTCTCCCTTCCTCCCCTCCTGTTCCCCCTCATTGAGAAAGCAAGCAGTTTGATATAGGTTACACATGTGTAGTCATGCAAAACATATTCATAAGAGTCATGTTGTGAAAGAAAACATAGACAAAAAAAGAAAAAGAAAGAAAGCAAATAAAGTATGTTTCAATCTGTATTCAGATACCATCAGCACTTTCTCTGGGAATGGAGAGCATTTTTCATCATAAGTCCTTGAGTTGTCTTGGATCATTGTATTGCTGAGAATAGCTAAAGTCATTCAGAGCTGATCATCTTACAATATTGCTATTACTTTGTACACAATACATTTCACTTTGCATAAGTCCATGCAAGTTTTTCCAGGCTTTTCTAAGAGCATTGTACTCATCATTTCTTATAATATAATAGTATTCCATCATAATCACATACCACAACTTGCTCAGCCATTTCCCAATTGATGGGCAACCCCTCAGTTTCTAATTCTTTGCCCCTAGAAATGAACTGCTATAAACATTTTTGTACAAATAGGACCTTTTCTTATGTTTTTGTTTTTGTTTTTATCTCTTTTGGGATACAGACCTAGTAGTGGTAGTGCTAGTTCAAAGGGTAAGCATGATTTTACACCCCTTTAGGTATAGTTCCAAATTGTTCTACAGAATGACTGAATCAGTTCACAACTCCAACAACAGCAAATTAATGGAGCAGCTAGGTGGTACAGTGAATAGAACTTTGGCCTTGGAGTCAGGAGGACCAGAGTTCAAATCTTGCCTCAGCGGGGACTGTGCTGGCACAGCGTGTGCTAAACTATGCTCCACTCTCACCCAGGTGAGATAGACCTTTCTGGCTGACCTTTAAAGTTGTCTTTGCAATATGTTGACAGAGAAGTTTGGAAACTGACACTGCTGTCAATTATTCAGTTGCCCCAAGGCCTGTTCTGGGTTTGCTGGGGCTTGGGCTGAGCTGAAGCAGCCTACACTGGAGTGGGCGCCTCTCTCATTCTGGTGTAAGAGACTTTTCCTGACTACCTTCCAAGTCATCTTTGGCTGGTAATTTGTTTCACTCTGTCTTTTTTTGGGGGGAGGTGGGGAGGGATTCTACTGCTTTAGAATATTTGACCTAGCACTACCACTACTAAGTCTGTATCCCAAAAGAGATAAAAACAAAAACAAAAACAAAAGAAAAGGACCTATTTGTACAAAAGTGTTTATAGCAGTTCATTTCTAGGGGCAAAGAATTAGAAACTGAGGGGTTGCCCATCAATTGGAAATCACAATCAGGAAATGCTCATGCCCAACAGTGACATTGCAGCTTCTCTGTTTGTTTGTAAAAATATTACTTCAACTTTTTCTTTGTTTGCCTTTTGTAATCACTGGGATATTACTGTCACTTTCAGTTCTTTCTTTTTGTACATACAGGACTTACCTTGCATGACTAACTTACAGGTCAGTCATATACCTTAAGTAGTAGATTGGGAAATATTTTCAGTGGTCTGTGGTCAGCATAGAAATGGAGCATGAATCAATATTTTTTGGTTACCAATGAATCAGTGGTACAACCAAAAGTACACTAATAGTGTTAATAATATTATGTTGGCAAATATGTGCTAACTTTATTATTATATTTTTAATTTTGTCATCTATCCAAAAATGCTTATAAAATATCATGCTGAAGTTATTTGCCATTGTCATGACCATGCACAATCCAAATGAAGGAGAGATTACCTCTAGTCGATGACATCCTACAGATTCACCTGTTTGTGAAGATTTTGCACTAAATGCAACAAGTCTTGGAATCCTATAGCACTTCTGAATGACAGCCATGCCACTCAAAATCCCTATCTGCATAGGAAAAGAAAATATGAATAAGGAAAAACTATTGTCCAGGCTAAAATAATCATTTGGATGGCGAGACTATAGAATTGGCACATCAATGCCTCTATCTTTTACAGACATTGTACACAAATGATGAACTAGGCCATAAATTAAATAGAAAGGGGAGAGTGGGATGGATTTCATTTGTGAAATCCTGCAGCGCTTTCAATGTTCCTAAACTTCTCCCTGAAACAAAGGCATATTTGTTTTTGGAAGGAGACAGGCATTTATTAAGCACCTACTATGTGCCAGGCACTGTGCTAAATGTTTTTACCAATAAATGTTTTTATCTCATTTGATTCTCACAATGCTGGGAGACAGGTCCTACTATTGTTTTCATTTTACAGTTGAAGAAATGGAGGCAAATAGAAGTTAAACAACTTGCCCAGGGTCACACAGATAGCAAATGTTTAAAACTGGATTTGAACTCAGGTAAAGGCCCAGCAGCACTCTATCTACTGTACCACCTAACTACTCAAAACTTTTGGGATGCAGCCAAAGCAATCCTTAGGGGAAATTTTATATCTCTAAACACCTTTTTTTTTTTTAGGCAATTGGCATTAAGTGACTTGCCCAGGGTCACCCAGCTAGTAAGTGTCAAGTGTTTGGTCTGAGGATGGATTTGAACACAGGTCCTCTTGACTTCAGGGTTGGTGCTCTATCCACTGTATCACCTAGCTGCCCCTCTAAACACTTTTTTTTAAAAATCAATAAATTTATTTATTTTTAGTTTTCAACGTTTAGTTCCACAAGATTTTGAGTTCCAAATTTTCACCCCATCTCACCCCTCCCCCCACCCCAAGATGGCAAGCATTCTGAATACCCCTTCCCCTAGTCTGCCTTCCCTTCTATTTCTTCCCCACTTCTCTTATCCCCTTCCCCTTCTATTTTTCTGTAGGGCAGGATAGATTTCTGTAACCCATTTCCTGTATTTCTTATTTCCCAGTTGCATGTGAAAACACATTTTTTTTAAAACATGTGTTTTTACAACTTTGGGTTCCAAATTTTCTCCCTCCCTCCCTCCCCACAATCCTCATTGAAAAGGCAAACAACTCAATATAGGCTATACCTGTGCAGTTATGCAAAACACTTCCATAGTAGACATGCTGTGAAAAACTAACTCTATGTCCTTTAATCCTATCCTGACCCCTCATTAATTCTATTCTTTCTTTTGACCCTGTCCCTGCTCAGAAGCATTTGCTTCTGATTACCCCCTTTCCCAATCTGCAATCCTCTCTATCATCCCCCTACTCTCTTGTCCCTTTCCCCTCCTATTTTCTTGTAGGGTAAGATGGATTTCCATACCCAATTGAGTGTGTGTGTTATTCCCTCCTTAAGTCAAATCCTATGAGAATAAGATTCACTCATTCCCTCTCACCTTCCCCTGTTTCCCTTCCACCATAAGAGCCTTTTCTTTTCTTTTTTTTGTGAGATAATTTACCCCATTCTACCTTGCCCTTGCTCCTTCTCCTAGTATAATTCTTTCTCACCCTTTAATTTTATTCTCCAGATATGACCCCTTCATCTTCAACTCACCCTGTGCCCTCTATCTATCTATCTATCTATCTATCTATCTATCTATCTATCTATCTAT
>NW_020951957.1:9877993-9886103 GCF_900497805.2 Vombatus ursinus | reverse complement strand
TATCTATCTATCTATCTATCTATCTATCTATCTATCTATCTATCTATATACACATATAATTTTTTCCCTCCAACTACCCTAATACTGACAAAGGTCTCGAGTTACAAATATCTTCTTTCCATGCAGGAATGTAAACAGCTCAACCTTAATAAGTCTCTTATGATTTCTCCTTCCTGTTTACCTCTTTATGTTCCATTTGAATCTTATATTGGAAAGTCAAATTTTCTATTCAGCTCTGGTCTTTTCATCAAGAATGCTTGAAAGTCCTCTATTTCACTGAATGACCATTTTTTCCCCTGCAGGATTATACTCAGTTTTGTTGGGTAGGTGATTCTTGGTTGTAATCCTATCTCCTTTGCCTTCCAGAATATTATATTCCATACCCTGCAGTCCCTTAATGTAGAAGCAGCTAACTCTTGTGTTATCCTGATTGTGTTTCCACAATACTTGAATTGTTTCTTTCTGGCTGCTTGCAATGTTTTCTCCTTGATCTGGAAACTCTGGAATTTGGCTACAATATTCCTAGAAGTTTTCCTTTGGGGATCTCTTTCAGGAGGAGATCAGTAGATTCTTTCAATTTCTATTTTGGTCTCTGGTTCTAAAATTATCAGGACAGTTTTCCTTGATAATTTCTGGAAAGATGATGTGTAGGCTCTTTTTTTGATCATGGCTTTCAGATAGTCCAATAATTTTAAATTCTCTCTTCTGGGTCTTTTTTCCAGGTCAGTTGTTTTTGCAATGAGATATTTCACATTGTTTTCTAATTTTTCATTATTTTGGATTTGTTTTATAGTGTCTTGATTTCTCATAAAGTCGCTAGCTTCCAATTGCTCTATTCTAATTTTTAAGGAAGTATTTTCTTCAGTAATCTTTTGGACTTCCTTTTCCAATTGGCCAATTTTGCTTTTTAGGGCATTCTTCTCCTCATTGGCTTTTTGGACCTCTTTTGCCATTTGGATTAGGCTATTTTTTAAGGTGTTATTTACTTCAGTATTTTTTTGGGTCTCCTTTAGCAAGCTGTTAACTTGCTTTTCATGATTTTCTTGCATTACTCTCATTTCTCTTCCCAGTTTATCCTCCACTTCTCTTACTTCCTTCTCAAAATCCCTTTTGAGCTCTTCCAAGGCCTGGGACAGATTCATGTTTTTCTTGGAGGCTTTGGATGTAGGAGCTTTGACTTTGTTTTCTTCTTCTGGTTGTATGTTTTGATCTTCTTTGTCACCAAAGTAAGATAATATAGTCTGACTCTTTTTGTGCTGCTTGCTCATGATCCCAATCAATTACTCGAGTTTTAAACTCTTTGTTAAGGTAAGAGTCTGCTTCCAATGTAGAGAATGTTCTGTCCCAAGCTTCGGGGGTTTGTACATCTGTTTTCAGAGGTACTTCTAGGGACCTGTAAATTTTCAGTTCTTCCAAGGTGCTATGATAAGGGGCGAGGTGTTTCCTTTCCACAGCCACAAGCTCCACCACGCCAGCACTCCTCCTCACCCCAGGACCACCCCTCAGAACTGTGACCCAGATCCAAGCACCAGCAAAGCAAGAGATTCCTGCCTCAGCACTGGCAAAGAGATCCCTGCAATCCCCCTCTGATCAGCTACTTGACTCCCCCTCAGTCTTTGGGCTGGAAGCTCAGGAAACAGCTGCTGCCCTGGGGGTGGCTGAGAGCTAGCTTCTTCTCTCACTGCAGTCACAGACTTTTCCCACTGACCTTCTAAGTTGTCTTTGGCATTCATGGGTTGAGAAGTCTGGAAACCACCACAGCTGCCTGTGATTCAGTCCTCCGAGGCCTGCTCCAGGGTTGCTGTGGCCTGCACACCCACGCCAAACTGTGCTCCTCTCCCTACCCGGTGTGATATACCTTTCCAATCAGCCAACCAGGTTGTCTTTGGCTGGAAATTTGTTTTACTCTGTTTTTTTTGTGGGTTCTGCTGCTTTAGAATTTGTTCAGAGCCATTTTTTATAGCTATTTGGAGGGGCTTGAGGGAGTGCTCAAGCAAGTCACTGCTTTCCCTCCACCATCTTGGCTCCACCCCCTGGCATATTTTTTACATTTGTTTTTTTCAAAGATGTTATAAAGCTCTGAGTTATAGAATATAAAAGTCTCCAAAGAATTTCAGTTGTACCACCCATAAATCAATGTGAGTCATGGTGAGTATGAGTGGGTTGAAAGATACTGCCAACAAAGAATCATTTAAGAGAGACAGTATAAAGCATATCAATAGAAAGATATGCGATTAGAAAAGGAAGTCAGACATTCATGTGGTGAGAGTAAGGCACAATAAAATGGAAAGAACTTGATTTCCATTGCTATCCATGCAACATCAAGTGATTTAGAGAAAGATTCCAGAAACTTGGGTGGTTCCTCTGTGAAGATTTGGCAGGGGAACCTAGACAATATTCACATAGGAAGAAAAGATATGGATGTTTTGCCATTTGTACCACTGAGGATATTTGCTGTATTGGTGAGATTATAGATCTATTGAAGCAATCCAAGGATGCTTCAGAGGCTAATTTTAATTAAAATTCATGTGAATTTATTGGAATTTTGTAGGTTACTGTTTTACAGTGTCTACATGGGCAAAATTTAATCCCAAAGTTACTTTCTGGATAATGCAAGTAAGAAATAAGAATGCTGTTGTTGGTGATGGAGTAGTAAACAGTTATTTTTTTAAGTTTTTAATTTTTTTTAATTTTATTTTTAATTTATGGAATAAAACAAGCATTTCTATAATATAGTACAATAAAAAGATGATTGTACATGAAACTGCAAAGCCACTATGCACAACTTACTATTCCTTTCAAATATACAACAAAATTACCATGTAAATTTACTTTTCTTCCCTCCCCTAAACCCTTAATTTTTTTTTTTTTACTGGAACAGCTAGGTGGCTCAATGAATAGAGTACCAGCCTTGGAGTCAGGAGGACCTGAGTTCAAATCCAGCCTTAGACACTTGATACTTATTAACTGTGTGACCCTGGGCAAGTCAATTAACCCCACTGCCTAGCCCCACAAAAATAAATTACTACTATTTACTATTAAAAAAAAGTTTACTACTCTATCAAGTTAATTAATTAACTGCTCAAGTTGGCCACACTTTCTGGATTTAAAGTCAGTTTTGAACAATTCCTACATGTTTCCAAGAATTGGTTGGGGGGAAAACAACAACAACAAAAATATCAATTAAATTAGTTATTTGGTTTTATGTAGGCACAGATACTACTTAAATGACTGAATTTTCAGTCTCCAACATATAGATACAGTTTGAGTGTCATACCATCAAGGTTGCATAGTATTTTAGAAGAGGTTTTATTTTGGGAATTCAAAGACAAAGGTTCTAGTCTCCAACTTTTATCAATTGGCTTTGTGACCCCAGGCACTTCATCATAAGACATTTATTAAACTTGTACTGAATGCAGGGTGCCATCATTGTTGCTACAAAGAAATACAAACTCAGGCTGACAGTTTAGAAAAGGAATACTAGTGTTCAATTTCCTTATTTATAAAATGACAGGTTCAAGTTAAATCAACTCCAAAGTTTCTTCCCAATGACATTTCACATATTTCATTTGTAATATCCATAGATTTCATCACAACCCATCTTTTCCAAGATAAATACCTCTAAGTTATTGTGAAAGTTTTTATTTCAATATTTTAAAATATTTGTGATTTCATTTGTGTGTATGAATGGGATCTACCTATGTGGATCTAAATTTCCATGGTTTAGTTGATGCTTTCCTTAAATGCTATGGCCAAAACACTCAATATCTTTGGTCACTTACTTCTCCACACTTGACTAGATCAGTCCTTAAATGACAAATATTCAATCTATTGCTGGCCCCATTCTTGAGACCTTTCCAGTTTGGTAGGAGTTACCAGCATCTTCATCTTACTTGCTTAGCTTTTGAAAATTCAGAGCTATCTGCACCTCATGATGAAGCATCAAAGTGGAAATTCTAAATAAAATAAAATGGAAGAAGAATTTTATGAGCTGAAATTCAGATGGAAAAGTCCTAGGGTCCTTAGGCTACAATGACAAAGCAAGTGATATGATCTCTTCTTTAATGTCATTTCCACTGATAAAAAAATAATTATATCTGACATAATATTTGACAGTACCAAAGCCTTTGGTGGCAAGAAGTTCTCCAGGGGTTATTTACTAGAATTATGACTTGGGATTCTATGCTAGAAGGATTGCTATTCCCAAGGTCCTTAGTTTGGTGTTCTGAGATGTCTTTATCAAGGTCTGAGGGGTGATGGTGGACAAAGTCATGGTGGTCACTTGACTTATCTGGCATATACTGCCTCCTATACTTCCCTCTGGAAACTTTGCTGCTTTTTATATACTGCAGAGAGAGCAGGTTACATGGGTTACCAACCAAATGAAAAGTATACTTGAACATAGAAGTTACTGATTTTTTTTTTTTTAGAAGTGAGTCAAATCTTCACAACTATAACTATGCTGGAAAGTCAAATTTCCATCTTTGGAAGTGACAGCAAGCTGGGATAATGCTGCATATTTCAGCATTTATGCCACTATGCTCTAAAGTTCAGTGATTCTTCAATAAGGAAAGAAAAACTGCTGTCCTAAACAAACAAAAAACAAAACAACAACAACAACAACAACCACAGCAACAAAACAACTTTCTATAGAAATGACTCAGGGATGCCTTCCTGAGACTTGATCCAGAAACACTGCCTTGGCATTTCTAAGATGTATCAAGAAGGACAAATACTGGCAAAAGCTAGTCCTGAAGATGCCAAACAGTCCCCTAATCTTTGTAAAACTTACAAACACCGAGTTCATTTCCTTGGTCCCAGATGCTTCCCTCCTCCTATCCCTTACCACAGCTTTTAAGTTTTTTTTCATACTTCACTGTTTGGTAGCAAGGGAGGCAGAAAATGAATCTAAAATTTCCTTAAATTGAATGAAGTTCTTATGAAAAAAAAATGTACTTTGGTTGAGAAATACAGAATTCACACTTTCCTTACAGAAGTATACTATGATTTTAAAGAACTATATTTTGTTGGTCTTTTTTTTTTTGACAACATCCTTCCCACACAAGCCTTAATGTTTTACTTTCCTTTTGCTGTCCATCACTAGGAAAGTAAATGATTTATGCTAGCTTTAAAAGTTTATTTTCAAATGCACTTATAATAGCATGTTGTAGAAAAAAGTGGATTGGAATTGGAGTCAGAAGATCAACATCAATACAAGCTACGACACTTATTAGCAGGGTGCCCCACTTTCTTCAAGTGACTTCCTCTCTCTCTCTGCCCCCATTTTCCTAGCCATAAATGGGAACAATACTCACATCACCTTTGGAGCACTTTACTTGCAAAGAACCTGATAGGAAGTATAGGTTTTATCAGGTTGAAGGAGACTGAAGGAACATGGGAGGAAAAAAGCCAGCAGAAGTAGGGTGCGGGGAAACCTAGAAATGTTCCCCTTCCCCTCTTCCCAGGTAGCAACATGTACAAGGACAGCTGCAGCCAATTGAAAGAGAAGATTGCTGCTCCCTGAGTATCATCACGAGCAGTTGGAGTCTTATTTGACTCACTGACCCACTTAAGGAGTGACCTGCCTGGACAGAATTTAACACTGCACTGGACCTGGTGAATTTATCCTTTCTATACTTTCTCCCCATTCTCTGCCTCATTTTTGCCTAGTGAAATGTAATTTGGAAGGCCTTAACATTCTCTGTCTTATTGTCATATATTATCCATGATAAAAAATAAAAAACCAGTCAGCAAGGTTGGAGGATGTCTATTTAGAATATCTACGTAGAAAATGCGTGAACCTCTTTCCATGAACATCTTTCTGACTCAAGGGTCAATTGGTAAAATATATATACTAATGTAGTATTATGATTTTAGTTTGGTGACTGTGTGGAGACATGGCCCTTTTCTGGTGGGATATAGAAAAGACTGAACAATATATTCCTGGATCAAAAAATCATCCCAAGGCAAGGATTATAGTGAAAAAGTATTGGTAGAAGCTCTAAATTCAAAGAAACTTAGTGTTATTCAATAAGTAATTATTGAAAATAGTTTCTATTGAACAGAACTTTGCATATGCTTGATGTTAATCTCAGATGCCAATGTTATCTGCCAATAAGCAGTTTCAGTCATTCAGTGAGGAGTCATTTGGTTTGGGAACATCTTAATTAAATCATTTTGACTAAATAACCCTATTTGAGTGAAGGTTTGCCTTTCTCCTAGAAAGAATTGAATAAAGTTGGGTTCTATATTCATGTTTATTTACAATGTAAATGCATATTTTTTATCAATATTTTCTGACAGGTTTGTATTGGATTCAGGCCCAGAAGGTTTTCTGCATCTGCAAGGCTTCCCAGGGTTATTGGGTTAGTGATTTTGCACAGTGCATTATAAATGGCTTGTTCTCTTTACTGATTTCTCTTCATTTTGCTCTAGCTAACGACATGCTCTGAAGATTAATGAATTCCTGCTGGGTCCAACCAGTGGTTGTTTGGTCTTTCATGAACTGTTCTTCTCAATGTGGTTGGAGAATATGGCTCTAAGAATTTTCTGTTTAGAGCTAAAGATTTATCATCTGAGCATCCTTGCTTCTCTGCTCTGGCAAAAGCCCTACACTTGCTCTCTACTCTCTTAGTCATCAATAACTTTTGGGATGTAATATTTCATTTTTTAATGTCGATGTAGTTTTGTTCTTAACAGCAGCTTAGGTATATGGTTTTCCTAATCTGGAAAATGGACAAATAATAGCTATTTTTGCTAATGATGCCATACATCTATGTTACTTCCCATTGGAACATTTGAGAGACAAGTTTTCTATGAATCTAGCTAACATATGATAAAAAACTAATAACTTTATCCTTACCTAATGATTTTAAAGGCATTCAAAATAGGTTGTTTCAGACATGTGATTTGTGAGTATGTGTGTGTGTGGCGGGGGGGGGGGCTCCTATAAAAACTCTCCAAGGGTGCTGATGGATAGGTTCAGTTATAATATAGTTTTAGAGATTTTCCTGGATCATTGGGAGGTTAAGCGCCTTGCCCAAGATCACATAGCCATTATTCATGAGATGTAGGATTTGAACTCAGGTCATCCTTTAAGCAAAGCTGGCCCTTTCTACACTATACCAGCCTTCCTCTTACAGAGAAAGGATGGTTAATAAATACTGTGCCTTAAGATGTTCCCTACATAAACAAATACCTACAGCAGAACAGATAATAAACAAGAAGAGATCTGGGTACTTAATATTAAATTTCCCAATACAAATGTTTCCTGTAGTGGCAAAAGTACTGACCTGGGAATTAGAAAACCTGAATTCAAGGCCTGGGCCCACCTTGTTGCATGTCCTTGGAAAAGCCACATAATTTCTCTTGGACTGTTTCCTCATTTAAAAAATGAGTACAATATGCAAACCTTTCCTTCTTCACAGTGTTGTATTTATAATCAAATAAGATGATGATCTGAAAAGAATAATATGAATACAAGATCTTTCCCTTATCAAATATTTGTATGTTTTAAGCTGAGAGAGGTCCTGTCAGTGCTTGTGTTCAACATATGTAGCTTCCAGACTATGCATACTTTTATTGAAGGACAGGATATTAGTGAGAGAATATTCAGAAATAGCAGAGAAAATTTAGTTTCTATTTGCATGTTCCAAGAAATATACTCTAATCATAATCGTTTCATAAAATCAAAATGCCACTTGTATTTCTAATTTGTATATCAGCCTCTCTTAAAAAATACAAATAATGAGATGAAATTAAAAATATGCATTGTCTGGAGACACTGTTATATAGAGGAAACACAGAATGGATTTGGAGCCAGAAGACCTGGGTCAAATCCTCTACTCCTTATTATCTGTTTGACCTTGTTCATTTAACCATTTTGGTTTGCCATTTCTGTCTCTAGCTCATTTTATATATGAGGACCTGAGGCAAACAGGTTTAAATGACTTTCCCAGGGTCACACAACTAGTAAGGTTTGAGGCCAGATTTGGACTCATGAAGATGTTTTCCTGATTCTAACCCCTTTGTTCTATCCACTGAGCCACCTAGCTGCTCCAGATATAGATAGATAGATAGATAGATAGATAGATAGATAGATAGATAGATA
>NW_020951957.1:9845970-9877983 GCF_900497805.2 Vombatus ursinus | reverse complement strand
ATAGATAGATAGATAGATAGATAGATAGATAGATAGATAGATAGATAGATAGATAGATATAGCTGTGTGTATAGATGTATATGTATGTATATGTGTATGTATACATATATACAGATAGGTATACACACACACATACATACACACACACATACACATATACATATACATAGTCTTACCCAAGAGAATATAAGCTCTCTGTATCCTCAGCTAACAGCATAGTCCCTGGCACATATCAAGGGATTAATAAATGAGTGTTGGTAGAATGATTGATTGACTTTCATTCCCATCCCATTCCATTCCTCCTGCTAGAAGCAGCTAGGTGATACAGTGGCTGAATGCTAGGCCTAGAGTCAGGATAACCTAAGTTCAAATCTGAACTCAAACACTTACTAGTTGTGACCCAAGGGGAGTAACTAAATCTGTTTGCTTTAATTTCCTCAACTGCAAAATGGAGATGAGAACAGAACCCACCTTTTGAGTGTTGTGAGGATAAAATGATATCATGTTCATAAAGCACTTGCCACAGAGCCTAGCATATATTAGGTGTTACATATCTGTATATTCCCCACCATTCCTCTTTTGTTATGGTTTCTGAAAAAATAATTCTTTTGAAATATTCTACCAAAATTATTCAAGAAAAGCTATATTATATGCAAATAGGTATTTGTGGAGAAGAGGCAGAAGTCCAAAGATGCATCTTACAGAGACTAGAAATCCTCTTAAAATAAAAGTCTCCAATGCTATGAAGCATATGGATGGCAAACAAAATGAGTGGCTGTATAAGATGAAAGGATTTTCACTTTAAGTTTCATAACTTTGCCAAATATATTCAACTGTTAAAAATTCTTTCCAAATTTAAAATCAGAGTGAAAAATAATTCAGGTTTACTAAGGGTACAATATTTGTATTTTGCAAAATTTCAATTCAGGTTTATTTTGTAAATTAACAATCTGCTTCAATCTGCTCTAAATGAAAGAGCTGATACAAAGGTCAGAGAGCAAGCTGGTGATAGCCCATACTTGATATAAATACCTTTCTTAAAAGAGAAAAAAAAATAAAATTTGCTGGTGATCGGTTTTGTGATATTTAGTCTCTATCATATTACAGATATTGTGGGCCAGGGCTCATGACAAACCTTCTTTAAAAATTACATTTGGTTAATTTAATAATTACATTTGGTTAATTTAATGTCTTACTTCACTATCCTTTCTTACCTTTTCATTATTGATTCTTCAGAATATCCCTCAGTATCTACCCTGGTACTGTTATGTCAAGATCTTGGATGCATTCTAAACAAGGGAATGGATTTCTCTGACCAAGTAAATAGTATGCTGTCTTGAAAAATCAAGCATTTCTTTATTTAAATATGTTGTTTGAAGGAGAGACAGAGTGTTTACAAAAGCTATTAGTATTCAAGATGAGGGTTCTGGAAAAGGAAAATCAATAATAATTGTGCAGCTTTATACAGTGCTTTAAAGTTTGTGAAGCACTTCATCTTACAGATGAGCAAACTGAGGGTGCTAGGATTATAGAATCTTGCCCACAGTTAATCAGCTAGTACATTTCAGAGAGAGATTTCACATTCAGCCCTTTTTCGCTTCAAATCCAGCACACAGTCATCCTGCATACAGACTATCTCATGCTCTTTTCAATAGCTCCTGAAAACTCAAAAAACAGGAATTTTGCAAGAGATGTTTGCATTCCTTTATTTTTTCTGAGATTTTTTCTCTTTATGATCCTAAAATATTCAGGAAAATGTTCAAGCCAGTGACTGCCTGCATTAGTTCTAGGATTTAATCTTGGAGGGAGTGAGTAATACATTTCTCTCTAAGGTGCCAGCAAATGTATTACTTTTTAACTTTGTGATCATTAGCAGGTCAATTATCCACTGATCATCAGTTTGCTCATATGTAAGATGGAGATAGTTATACCTGGAATACTTAAACACTAAACAGGGTTAGTCTGAGGTTCAAATACATTTCTTTTTGCCAAACTTAAAATACTTTTAAAATGTCCATTATATCCAAGTCAAGAAATCACTTGGTTTAAATCATACATATATAAAATAAAATAAGTATACAAATAAATAATATACTTATTTATACAAATGTATTAATATATTTAATTTATTATTTAACTTAATTTTTATATTTAATTCTTTAAAAATAAATTCATATGAGAGGCAGAGCCAACATGGCAGAGTGAAAGCAGGGCCTTGCCTGACCTCTCCCCCAAATCTCTTAAAATACATCTAAAAAGTGACTAAACAAATTATAGAGTGGCAGAACCCACAAAGAGACAGAGTGAGGCAGATTCCAGCCCAAGACAACATGGAAGGTCGAAAGGAAAAGTCTGTTGTACCAGCCTAAGAGAGGAGCATGCAGCACACAGGGCACAGCATAGACCTGGTCTAAGCAAAACTGTAGCTGGCTTGGGGGACTGAATCCAGTCTTCTTAGCCCACAGATGCAAGAGACAACTTAGGAGGTCAGCAGGAAGGGTCTGTCAGAACTAGATGAGAGAGAAGCACAGTCCAGAGCAGGGCTTTAGGGCATGAATTGGGCAAGCAACTAAAAAAACTAGAAAAAGAACTAATTAAAAATCTCTAATTAAATACCAAATTAGAAAGACTGAAAGACAAAGGAGAGATTAATGAAATTGAAATTAAGAAAACTATTGAACTAATAAATAAAACTAAGAGCTGGTTTTATGAAAAAAAAACAACAACAATAAAATAGATAAACCTTTGGTTAATTTAATTTTAAAAAAAAAGAAAGAAGAAAACCAAATCACCAGTATCAAAAATGAAAGGGTGAATTCGCCATCAGTGAAGAAGCAATTAAAACAACAATTAGGAAATATTTTGCCCAACTGTATGCCAATAAATCTGACAATCTAAGGGAAATGGACGAATTTTTACAAAAATATACATTGCCCAGATTAACAGAAGAGGAAGTAAAATACTTAAATAACCCCATCTCAGAAAAATAAATTAAACAAGCCATCAATGAACTTGGGAAAAATCTCCAGGGGCAGATGGATTTATAAGCAAATTCTATCAAACATTTAAAGAAAAAATAATTCCAATACTATAGAGACTATTTGGGAAAATAAGTGAAGGAGTCTTACCAAATTATTTTTATGATACAAATATTATGCTGATATCTAAAATGAGAAGAGTCAAAACAGAAAGAAAATTATAGATCAATTTCCCTAATAAATATAGATATTGTAATTCCTTGTTCATGATGTTCTGAATCCTACTTATACCCACAATATATGTCTCCATTGCCCTTTGAGGAATCCTCTACTTCAGTTTTTGGAGGGGAAAAGTTATAGAAGTGAACTAAGAGGAGGACAGGATGGTCTGGTCAATAGGTTATGATCAAGACTAGAAAAAAAACTGAGCAGGGGAATGTAGCAGAAACCTGACTCAAGTCAAAAGCTCACATGGCATTTCTCCCACTGAGGCAAGCTGTCTGATATTAGATGAATGTCAAGTGACACCTTTCTTAAAACTTCCTATTTAATCTGATGAGAAAAGGAACTTTTCTGGGGATCACTATGCAAGCCTTTAGATTTTTGAAGAATCCCTGTACTTGCTTGGATTCATGCCTTTGATTCCTGGTTCCTGGCCTCAAGGAAATTATATTTAATTTGGTGAAAGGAGCATGGAAATGAGTAAATACAAATGTAGGAGAGACCATTAATTGCTAGAGAGATCAGAAAATTCTTCCCAAAGAAGGCTGAGCTTTGAAAGGTCAAGATTCTAAGATGCAGAAAGAAAAAGTGAGTACATTCCCGGTATGTGAAACAGTTTGTGCAATAGCTCAGAGATGGAATGATGCTGAGTATGGGAAGATGGATAAGTGAACCAGTTTAACATGAACTTGTCATGCTTCAAGAGGAATCATGTTTAATAAGTCTGGAAAGGTAAATTAGAGTCAAAATGTGGTACCTTTTAAATCATCCTAAAGGAACTAGGGAGAAACTAATGTTTCTTAAGCCATAGCATAGTATGATCACAGTTGTGATTTATGAAAAGTATTTTGGCAGCTGTGTGGAGGATGGATTGTAGAACAAGGAGGGATAATTAAAGATGTATTTCAATACTAAAACAAAGTAAAAGAGCTGCATGAAAAAGTGAAGAAAGTATTGGATGAGAGTAAGGAAGACCCACTAACTTCTGCTTCAGACATTTGCTAGCAATATCGCCATGGACAAGTTGCTTAATGTCTCTGAGCTTCATCTCTAAGATAAGAATAATAATTGCACCTATCTCAGATGGGTATTAATTTCATACAGGGTGTTCCAAAAAGTTTTATTGATTTTAAGTTTTAAAATTTTATTAAGATTTTTGGAACACCTTATATTTTAATGTAATCTAGTTCTAAAAATCTGTATATAATTATTTATATACATATAAATTTATTTTTAATTAATTTATTTTTAATTTTTTTTTGTTAGGCAATGGGGTTAAGTGACTTGTCCAGGGTCACACAGCTAGTAAGTGTTATGTGTCTCTGGCCAGATTTGAACTCAGGTCCTCCTGAATCTAGGGCCAGTGCTCTATCCATTGCACCACCTAGCTGCCCCAATTTATTTTTAATTTTTAACAATAACTTCCATAAGTTTTTGAGTTTTATATATTCTTCCCCTCTCTCTCTGTCTCCCACTCCAAGACAGTATGCAATCTGATATAGGCTCTATTTATACATTCCTATTAAAGATATTTTCATGTTAGTCAGGTTGTAAAGAAGAATTAAAACCAATAGTAGGAACCACAAGAAAGAAGAAACAAACAAAAAAGAAAAGAAAAAAAAGCAAAGAGTATGCTTCGATCTGCATTCAAACTCCATAGTTTTTTTCTCTGGATGTAGATAACATTTTCCATCATGAGACTTTTGGAGATACCTTTGATGTTTGCATTGCGGAGAAGAGCTAAGTATATCAAAGTTATTCATCACACAATGTGGCTGTTATTGTGTACAACCTTCTCCTGATTCTGCTCAATTCACTCAGCATCAGTCCATGCAAGTCTTCCCAGGTTTTTCTGAAGACCCCTTGTTTATCATTTCTTATAGCACAATAGTATTCCATTACATTTATATACCACAATTTCTTCAACCATTTCCCAATTGATGGGCATCCCCTCAATTTCCAATTCTTTGCCACCACATAAAGAGCTGTTGTAAATATTTTTATACATGTGGGTCTTTTTCTCATTGTTATGATCTCTTTGAGATACAGCAGTAGAAGTGCTATAACTGGATTGAAGTGTATGCACATTTGTATAGCTCTTTAGGCATAGTTCCAAATTGTTCTCCAAAATGGTTTGATCAGTTCACAAGTCCACCAACAATGCATTAATGTTCCAATTTTTCCACATCTTCTCCAACATTTGTCATTTTCTTGTCTTGTCATGTTAGCCAATCTGACAGGTATGGTGTGGTACCTAAGAGTTGTTTTGATTTGCATTTCTCTAACCAATAGTAATTTAGAGCATTTCTTTCATATGACTATAGATGGCTTTAATTTCTTCATCTGAGAACTGCCTGTTCATATCATTTGACCATTTATCAATTGGGAATGACTTGAATTCTTATAAATTTGACTTAATTCTGTATATATTTTGGAAATGAAGCCTTTATCAGAGACTCTGGCTGTAAAAATTCTTTCCCAGTTTTCTACTTCCCTCTTGATCTTGGTTGCATTGGCTTTGTTTGTGCAAAAACTTTTCAATTTAATGTAATCAAAATTATTTATTTTGCATTTTATAATGTTCTCTATCTTTTTCTTGGTCATAAATTCTTCTGCTCTCCAAAAATCTGACAAGTAAATTATTCCTTGCTCTCCCGTTTTACTTATAGTATCAGCCTTTATATCTGAATTGTATACCCATTTTGACTTTATTTTGGCATAGAGTATACAATTTTGATCTATGCCTAGTTTCTGTCATACTATTTTCCAGTTTTTCCAGCAATTTTTGTCAAATAGTGAGTTCTTACCCAGAAGCTGGAGTCTTTGGGTTTATGAAACACTAGATTACCATAGTCATTGAGTACTGTGTCTTGCATGCCTAACCAATTCCACTGATCCACCACTCTATTTCTTAGCCATTACCAAGTAGTTTTGATGATTGCTGCTTTATAATACAATTTAATATCCAGAATGGCTGGGCCATCTTCTTTTGCGTATCTTTTCATTAATTCCCTTGATATTCTGGACTTTTTGTTCTTCCAAATGAATCTTGTTATTATTTTTTCTAGCTCTATAAAATAAATTTTTGGTAGTTTGGTATGGCACTGAATAAGTAGCTATAATAAAAATTGTCATTTTTATTATATTAGCTTGGCAACTGATGTTTTTCTAATTATTTAGATTTGACTTTATTTGCATGAAAAGTATTCTGTAATTGTGTTCATATAGTTTCTGGGTTTGTTTTGTCAGGTAGACTCCCAAATATTTTATACTGTCTACAGTAACTTTAAATGGAATTTCTCTTTCTCTGTCTTGCTTTTGGGCTTTGTTGGTAACATATAGAAATGCCAGTGATTTATGTGGGTTTATTTTATATCCTGAAACTTTGCTAAATTTTTTTTTATTTCAAATAGTTTTTTTTTTCTTTCATTCTCTTGGATTCTCTAAGTATATCTTCATATCATCTGCAAAGAGTGATAGTTTTGTTTCTTTGCCTATTCTAACACTTTCGATTTCTCTTTCTTCTCTTATTGCAAAAGTTAATGATTCTAGTACCATACTGAACAACAGTGGTGATAATGGACATCTTTGTTTCACACCTAATCTTATTGGAAAAGCTTCTAGCTTATCCCTATTACATATAATGCTTGCTGAAGGTTTCAGGTAGATGCTATTTATCATTTTAAGGGAGACTCCATTTATTCCTATGCTGTCTAATGTTTTTTAATAAGAATGGGTATTGTATTTTGCCAAAAGCTTTTTCTGTATCTATTGAGATGATCATGTAGTTTGTTAGTTTTGTTGTTGATATGATCAATTATGCTGATAGTTTTCCTAATATTCAACCAGCCTACCATTCCTGTTATAAATCCTACCTGGCCATAGTGTATTATTCTTCTGATAGGCTGCTGTAATCCATTTGCTATCATTTTATTACATTTTTACATCGATATTAATTAGGGAAATTGGTTTATAATTGGTCTGTAATTTTCTTTCTCTGTTTTGACTCTTCCCATTTTAGTTATTATCATCATATTTATATGATAAAAAGAATTTGGTAAGACTCCTTCTTTGCTGTTTCCCCCAAATAGTTTCTATAGTATTGGAATTATTTTTTCTTTAAATGTTTTATAGAATTTGCTTATAAATCCATCTGGCCCTGGAGATTTTTCCCTAGGTAGTTCATTTATGGCTCCTTCAATTTCTCTTTCTTTGATGGGATTATTTAGGTATTTTACTTTCTTTTCTGTTAATCTGAGCAATGTATGTTTTTGTAAATATTCATCCATTTCCCTTAGATTGTCAGATTTATTGACATACAGTTGGGCAAAATAGCTCCTAATTATTGTTTTAATTTCTTCTTCATTAATGGTGAACTTACCCTTTTCATTTTTTATACTGGTAATTTGGTTTTCTTTTTTTTAATTAAATTAACCAAAGCTTTATCTATTTTATTGTTTTTTTTCCCATAAAACCAGCTCTTAGTTTTATTTATTGGTTTAATAGTTTTCTTAATTTTAATTTTATTGATCTCTCCTTTGGCTTTCAGTATTTTTGATTTGGTATTTAATTGGGGATTTTTAATTTGTTCTTTTTCATTTTTTAGTTGAATGCCCTATTCATTGATCTCTCTTTCTGTTTTATCCATGTAAGCATTCAGAGATGTAAAACTTCCCCTAAGAACTACTTTTGCTACATCCCATAAATTTTGGTATGCTGTTTCATTATTGTCATTCTCTTGGATGAAGTTATTGAGTGTTTCTATGATCTGTCATTTAACCCATTCATTCTTTTTTTAAATTTTATTTATTTTTTTAGTTTATTTTGATTTATCAATAATCACTTCCATATGCTTTTGAGTTTAAAATTTTTCTCCCCCTTTCTCCTCACCACCCTCCCCAAGATGTCACACAATCTGATATAGGGTATATATTTACATTCCTATTAAACATATTTTCACATTAGTGATGTTGTAAGTAAAAAGTAAAACCAATCGGAGGAACCATCAGAAAGAGGAAATAAAACTCAACAGAAGAGAAAAAAAGAGCAATTCAACTTCCATTGCTCTTTCTTTGGATGTGGATAGCATTTTCCATCTCAAGGCCTCTGGAGATGTCTTAGATCCTTGTATTACTGGGAAGAATTAAGTTTATCACTATTAGTCATCACACAATGCGGCTGTTATTGTGTACAATAATTATTAGCAAAGTGTTACACTAACAAAATCACAAAAGAAGGAAAAGGATCAACTCTGCCACAGAATTTCTTCTTTATTATTTATTTATTTATTTATTTTTAGTTAGGCAATTGGGATTAAGTGACTTGCCCAGAGTCATAGAGCTAGGAAGTATAATGTGTCTGAGGCTAGATTTGAACTCAGGTCCTCCTGACTCCAGGGCCAGTGCTCTATCCACTGCACCACCTAACTGCCCCAGAAAATCTTCTTAATGATGATAAAAATGACTTACAAATTAGTTGCATGGGATATCATTGGAAGAGGATCAACTTAGACCATAATAGTGTTGGAAATAAAGTCCAAATTTAGCAGGTCTTAAATGCAAGGTTAAGGAGTAATATTTTATCCTATAGCATCACCAGCATGTAGTATCATACCCTCAGAACAAGAAAGGGACTTAACTGCTATCTAGTTCAACTAGTTTATTTTATAGATGTAGAAAGTGGGACACAGAGAGGTTAAATGATTTACCCATGACCACACAGTTAATAAGTAGCAGTACTGGGATTTGAACCCCTACATGTGACTCAAAATCTAGTGCTTTTGTCACCATGTCATGCTATCTTTCAGATAAAGTAGTGTCTACTGGATAAATTTTTAACCATATGATAACTATTAGAAATTGTTATTAACTTCTCAAGGAGGATTGCCATTTTCCCTCTACACTTTAAATTTTCTTTCTTCGTTTGAAGTTGATAATTATCTAAGAAAGCATTGCTATAGATGTTATACTGGTATCAACCCAAAAAACTGATATCTTTCTAGTATTTAAACTCCTATAATCACTCATTTGAAAGAGGATATTATGAAATTTTAAGATATTTTTGCTGAAAGATAATGAAAAACCCACACCTTCTTATTGTAGAAAATTTGCTTTTAAAACAACTTGTATACATCATTTCTTCTTTTTTTTAATTCTACAATTTTCTCTTTCTCCCTAAACCTAGTCTTTCAAGACTCCATCTTTGTCACTTCCTCAAGAACCTTGCTACCATAATAACTCTCTCTGTATGGTGCATCTTCAATATCTTCCTCGCCTTCCTTCCTGATACAATGTAAACTTCCTGAGGGACCTCACCATTATATTCTAAGTAACTCACACTGTTCCTTTCATCTATGAGAAACATTTTTAAATCTTTGTTTAATTGAATTGAACACTACTGAATATACATCTATCCGTTTTGAAAAAAAAAATCAACATCTCCCCATCAATAGGATTTTTCCTTCTTCCTCTAATTCCCTAAAAAAATACAGTCTATACTAAATACCTTGATTTCATATCCATTCGTTTTTTTTTACTTCAATCTGCCTTCTGCCTTCACTACCCAATGAATTTTCTTCTTAAAATTAAGTACTTTTTTTCTTTTTCTTTTTTTTTGAGTTTTTTATCTCTTTAATACCATAATGATAGATCCTTTGTAGGAAACATTAGTTAAGACAAGATGCACAGGTATGGTTAGACTGCAAGCTGCATTGTTGGAGGGAACATGTAGTCGATGAGGTCAAAGATGAATTTGAGTAATTAAGTATCCTCTTCAACAGCTCTGTGGCATTGGACACTTGTGAATCAACATATTGAAACTCAGTCATCTCCTGTGTTAAGAAAAACTGAACTTTTCTGGTTCTCCTCTTCTTTGACTGCCTCCTTTGACTGCCACCTCTATGATAGATAGCTCCTCTATTTCCTCCCACTCTCCCATACAGTTATCATTCAAAGCTCCACTCTTTACTTTGAGAACTCAGCTACTTTATTTATTTTATATAACAACAACCACAACAATAATAATAATAACAACAATAATAATAATATGTTACTGTTTGAGCCTTTACTTTTTCTTTATTTTATTCCCAATTCCCTAAAGGAAATTCCCACTTGAATCATAGAATTTGAAGTTTGGAAGGGACATTAGTGGTCATCTAACACATGAAAAAAAATCCACTCTAAACATACCTGACAAATGGCATAGACCATCATTACCTCAGAATGAGACTGTCCAACACTGACCTCATCATCTTTTCCCCTAAACATGTTCTGCTGGCCTATTGCCTTCTTTCTGTCAGAAACATGTTATTCCCTTCTTTCATAGATTATTTCCTTTCTATGCATCTCTGATTTTTCCACTTCCCCTATGCAGTCTATCACAGTCTTGTCATTTTTTTCTTTTACAGTGTTTTTCAGAAACTTCCCTTCTTTTCCATTCTCATACCCTCATCATTTCACTGTTTTTTTCTTTCAGTGACTTCTTGATTAATACCCTTGATTCTCCTTTTAACCTCCACTCCAATCTACCCTTTCATAATTTAAATCTACTGCTCAAGAACACAAGATGACTTCTTTAAAAAAAGTTTAATTTTTTTAACATGATATTTAAAGTTTGTAGTCTTCTGCAATCTCATTTGTCCAATTCATTCCTTTATTTGTCCAGCTTGTTTCAGTTCATTTTCCTTCAACATAACAAACCTTCATTACATATGTTTCTATGTTAGGCACTGGGCTAGGTACTGGTACTCAAAGACACAAATACATAAAACAGATTCTACCCTCTATGATCATTCTACTACTCTTAATAATAGGTGTACATACATAGAGTGGTCGTAGGTACTTTGGGGCCCCTTGGGAGAAAATTCCTGTTATCCCTAACCTGTGTTCTCAGAGGATTCCTCCAAATTCTATGCATACCAATGTTTCCAATGCAGCCCACTTGTTCTTAGTCAGGCACTTATCTTGACTTATCTTTCACAGACTATGCTTATTCTTATTTTCTGGAATAAAATTCCATTTACTTAAGGGAAACAATGTAATTTTTATCAAGCCAAGGATGGTTTATTCAATTTGTAGATTATCTATATCCAAGACTTCACCTTCTGTCATTTATGTATTTTTCCTTTTGGGATATTTAACTATATCTACTGCTTTAGAATGCATCCTAGAGAAGACAGACACAACTTTAGTAGTACAGGCTAAACTCCTTGGAGAACTCAAGATGGAAAATCACGTCTTCAGGTCCCCTGAGTATTTTTAAGTTCAACAAAGCATTAGACAGTTAGTCTTCTTTGTGTTTTCAAAGTGCAATGACATTCTAAAAATGGTAATGCAAGTCTTTTAACCCAGTACTCTATTTAAGAAAGAAATACCATCAAGTATTGGAAATGTCACCATATATAACACAATGATGATATCACAGCAGATCATTTCATCCCTTAAACACCCATTCTTTTTTTTAAAAGAATGAAAAATTCACAGTGAAGCTGATACCATTATGAAGATAATATTCTGAAGAGGAAAGGAATTAAGCCTAATTATTTCAATGTACTATGTATGCAGAACATAGGAGGGAGGTTAGTAGTAAATATCTGAAAGTGTGAAATAAATTATATTTCATACACAGGAACACAAAATGTGTATTACATGCACAGAAATCTATCCAGTTTATAATAATTGATAGATGTGTGGAATCTCAAACATTCTGTGTTAAGACATCAAGAGGTCAGTTAGTTCAGTAATGTCAAACTAAAACAAAAATGGATCCATGAAGGTCACATATTGACTTGGGAAACCACAAGATAACATTGTATTTTGTATTGTATTTTTAATTTATTTTTATATTATATTTTTATTTATTTTGTTAGACATTTGTCAATTACATTTTAATCTGATTCAGGCCAAACTAGGTAGTTTTACAGGTCAGTTGTAGTGCACAGCCTTAGTGTAACATCTCTGATCTAACTTGAAGCATACCTGAGTGAAAATTTAATCTCTTGCATAATATCTTCAGTAATATAATATCCATTCTCAGTTTGAAGATGTTTAGTTATGAAGATCTCATTATCCCTTGCTATAGCCTTGACCTTTCCCTCTAGCAATAGAAATTATTAAGAATCTTTTTTCCTTTAAATTATGCTCAAATCTGCTTCTCTTTGATTTCTATCCATTGCTCATATTATATGAATATGTTTCTGTTTGTATGTACAAAACCACACACATTGAACACAATTCTTATTCTACTTGATACAGAAAATCATGGAATTGGAAAAGGAAGACACCTTAGAAGCCATGCAGTCCAACCATCTCATTTTTAAAAGGAGGAAACTGAGGCACAGAAAGGTCAAGTGACTTTCCAAGATTTTCACGATTTAAAGAGGAGAGATTTGATTTTAATTATAGACCTCTGACTCCAAATCCATTGATCTTTTTATTGCATTATTCTGTATTTTAGTTGTGCTGATATATTAGAAAAAAATTTTGGACTATAACTTTTTTTAAGTCATGCAATGTAAAATTGATGACAGGTTGGCTGGTAGTACAGTGGGAGATATTTTTAAATGATAAAATGAAGGAAAATAATAATTCTTAATAGGTGACTAATTAATACACCTTATAATTCTAGCACAGCTATATTTTCTAGCAAAAATTCTATGAAAAATAAGATGAAAGACTGTCTTGACTGTGAAATATAAATGAAGTATGTAGAAAATAAAGTGATAGTTAAAATAAATAAAACCTGATAAGTGAATAGAATAGTACTCAGTGAGAGTATTTTTATTTTAAGAATTGCTGTACAAAGCAGAAAATTAAGGTTTGAGAATCAGTCATCTTAAAAGCTATAGCAAGAACTACAAGGGACCTAAGATGAGCATACTTTATTTTATATGATTCCACAGTCCAGCAATTTCTAATTCTTTAACAAGTGTAGGTTGGTCTCCCTCCTAGAAAGTATAGTGAAAAGACTTGATGAAGGCTGTTTCCAGTTTAAGGCTGAAAAAGACAATGAAGTATTCTTGAATGATATTGGGGACTAAGTAGCATTAAAAATATCTTTAAAAGACTCCAAAGTTGAAGAGAGGGAAAAAAAATTAGGTGATTGAATAGTGAATGAATGCAAAATAGAGAAAAGAGGGAGAAAAGGACAGCTATACAATTAAAACTAAAAATAGATGAGGCTCCTCTTGAACAGGAGGACCTGCCATCTCTGAGAAAATGGGACAAAAGCTATCTGTCCTCTGTTGAATGATAATTTAGGGCAGAAGTTCTTGAATTCTTATCCTAGCATCTATAAACATACATACATACATACATATATACATACATACACGTGCGTATAACTTCATGGGTAAATCTAAACATATGTATATTAAATACATATATATGTGTCTGAGTACATGTGTGTATGTGTGTATATATAGGTAGATATAGATATGGATATACACACATACACACATATGTTGATACCTGTATATCTATAAAAGTTAGTTTCCTCTATAATCTATATGTATTTTTTTATTTTGTTTATTAAAAAAATTCTTTTGAGGTTTCTATAGGTTTCACAAGGCTGCCAAATGTGTTTATGCAAAAAGAAAAAAAAAAGTTTAGGTACTGAAATAGAGCAACAGATTTTATCAGGTGAGATATCATCCATTAAGGGTAAAAGGAAGAAAAGAAGATTAATAGTAGTTGGTGATTTCCTATTCAGCGGTTTTCAGGCAGCTACTTATTGATCTGATACCAACAATAGAGAAGCTTGTTACCTTTCTTAGGATACATATCTGAGACATAGCAGAGAATATCTTAAGGCTTATTGAAACATGACTATTATTCATTTCTGCTGATTCATGTAGATACAAATGATACTACCAAAATCGAACTTAAAATTGTTGCCAAAAATTAAAAGTTGTAGGCAAGAAACTAAAAAGCATAAGTATCCGAACTGTTCTTTCCTTACTGTCCATTGAAAAAAATAAATGAGATGGGGGAAAAAAATCTGAGAAATGAATAGCTAAGAGGTGGTGCTTCAAAATGGAATTTGAATTTCAGGAGCATGGCTTAAAATATAACCATTGTTGACTACTGGTGAAAGATAGAATATATCTAAATAGGTTTTCTTGTTCAGTTGTGTCTTCCTGACACCTGTTGGAATTTTTCTAGGCAAAGATACTGCAGCAGTTTATCATTTTCTTTTCCAGTTCATTTTACAGATGAGAAATGGAGGCAAATAGGGTTAATTGACTTGTCTAGGGTCATATAGCTAGTAAGTGCCTTAGGCCAGATTTGGGAAGATAAATCTTCCTCACTCTAGGCCCTGCACCTTATTCACTTGCCATCTAGCTGACTCTCTAAAAGGGACTATTAAGAATATATGTAGTGGCAAAGCCAACATGGTAAAATAGGATCAAGAACTTGGCTGACCTCTCCCAAATTCCCCTATAAACAACTTAAAGCCTCAAATTGAATTCTAAAGCAACAGAACCAACAAAGGGTCAACTGAAAAAATTTTCCAGCCCAAGACAACTTAGGACTTCAGTAAGAAAAGTGGCATCAGAGACAGCAACACCTTTAGGAGCTTGAAGGCCACACAGAACAAGGGGATCACGTAACTGATCAGAAAGAGATTGGAGCAAAACCTTTGCTGTGCCTGGATCCAAGACACTATTGCATTGCCCACACTAAGTTCCAGGCTGAAGTACCAGGTAAACAGGAGTACTAGTATTTACCAGTGCAGGGGAACAGGAACCCTAATCACAGTTCCAAGGCAGAAAAGAGGGAATGTGGTCACTCAAAAGGAAGCAAGGACCCTAATCTCAGTTCTAAGGCAAAAAGGAGCACTTACAACTGAAAGGGAGCAGAAAATCTGTTTATAGTTTCAGGGCCAAGATGATTGCTATAATTTGTGGCCACAGGGGAACAAGGTCATTTCCTGGGTAAAGACCAGAGCACAGGCCAGGAGAGCAATGACCAAACCTCTCTTTAGATCATAACACCTTAAAAAACCTGAAAATCTACAGGCCCTCAGAATGAAAACAGCAGCATGAAAAAATCCAAAGGTTGGGACATTGCTCCCTCCACTTTAACAATAGGGCCCAATTTCAACATAAACTTCAAACTCAAGAAATAAAGTGGAAAAATGAGCAAACAACAATAAAAACAACAAAAACCTAATCAAAGCATCTAAAAGCAAAGCCTCAAAGAAAAACAAAATCAATTGAACTGAATCCCAACAAGAAATCCTGGAAGAACTCAGGAAAGATTTTAATAATCAAATAAGAGAAGTAAAGGAAAAATTGGATAAAAAAAAAACAAGAAAAACTTATTCAGTGCCATGCCAATCAAACTATCAAAAAATTATTTTATAGAGTTACAAAAACTAATAACAATATTCATTTGGAAGAACAAAAGGTCCAGAAAATCAAGAGAACTAATGAAAAGAAATGCAGGGGAAGGTGGCCTAGTCATTCCAGACCTTAAATTGTATTATAAGGAAGCAATCATCAAAACTGCTTGGTACTGGCTAAGAAATAGAGTGGTGGATCAGTGGAATAGGTTAAATATGCAAGACACAGTAGTCAATGACTATAGTTATCTATTATTTGATAAACCCAAAGACCCCAGCTTCTGGGATAAGAACCCACTCTTTGAAGAAAAAAAAAAACTGCTAGGAAAACTGAAAAAGAGTATGGCAGACACTAGGCATAGACCAAAATCTCACACCATACCAAAATAAAGTCAAAATGGGTTCATGATTTAGATATAAAGGCTGATACTATATACAAACTGGGAGAGCAAGGAATAGTTTACCTGTCAGATCAATGGAGAACAGAAGAATTCATGACCAAACAGGAGATAGAGAACATTATGAAAAGCAAAATAGATAATTTTGATTACATTAAATTGAAAAAATTTTGCACAAACAAAGCCAATGCAACTAAGATTAGAAGGAAGGTAGAAAATTGGAAAAGAATTTTTACAACCAGTCTCTCTGAGAAAGGCCTCATTTGTAAAATACATAGAGAATTAAGGCAAATTTATGAGAATACAAGCCATTCCCCAATTGATAAATAGTCAAAGGATATGAGCAAATAGTTCTCAGATGAAGAAATTAAAGCCATCTATAGTCATATGAAAAAATGCTCTAAATCACTATTGATTAGAGAAATGCAAATCAAAACAACTCTGAGGTACCATATCACACCTATCAGAATGGCCAACATGACAAAACAGAAAAATGATAAATGTTGGAGAAGATGTGAGAAAATTGGAATACTAATGCATTGTTGGTGGAGCTGTGAAATGATCCAATCTTTTGGGAGAGCAATTTGGAACTATGCCCAAAGGGCTATAAAAATGTGCATACCCTTTGACCCAGCAATAGCACTTCTAGGGCTATATCCCAAAAAGATCACACAAACAGGAAAAGGACCTACCTGTACAAAAAATATTCATAGCAGCTCTTTTTGTGGTGGCAAAGAATTGGAAATAGAGAGCAAACCTATCAATTGGGGAATGGCTAAGCAAGTTGTGGTAAATGAATGTGATGGAATACTATTGTGCTATAAGAAAAGATGAACAGGCTGACTTCAGAAAAACCTGGAAAGACTTGTATGGTCTGATGATGAGTGAAGTAAGCAGAACCAAGAGAACATTGTACACAATAACAGCCACATTGTGTGATAACTAATAGTGATAAACTTAACCCTTCCTGGCAACACAAGGATCTAAGACATCTCCAGAGGCCTTGAGATGGAAAATGCTATCCACATCCAAAGAAAGAATTATGGAAGCTGAATTGTTAATTTTTTTCTCTTCTGTTGAGTTTTGTTTCCTCTTTCTGATGGTTCCTCCTATTAGTTTTAATTTTTACTTACAACATCACTTATGTGAAAATATGTTTAATACAAATGTAAACGTATAGCCTATATCAGATTGTGTGCCATCTCGGGGAGGGTAGTGGAAAGGAAAGGGGAGAAAAATTTTAAACTCAAAAGCATATGGAAGTGATTATTGATAAATCAAAATAAATTAATAAAAAAAAACATAAAAAGAAAATTAGAAATATGAGAAAATTATGAAAATAGAAAAGCAGCTTGGTAAAAGAGGCACAAAGAAAACAATACTGAAGAAAATGACACCTTAAAGAACAAAATTGATAATGATAATGATAAAAGGAGCTAATTAAAAAATCACTGAAGAGAAGAGTTCCTTAAAATGTAAAATTGGTTAAATGTAAAAGGAGGCATAAAATTCAATGAAGAAAATAATTATTTAAAAAAATTAGAATTGAACAAGTGGAATCTAATGTTTTCATGAGATATCAAGAAGCAATAAAACAAAACCAAAGCTGAAAAAATAGAAGAAACTGTTAAATATCTCATTGGAAAAAAATTGTACTGGAAAATAGATCAAGGAAAGATAACTTAAGAATTGTTGGGTTATCTGAAAGCTATGATTTAAAAAAAAGCATAGACATCATATTTCAATAAATTGTCAAGGAAAACAGTCTTGATATCTTAAAACCAGAGGGTAAAATGAAAATTGAAAAAAATTCATAGATCTCCTGAAAGAAATCCCTAAATCAAACCTACTAGGAATAGTATAGCCAATTCCAGAGCCCCCAGGTCAAGCAGAACATATTGTAAGCAGCCAGAAAGAACCTCTCATGGGTATAGGCTCAAGGAAGAAATTACATATACACTCAGTTATATTTAGAAATCTATTTTACCCAATGAAAAAATAAAAGGATAAAGGTATAAGAGAAGGAAAGTGGGGGAGGGGATGATAGAAGAAAGGGTGTATTGAGGGAGCCAGTGGTCAGAAGCAAAATGGACTTGTGAAGAGGGACAGAGTGAAAGGAGAAAGGCAGAAAAATAAACAAGGAAAAAATAAGATAAGAGACATAGAAAGTTAGTAATCATAAATGTGAATTTGAATTGGATGAATTCACCAATTAGACAGATGCAGATAACAGAATGGATTAAAAAACAGAATCTAATGATGTGTTGTTTATAAGAAACACACTTAAAACAGAGAAATACACAGAGTAAAAGTAAGGGACTAAGCAAAATCCATTATGCTTTAGCTGAGGTTAAAAACAAAAGAAAACAGGAGTATCATTTCAAATTCAGAAAGAAAAAATAAATGAGTTACATGCAGAAACAGACAGTAAAACTACAATAGTGGGGAACTTCAACTTTCTGCTCTCACAATTTGATAAATCTAACCATAGTTTTTTGTTTTGTTTTGTTTTGTTTTGTTTTTTAGTTAGAGAAGATAGGTTTTGGGTGAAATTTGATTATAGAAAGGAGCATAATGTTTTCTCAGCTGTATATGATACCTTCACAAAAATTGGCCATGTATTAAGGGATAAAAATCTCACAACCAAATGCATAAAAGGAGAAATATTAAATGCATCCTTTTCAGACCATAATGCAATTTTAAAAAATGTAATAGAGTTATGGAAACAGAAAAAAATGAAAATTAAATAATGTAATACTTAAAAATGAGTGGGTCAGGAAAAAATTATAAATAATTGAGGAAAATAAATTTTAATGCTTTATCATTTGATTATCAATAGTAATATGCAACATTGTATATAATAATAAATCTATGATATTAATGCATAACATTATTAATATTTTTGCCATCTCCATTTTTAGCCCAGCTCAAATGGAGAAACCTCTTCCATTCTAGATAAGGAATATGATCACATTCCAGCCCTCCCCTCCCTACACACATATCACCAGTCCTGAGATAGAGCTCTCTGCTTACCTTGTGAGCACAGAAGCCAGCCTTAACTCTTCTACAATACCAAGAAGTGACCCTTGTGCCCTTGCTTTCTAATCAAAGTGCGAGTGGCCTGTTCATCCAAGGAAACTAAGCCAAAGAAATCCTTATTATAAGGGTTTTCCTGGTCCAGATTGCTGGAGGCAACTGAATCTTGTGACCAGTCCAGGTTCCCCAGCTGATTGTCCTCCCCACAATAATGATTCAAGTGGGGAGGAGTTGTGAATTCTTAGCTCACTTCCTCATTAATGTCTACCAATCAGGGTTGTTTTTAATGTGCTAGGGGAAGTCCCAATGATATAGAAAGAAAAACATTGTTGTCCTTTCTGGAAGAGAACCAAAATGACATCATTATGTTAGAGTTCAATTACAATGCATCAGACTGTGGCTGATCAGGCCCACATGAGCTTGGAATGCTCTACTACAGGTGGGGCACAAATAGTTCATGTGAACATTTGAGGTGGAATCTCTAAATTTGCACATCTCACATTTCTTTTGAACTGTTTCAATTCTGCTTTACTCCTAGAGCACAGTACCTTCTCTGATGAGGGTATACCATGCTGGGTGGTCCTATGCCAGTGTCTTCCATCAATTCCAAAGTTCTTAAGAGAGATTTTGAAAGTGTCCTTGTATTGCTTCTTCTGACCACCATTTGAGGGCCTGCCCTATGTGAATTCTCCATAAAATAGTCTTTTAGGCAAGCATATATTTGGCATTTGAACAACATTGTCAGAAGGAAGTCATCTAGATTTAAGAGGAACTGGGATGCTCAACTGGGGGTCTTTGGAACTGGGATGCTCAACTGGGGGTCTTTGATCACTGTGCAGGACATACTAATAAATTGATCACTCATACCAGGAAATCTGTCTCTCAAAATTTTTCATAACAATCAATATTTTTATTAAAAAGAATGAAAACAATGAGACAATATGCTAAAATTTATAGGATTCATCCAAAGCAATACTTAGGGGATTTTTTCTCTAATGTTCACATCAGTAAAATAGAAGAGTAGATCAATGAATCGGGCATGCAACTAAAATAAAAAAAACTAGAAAAAAGTAAAAATCTCTAATTAGCCAAATTGGAAATCCTGAAAATCTAAGGAGAGATTAATAAAATTGAAAGTAAGAAAACCATTGGATTAATAAATAAAATGAAGAGCTGATTTTACAAAAAAAATTGATTAATTTGTATTAAAGAGAAAAAAAGAAAAAAAAAATCAAATAACCAGTGTCAAAAATGAACAGGATAAATTCACCAGCAATGAAAATAAAATTAAAGAAATTTTTAGAAGCTATTTTACCCAACTATATTCCAATCAACCTAACAATTTAAGTGAAATGGATTAATATTCACAAAAATGTAAACTGCCCAGAATAACAGAAGAGGAGATAGAATACTTAAATAACCCTATCTGAGAAAAAAAAATAAATTGAACAAGCCATAAATGAGTTCCCTAAGAAAAAATCCCCACTGAGAGATGGATTCACAAGTAAATTCAGTGAAACATTAAAACAAAAACAAAAACAATTCATTTCAATAATATATAAACTATTTGGAAGTATAGAAAAATAATTCTACGATTGAGGTTTAGGGGTGCTAGGACCCCAAAATCATGACACACAAGTCCTATTCAAATGAATTCAACCCAACTCTTTTTTCAGCCAAAGACAACATTTATTAAAACATCAATTGTGTGTGGGTGAGATTTAAAGAATCTTTCATATTGCCAAGACTCTTAAGGAATCTAAGCATTTGTATTGCTAATGCAAGTGGGCCAGATCTTAAGAATTTGAGCCCCTTAATGGAGGCCAGATGGACCTTATATACAGAAAGACTGTGGGAAGGATATAGGAGTGGCCAAGTAGTCTGGGGTGAACTCCAGGACCTGGATGTGTGGGCAAGGGAGAATGGAGCCTACATAAAATTAAGGGTGGGAAGTGGCTGTGAGGCCATGGAGAGGTAAGACAATGGAGGGCTAGGCTAGATTAAGGGTAACATAGAATTGGGAGATTTAAGTGTAGGGGATAATGAAAGGCCAGTTGATAGGATTATAGCCTCAGGTGAATGCCAGAGATTCAGCCATGTGGGAAAGTCCAGGCTTTTTCCTTTTAGGGGTTCAGATCCTATCCCCATCACTACCGAATTTCTTTTGTAACACAAATGTGGTGCTGATACCTAAATCAGGAAGAAAAAGAAAAAACAGAAAAAAATACATAGAATAAAATCAAAGTCCAATTTTCCTAAGAGATATTGATGCAAAAATGGTAAAAGAAATAATAGCCAGGAGATTAGTGCAATATATCACAAAAATCATGTATTATGGCCAGGGTGGGATTTAACAGAATTTATGTAAGGAATGCAGAGGTGGTTCAATATTAGGAAAACTATTAGTATAATTTACGACATCAATAACAAAACCAACCCAAATCATATGATTATCTCAATAGATGAAGGAAAAAAAAAGCTTTTGACAAAATACAACATTCATTCTTATTAAAGTCAGTAGAGGGCATAGTAATAAATGGACATTTCCTTAAAATTAGAAGTAATATCTATCTAAAACAATCAACAAACTTTACCTGTGATGTGGATAAGTTAGAAGCCTTCCCTGTAAGATCCAGGGTGAAACAAGGATGTCCGTTATCACTGTAATCATTCAATATTGTACTAGAAATGCTAGTCAACAATAGGTCCCAGTCCAAGCCTCACTTGGTCATTGTTTGGGCCTTGATGACTCAGAGTGAGTGTCAATCGCAATAGTTTTGGACAAAAACCCTGAGAGTCTTTCCCTCCTAGACTGATTTTTTTTTTTTGACTAGATAAAAAAGGCCATTCTTCCCCTCATTTCTTACCTAGAGTTAATCACTGAATGAGCATTGCCTCAGTCAAACTGAGATGTGATAAAGACCTTAACCTAAAAAGGCCAAGGTCTCCCTCTGCATTTAAGGTCATATCCAATTGTCCTAATTTATATCTTGCCACTGGACCCAGGTGGCTCTGGAGGGGAGAGTGAGACTGGTGACTTTGTGGAGCCCTCCCTCATTTAACTCCAATTCAATTACAAGTCATGACATCACCTTCTTCATGCCATTGTCCTCCTCAAGAAGGAAGGACAAACAACAACCTGTGAGTATTTGTAGCTGCCTTACTGGGGACCTGTTCCAGTTAGTCAATACAGCTCCTTCCTTCCTTCTTTCCTGCTTTTCCTCCTCTTCCTCCCTCATGTCCCTCATTCTTCTCCTTATGTCTACATAGGGTATTATACCCTTACCTAGGGTGCTCTGCCCAAAGGAATCTAACTTTTGATCTCTGAAACTTCTCAATATATCTTGAGGTTTACAAGTTCTGCTTTAAACTCAAATCACTCTGGCTCTCATTGGTTGGCCAACAATAGGTCCCAGACCAAGCCCAACTTGGTCATTGTTTGGGCCCTGATTTGTTCAGAGTGAATGTAAATAGCAATTGTTTCTATTTTGGCCAGAAACCCTAAGGGTCTTCCCCATCAAACTGAGACCTGGGAAAGTCCTTAATTTAAAAAGACCAAGGTCAGTCACTGCATCTGGGGCCATCTACAGTCTTCCTGATCTATATCTTGCCTGAAAACAGGCAGCTCTGGAGGAAAGAGTAAAGCTGGTGACTTTGAACAGTCCTCCCTCACTTAAATACAATTCACTTGGAAGTCATGGCATCACCTTCCTGATGTCATGGTCCTCTTCAAGAATAAACAAGAACAAGAACAACAAAAACAACAGAAATGCTAGTTATAGCAATAAGAGAAGAAAAAGAAATTAAAGGATTTAGAAAAGGCAATGTGGAAACAGAACTATCACTTTTTGCACATGATATGATGGTATACTTAGAGAATCTAAGAGAGTCAACTAAGAAAAAATGAAATTATTAATGAAATCAGCATTTCTATATATCACTAACAAAGAGAATCCCATTTAAAATAACTTCAGAATATAAAATACTTTTATGTCTATTTGTCAAGATGAACTCAGAAACTATATGAACACAATTACAAAACCCTTTTAACATGATTAAAATCATTCTAAAAGTTGGAGAAATATTAATTGCTCATGGGTAGGCCAAGTCAATTTAGTAAAATTGCCAAATAACCAAAATTAATTTACTTATTTAATCTCATACAAATGAAATTGCCAAAAAAAAAAATCAAGATAGCTACTGAATTAATTGGGGGGAAAAAGTAAAGGAAGGTGGCCTACCAGTACCCCTATATTACAAAGTAGTACTCATCAAAACAATCTGGTATTACCTAGGAAATAGAGTGGTGGACCAGTGGAATAGATTAAGTACACAATACACTGTAGTAAATGATGATAGAGTGTTTGATAAATGCAAAGATTCAAGCTTTTGGAACAAGAACTTAATATTTGACAATAATCATCAGAAAAAACTGGAAAGCTGTTTGACAGAAACTAGGTATAGATCAACATCTCACACTGTATACCAAGAAAAAGTCAAAATGGGTTCATGATTTAGACAAAATGGGTATATCTTAAGCAAATCAGGGAAGCATAGAATAGTTTACCTGTCAGATCTATGGAGAAGGAAAGGATTTATGATCAAAGAAGATGTAGAGAGCAATACAGCATGTAAAATGAATAATTTTGATTACATTTGCACCAATAAAACCAATGCAGCCAATATTATAAGGAAAGTGGGAGAACTGGGTTAAAAAAAAGCAAGTTTCTCTGATAAAGACCTTATTTCTAAAATATATAGAGTACTGAGTCAAATTAAAAAAAAAATGAGTCATTCCCTAATTAATAATTTGGGGATATGAATAGGCAGTTTTCAGAAGAAGAAATCAAAGCTATCCTTAGTTACTTGAAAAAGTGTCCTAAATCAGAATTGATTAGAGAAATGGAAATGTGTGAAGTGACGTATCACTTCACACGTATCAGATTGGCTAATATGATAGAAAAGGAAAATAACAAATATTGAAGAGGATATAGAAAAATAGGAACTCTAGTCCATTGTTGATGGAGTTGTGTACTGTTCCAACCATAGAGAACAATTTGGAAGGATGGCCAAAGAGGCTATAAAACCAATCTTATACCCTTTGACCCAATGGAATCACTACTAGGTCTCTATCACAAAGAGATCAAAGAAAAAGAACAATGTCTTATATGTACAAAAACATTTATAGCAAACTTTTTAGTGGTGGTAAAAAATTAGAAATTGAGTGAATGTCCATCAATTGGGGAATTACTGAAGAAGTTGTTGTATATCATTGTGATGGAAAACTAGTGTGCTATAAGAAATGATGAGCTGGATGGTTTCAGAAAAACATGGGAAAGCAGAAATAGTAGGACATATTGGGATTTTTTTGGAGGGGTCTTACTTCTAGAATCTGAAATCAAGGAGAGAAAAGTTGAATTTATTTGATATACACTCTAGATTTTAATAAAGCTGAATAGTTTCTCTAGTTCAGAGACACAGTAAGTAGAATTCCATGGGCTAAAATGCTACAGAGCAAATCAGGCCAAAAGGGATAGGAAATTTTCAAGAATGTAATTCTAAAGACACAAAGTGAGGCAATTCTAATGTTGAGGGGAAAATTATGTAGATAAATAAGCAAGGAAGTCAATCAATTTAGTATTTAAAGATTAAAGTACAAAAAATAGAAGGGTAGGTAGCAGAGAATGAATGTGAGTGTGCCATGGCACTATTAAAAAAAATACTAAGAATTCTGAAACTCAAAATTAGTTGAGTCTGATGATGGAAGCTAAGAATAAAAAAGATAACAAAAAATTTAAACTATCTTTTTAGCAAAAGACAGGAAAAGAATTAGAAAAGTGGGTCTCAGAGTAAATTGGATAATGATAACTAACAGAGAGGTCGCAAAGTTCTTCTCCCAGGGTTATCATATTCATAGTAGATAGAAGAATATTATAGCTGGGGTTTATCTAGGCTTCAGCAGAGTTTTTGATAAAGTGCCTCATTCTGTTATTTTGGGGAAATTGGAGAGATATAAACTGAAGCATAATAAAGTTAGATGTATGTGTGACGATTTGAATGGCTAGACTCCAAGATATTTATTAATGATGCAATGTCCTTGTGGCATGGGGTTGCTAATGGAGTTTTCCAAATATTGTAGTCAATTCAAATGATGTTTATTAAACACCTACTATATTCCAGACACTGTGCTAAGCACTGAGGATACAAATAAGTGGAAAAACAACAACAAATAACAAAAAAGAAAATGGTCACTGCCTTCAAGGGAACTTACAATCCAATTAAGAAAAATACTCAAAAGGAAACTGGAAAGCATGAAGTGGTGGTAGTGGTAGAGGAGAACCCTACTGGGTACCTGACTTGAGGGTTTCTCATTCTATAGAGTTCAAACCAAGTACAGCTGCAGAAGGAAAGTGGAAATTGAAGTGGCTATTCCAGATCCTGTCCTCTATAAAAGAAAGTTTTGGGAGGAGTTTGGTGCTCCATCCTCCAGCAGTCGGAGGGGAGAAAAAGCTGAGGGAATTGAGAAGGTGTTGAGTATACAAGGCTGATTTAAATAGCATGATAGCGTGATGAGGCCTTTTTGATCAGAGCTGTAGCAAGGGGCCTTGCAGGCAGCAAGACATTCTTCAGCTTTTGGACCTCTAATACCTGTTCTCTATCTCCAATTCCACCATCTGTCCCTCTGTAAGTTTTATGAAACAGGCCACCTCCTTCACCAAGGAACTCCTGGTTGGTGACATTGTCATTACTGTCTTAAAACCTGGGTGGCCCACATGGAGAGAATCAAGCTGCTATCAGAGGTACAACATGCAAGTAAAGAAATTGCAGCAGATAAGTATTTCCATAACATAATGGATTGTATAGTCCTAATACCAAAGGAACAAGACTTACTTTCCTTCTGGCTGGGTAACATCAAAAGTCGTCAAATATTTTCCCACCTACACCCTTAACTTCACCTTTCTGAATAAGTATAAGCACATGTGCTGAGGAGGTGTAGACAAGCACATACAATTTTTGAGACATTTTGCTGGTAATCTTCCCTCTGGTGGTACAGTTGGATCTACTTCTCTCTGCATTTTCTACCCTTTGTATTTTGCTAATATCTATTTGGTGCTAAGATTGGGAAATGTATCATTGAGAGAAAATTCAAAGGCCTGGGAACTGCCTTGTGAAAATCACCAAGATTGATGGAATTTGTGGCTTGTAGCCAGGTTTCAACGTCTCAATATAGGGTATTATTATTTATCGAGCAACACATTTTGAAATATATGATATAGCAAAAGGTATGGTCCCAAATCCTAAGAACACTCATATTGTGATACAGTGGATTATTGCAAAAGACTGCTGTAGCAGATGTGGTTCCCTATCCCTTTGATGCAGTAAGGTGGTGAATGATGATGTAATCTAGGCACAAAGTAGCTGATATCATGCGCACTTGAACAATCGACTGCTGGAGGAAGATTGCTAAAAATGGGGGTGGCAAAGTTTTTTTCAAGGGTGCCTGGTCCAATGTTCTTAGAGGCATGGGTAGATCGTTTTGCTTGTTCTGTACAATGAATTAAAGTAATCTAAGTATATACTAACAATAGAAACAATAACTATAGATAATGTAGAGTACTTAACGATTCTTAACATTTTGAACCACTCACCTTCAAGAAATTCCTGTTGTTTTTTTATATGGGCCAGATCATGTTTATAGATGAGCCAGAAAAAGCTTTTAGAAAAGGGAACTCATCGTGATCCATTATACATTCAATGGAACAAATAATTATTCAATATATTAATTCTATTGGTTTTGGGGAAAATAACAGTTACTATGGGACCTGGGAGGCAGATCAACTTAGATCATCTAGTTTCAATGTTGTTTTGTACAACCATAAATTTGTGTTTAAGTATTTATTAAAAAAAAATCTTGTCTTCCATTTTACTTAAGCACTACATATGCTACATTGCCTGGATGATTAATTGGCAGTTATGATGATCTGTGCTGGGCATTTTGCTGTAAAACAACAACAACAACAAATACACAGAACACTAAAAAAAATAGCAAGATGATATTTCAGATAATCAGTTTATTGTGGGACAGGTATCTTGTTCCACTGAGTTCAAACCAAGCAAAGATGCAGATTGGAAACTAGAAAGTGAGAATGTATCTATGCTAGGTCAGGTCCTGGGCTACTTAACAGTTTTTTTTTTGGTAGTGACTGAGATAAAGGCATAGATAGCACTACGCTGGAGAGAATAACATCCTGGAGGAAAAACAAAACAATATAAAAACAAAAACAAAACAAAACAAAAACGAATCAAAAGAAATGAGATCCAAAAAGAACTTTAAAACCTAATGTGATGACTTAAAAAGATATAAAATATAAAGTCTTACGTGGATTTAAAAAAAAACACCCTACAAATAAAGATGTAGGAAGAATACTGAGTTATATATATATATATACACATACATATATGTAATATAATATAATATAATATGTGTATATGTATATATGTATACATTATATATATATAAACCTTTTTTTAAAGATTCATTAATTTATTTATCTTTAGTTTTCAACATTCACTTCCACAAGATTATGAGTTCCAAATTTTCCTCCCATCTTATCCCTCCCCAAAACAGCGTACATTCTGAATACCTTTTTCCCTAATCTGCCCTACCTTCTAACTCTCCCCTCCCCTTCTCTGATCACCTTCCCCTTCTATTTTCCTGTAGGGCAGGATAGATTTCTATACCCCATTGCTTGAATAGCTTATTTCCCAGTTGCATGTAAAAACAATTTTTTAACATTTGTTTTCAAAACTTTGGGTTCCAAATTTTCTCCCTTCCTCCTTCTCCATCCAACCTCATTGAGAAGGCAAGCAACTCAATACAGGTTATACTTGTGCAGTCATGCAAAATACTTCCATAGTAGTCATGCTGTGGAAAACTAGCTATATTTCCATTCATCCTATCCTGCCCCTCATTTATTCTATTCTCCCTTTTGACCCTGTACCTCCTCAGAAGTGTTTACTTCTGATTACTCCTGCCCCCAATTTGTCCTCCCTTCTGTCATCTCCTCTCTTTGTTATCCTCTTCCCCCTTATTTTCCTGTAGGATAAGATAGCTTTCTATACTCAATTAAGTGTGTATGTTACTCCCTCCTTAAGCCAAATTTGATGAGAATAAAATTCAGCCTTTCCCTCACACCTTCTCCCACTTTCCCTCCACTGTAAAATACCTTTTCTTGTCTGTTTAATGTGAGATAATTTACCCCATTCTACCTTTCCCTTTGTACTTCTCCCAATATAATCCTCTCTCACCCCTTTATTTTATTCTCCAGATATCACCCCTTCATCTTCAACTCACCCTGTGCCTTCTATCTATCAATCTGTCTATACATGTAATTTTTATTAACCCCTCCAACTACCCTAATACTGACAAAGGTCTCGTGAGTTACAAATATCATCTTTCCATGTAGGAATTAAACAGTTCAACCTTAATAAGTCCCTTATGATTTCTCTCTCCTGTTTACCTCTTCATTCTTCTCTTGAATCTTGTATTTAAAAGTTGAATTTTCTATTCAGCTCTGGTCTTTTCATCAAGAATGCTTGAAAGTCCTCTATTTCATTGAATGTCTATTTTTTCCCCTGTAGGATTATACTCAGTTTTGCTGGGTAGGTGATTCTTGACTGTAATCCTATCTCCTTTGACCTCTGGAATATCATGTTCTCTGCCCTGTGGTCCCTTAATGTAGAAGCTGCTAAATCTTGTGTTATCCTGATTGTGTTTCTGCAATACTTGAATTGTTACTTTCTGGATGCTGGCAATATTTTCTCCTTAACCTGGGAACTCTGGAATTTGGCTACAATATTCCTAGGAGTTTTCCTTTGGGGATCTCTCTCAGGAGGTGATCAGTGAATTCTTTACATTTCTATTTTACCCTCTGGTTCTAGAATATCAAGGCAGTTTTCTTTGATAATTTTTTGAAAGATGACATCTAGGCTCTTTTTTTGATCATAACTTTCAGATAGTGTAATAATTGTTAAATTATCTCTCTTGGTTCTTGCAATCAAGGATGAGGTGTTTACTCTTTTCCTAAGTTTTTTTCCCCCCCTTGGGGGGTGGGGTAGAGCCAAGATAGCAGAGTAAAAGCAGTGACTTGCTTGACTTCTCCCCCAAATCCCTCCAAATACCTGTAAAAATTGCTCTAAACAAATACTAGAGCAGCAGAACCCACAAAAAGACAGAATGAAACAAATTTCCAGCCCAAGACAACCTGAATGGCCAAATAGAAAGGTCTATCACACCAGGCTGGGAGAGAAACACAGTTTAGCATGGGCTGGCACACAGGCAAAGACTAGGCTTCAATGAACCTGCAGTAGACCTCAGGGGACTGAATCATGGGCAGCTGTGCCAGTTTCTAGACTTCTCAATCCACAAATGCCAAAGACAGCTTAGAAGGTCTGTAGGAAAAGTCTGTGACCATGGTGAGATAGAAGCTCAGTCCCAGCCCCAGTACCAGTGCAGCCCAGGGGCAGCGGCTACTTCCAGAGATTCCAGCCCACACACTGAGAGGGAATTGAGTGGCTGATCAGAGGGGGATTTCAGGGATCTTTTTCCTGTGCTGGGGCAAGATTCTTTTGCTTTGCCTGTGCTTGGATCTGGGTCACAGTTCTGGGTGGCAATCCTGGGACGAGGAGGAATGCTGGTGTGATGGAGCTTATAGTGGAGGTGGAGAGGGAATCCTCTTCAGAGTTCCAAGGCAGAAAAGAGTGCTTGTAGTCAGTCATAGACCAAAGTACAGTCCAGGAAAGAAGTAAACACCTCGCCTTTGATTGTACCACCTTGGAAGAACTGAAAAATTTACAAGTCCCTAGAAGTATCTCTGAAAACAGCTGCACAAAATCCCTGAAGCTTGGGACAGTGCATTGACCACACTGGAAGCAGACCCCTACCTTAACAAAGAGTTTAAAACTCAAGTAACTGGCAGGAAACATGACCAAACAGTGCAAAAAAAGTCAGACCATAGACTCTTTCTTTGATGACGAAGAAGATCAAAACATACAACCGCAAGAAGACAACAAAGTCAAAGTTGCTACATTCAAAGCCTCCAAGAAAAATATGAATGATTTGTTTTTTTTTTCTTTTTTAATATACTTATTTACTACAATGTAGAATTGTAATGGAGGAGTTATGATTTGTGGGAATAAAAAATACAATGGAAAAAGAATATCAATATAATTAAAAAATAAGAAAAAAAGATTTTCAGGAGACATAGAAACAAATTAGATAAATATGTTACCAACTTCTTAAATTTGATATGTACTTCATTTAAGTCAAATCGCATGTAACAGATGTTTGTACAATTCTTTTTATTTCCCCTTTTTCTGAGTTTGAATATGTTTTGTTGATGATTATAAAGTGATGAAAGTTTTGAGAAGAAGATTTATTCTTTCTTTCAGGAAAAAAAACAAACAAACACACAGAAAGAAAACAAAAACTTTTTAACAGTTCGAGTTACCCGAAAGTAGAATGAGTTGCCTGCTAAAAAAGTTAATTCCTTTATGAATACTTTTTTGGAATGTTATAGAACATATTCTCCTTAAGATATGGATTGGGCTAGATGGTCTCTGAGGTCACATCTAACTCTTTGATTCTGTATATGGAACACTGAATAATAACCTGATTCATAGGAACTAAAATATTTTGGCTTGTAATTCATGTGGTCTTTTATCGCTATAGACAAAGAGATATATATTTAACTTTTTTTTATTTTTGTGTCAAATTTTTTATTTGTTTGCTTTGTTGATATTTACAAACCCAAAATCTGGATTTATGGACTTCACCATCTAGTTTTTTTTTCCTTTATCCCCTTCTTAGGCTTATATGTTTAAAAATAAAAAGAATTTGTTCTTACGAACATCTTATAATTTGATATATTATATAAAATGACAATCATATTCAGCACTTTATAAAACTTAGACAGGAAGTAAAGAAGAAAGATGAATAGCCTCAGGGCTATACAATAATAAAATGATTAAAATTGGCTGATTTTGGGGAAAGGCCAGTAAAGATTAATTTTCTTTTAGTGCTTTCCATTAAATACCATTTTACAAATTTTAAAACCTGAAAGTAATAAACCATCATCTTGTTCAATTATTTATAAAATCACTACTTTTTTGCTTATAAAAGAACAAAGTTTCCTCCCTCCTAACCATCCTTCCCCCAGATTTTTTTAAAATCCAATCAACTATAGAATAAAGAAGAATTAACCAAAATAGGCATGCTCGAAAAGAGCTAACTTTTAATTTTTAGAATCTACTGATTTTCATAGATATAAATGAGAAATAGGGTACTAAGATATTTAAAGAAGATGAGATAAAATTTTTTCAAAATTTAATTGAATCTTAGTCTCTTTCTGGCATACAGGGCTGTGGGTGACTGAGTGGCTGTTTCTCTCAGTAGTTTCAAAATTATTTCCTGTACTAACATCTCCTTTAGCAATATCATGTGACACTGAACTCAAAAATCTTGGCAATACTTAGCTTCTAAGGATGGTAGAGATTGAACTCCAGAGATGGTTTGCTAGAGAAAGATGAAGAGCAGAAATGGGCACTGAGAATGCAATGAGATAAAAAAAATGAATTGAAGAAAACTAAAAAGGTTGTGAATATGTTAAATATTTGTTGTTGTTGTTGTTTTTTTTAATCAGTCTTCTAGAGACAAGATTGGTCAATTAATCTAAATTATTTTATATTTTAATGTTGTTTTCTCTTTTTTAAGTGGTGCCATTGTATAGATTTTTCTTTTGGTTTTGTTTAATGTTCTCTGTTTCAGTTCATGCAAATTTCCCCAAATTTCTTTTCATAGTCCCAATTACTTATTATATAATAATATCATAATACAGTAATACATTATGCATACTATTTTCAGCTGTTCCCCAAGATAGGTACTGACCTTTTTCTTTTTTATTTTCTCTCTTTTTTTGTCCCCATTATGAGCTTCTTCTTCTTCTTCTTCTTCTTCTTCTTCTTCTTCTTCTTCTTCT
>NW_020951957.1:9763544-9845960 GCF_900497805.2 Vombatus ursinus | reverse complement strand
TTCTTCTTCTTCTTCTTCTTCTTCTTCTTCTTCTTCTTCTTCTTCTTTTTAGTGGGTGATGGACATCAATTTTGTATCTATTTCCTCTTTTTTTTTTTTGCTCCCACTCATTTATATTCAGCCTACCTTTATTTTTTTAAATTCATTTCCATGCCTTCATATAGCACCCCAAGGACTGAGGTCTTTAGTCTTAAATGTGATAGTCCCGTTTTACAGATATACATACAGATAGGGCATCTATCTGTGTATTTTTTTTCTAGGTAGCTTCATTTCTAAATGATCTCATAGTCATTGGATTTAGTTGGGTTTCCCAACAACTTCCTATGGACTCATTTTGCCACCATTGCTTTTTATTTCTTCATGATGCAATATTGTTCATAATCTGAGAGTTGTATGCCTAGAAAAGAAGTTAAAACTGTAAAAAATACTGTTGCTGCTGATAAATTGCATTTAAATAGTACTTTTAGATTTGCAAAGTTCTTTACTTATGTTATATCATTTGATCTTCACAATGGCCTTGTGCTATAGGTGTTATCATCCCCATCTTCAATGAAAAAAAAAAAACAAAACAAAACTAAAGCAAGCATATATTAAATGATTTTCCCAAGATTACACAGCTAGTAAGTGTCTAAGGCAGTATTTAAATTCAATTATTTCTACTTATACATCCCACACTCTATCCAGTACTGCATGATCTAGATGTCAAGAGCAAGGAAAAGATAGAAAGCGATGATGCCCTACCACATAGTGCAATATTGTTTAAATTCCTTAATAAACTTATATTAAACAGGGGAGAACATGTATGCAAATGATGAAATACACATAAATCCCCACAACAACATTTTTAAAAATTGAGGAGGAAGCACTTCTACCTTGGTAAATCAGGAAAGGTCTCTTTTAGGAGGTAGTAGTAAGCTGAGTCATGAAGGGAGTTGGGAGTTCTGATAAGGAAAGATAAGAAAGTATTCCAATCATGGGGGACAATCTATGCAAATTCAGAAGGAGTGGAGATGGACAATTGGTTATAATTAATAGCATCTATATTGATCTGGCTGGAAGGTAAAATGTGTCAGGAGAAATAATGAGTAATCAGTTTGCAGTGAGAAGTTGGAGCCAGTTAACAATATACTTTACATTCTGAACAGTAGAGTTTCTATTTTACCCTACAAGTCATACATCTCTCTAATATACACATGTAAGGTTTCTGAGTAGTCTACAAGCCTTTGGACATTTTCAGTTTTTCATTTTGAACACTATTTTCCAACATATTGTTTGGTTTATTTTGTTTTCCTCTCTTGCATTCAACTTTTTGATGAAGACACAGAGCATCAGGGGATATATGCTGACTTAGTGGGGAGATCTTGTCAATTTCTCCATAGAAATCTAATTTTTAATCCTCTCTAGAAAAAAAAAAGCAGCTAGATTGTTCACTAGGTATATATTTGGCCTGAAAAATCTATAAGTACAAAAGGAAGTCTGTTCTGATTAGCAGAAAAACTTTTTTTTCGTGCCCAATGAATCTTCTATAACTTAGAAGACCAGTTCAGAGCCTCATATTTTGGGTTCTTAGCAGAGGAGATGAATGAGAATTCTAAGTAAACATGTAGGAAAGAATTGATTTGAAAGGGTGTGGGGAAGGTACAGAGCCCTGAATATTTTTTGCCTTAGGCTCATCCTCCCTATTACTTGGCCATATGAAGACCTTTTGAGCTTCAAAGAGTCAGTTCAAAAAATTTGGAACATCCCATTTTTCCATTATGTTCTACTATCCCCAGCAGAGCAGCAGGTGGAAGCAGTGTCTGATTTTGGAAGCAAGGACAGACTCAATACTACGAAAAAAAAATAAAATTCAGTTATCTACAGAGAGTCTAGCAGAAAAGATATAATGTGCCTAAAGGGAATATCTTGAGAACACAAGTAAAAGGGACTTCTAGGAGCTGTGAATTACCCCTTGGCAACATATACTCTCTAAGCTTGAGTCCACTTGATCTTGAACCCTGAGTTTATTGTTAGAAGAGTGTATCACCGGGCTTTTGCTGGGGAGATTTTGCTGCCAACTTTACTACAAGATATTTTGTTTTTATTATACTACCTTAGTAAATTCTATTCTATAAAAGCTAATTAAATAGGGTTTTGGGAAGATGGCAGAATAGGTCAGAAAATTCCAAACGCTCAAGATTTTCCCCCACAAAAGAGATAAAATAGTGCCTCTGGGCAGAACTGTGGTTCTTCTGGAACAGTCAGAGAAGATCTGAAGAAAAATTCCAAGATGAACTTTGCTCTCTGTGAAGAATAAACACCTCTAGGCCAGGGACCACTTAAACAACAAGCAGCAAGCCCTGGCTGCCTTGGTCCCAGCTACAAGAATCACTGGGACAGTGAGGGGAGTTGGAAATCTGAATCAAGAAAGATTGAGGGAACCTCTGCTTACAAGGAATGCCAGACCCACCTGGGCTGCCCAGAGGTGGGCTGGAGTGAGAAGGAACCAGCACATGCCAGATGAGAGCAGTGCAGTGGGGCAGGATATTGCTGGCTATGGGCACTTACAAGAGGCTGGAGGTCTTGGTTCCAGTTCCAGGCCAGAGGGGAGAATTGAAGGAGGATCTGAGGCCAGAGGCACCATCCCTCATACCCAAGGACTAGAGGCAACTATACAAACTAAGCTGCTACAGAAAAACAAACAAAAAAAACATTGTAGTCAAAGAAGAAAGAATTCAACCAAAGAAATCTACTATAAAATAGAGAAGACTGGGATTTCTCTTCAGAGGAGGATACTGAAATAAAGAAACTCTCTTCTACCTAAAGAGTAATGTCAAATGGTTAGCTGCCCAAAAAGAATTGATAGAAGAACTTAAAAATGACTTTAAAAATAAAATGAGAGAGATTGAGGAAAAACTAAAAAAAAAATCCAAGAATAACAAGATTATGAAAAGAAAATCAACCAATTAGAAAAGGAGATTCAGAATTTTAAGGAAGAAAATAACTCCTCAAAAAGCAGAATTGAGCAAGGGGAAGCCAGGAAAGTTATAAGAAATTAAGAAATAATAAAATAAAACATGAAGAATGAAAAAAATAGAAGAGAATGTGATACATCTTACAAGGAAACTAACTGATCTGGAGAACAGATCAAAAAAAGAAAACATAAGAATTTTTGCACTACCTGAAAGCTATGATTAAAAAAAAAGTCTTGATACAATAATACAAGAAATTTTTTCTTAAATTATCCTTAAACATTAGAACAAGAGGGGAAAATAGAAATAGAAAAAATCACCAATTACCACCTGAAAGATATCCTACAAGGAAAATCCAAAGGAATATTATAGTCAAGTTCTGAAACCTCCAGTTCAAGGATAAAGTATTATGAGCAACAAAAAAAAAATGAATATGGCAGTGCCACAATTAGAATCACATAAGACTTAGCAGTAGTAATACTAAAAGACAGCAGGTCTTGGAACACTATACATAGAAATGCGAAATAACTGGGGTTGTGGCTGAAAATATCATACCCAGTGAAGATAAACATAATCCTGAATGAAAAATAATGCATATTTAATGAATTGTCAGACTTTCAGGATTTTGTTAAAAAGAAACCTGTATTAAAAGAAGATTTGACATACTAGAGCCAAGAGAAATATAAGGTACATATCAAAGACTAATTATAAACAACTCAATAAGGACACACTGTTTACATATGTAAAATACATATCTAGGTTTGTCATTGGTAATTGGGTAGTTTGTATAAAAGATTTGGGTAGACCTGAACATGATATGATTTCAAAAATTAAAACCATTTGGGAATAGCTAAAATGAGTAATTATCTTATAAAAATGAGGTGCAAGAGGAACAACTCTCACAGGGGAATTAGATGGAGGAGAAGGGCTGTTAATTCTGTATACCTACTTTTTTTTTTTTTGCTAGGCAATGAGGTGAAGTGACTTGCCCAGGGTCACACAGCAAACCTACTTTCATCAGGAATGGGTTCCAGAGTGAACAATACACATACATCTAGAGGAGTATAAAACTATTCTAAATTCAGAAAGAAATAAAATGCTAATGGGATAATGAGGAGAGGAGAGGATAAGGGAGGAATCTTTGGAAGGGAGGGTGAGGGAATAGGTTAAAGGGATTATAGAAGGATGTTTAGATTAAAGGGAATGGGAGGATAAGGGAGAGATCCTTGATAGACTCCTCTCTTCTTAGCAATGCAAGAATCCAAAACAACTCCAAAGTACTAATGATGGAAAATGCTGTCCACATCCAGAAAAAGAACTATGGAGTCTGAATGCAGATTGAGGCATATTATTTGCGCGCTCTCTCTCTCTCTCTCTCTCTCCCCTTCTTGTTTCTTTCTTGTGGCTTCTCCCACTGGCTCTAATTCTTCTTTACAGCATGACTAATGTGAAAAATAGGTTTAGTATGAATGTATATGTTGAGCCTACATGAATTGACATGCTGTCTTGGGGTGGAGTGAGGGGGGAGATGGGGAGAAAATTTAGAGCTCAAAATCTTATGGAAGTGAATGTTGAAAACTAAAAATAAATTAATTAAAAAATATCTCCTATAGGTTCAGTGTTAAAAGACTAGTTGTCTGTCTTACCTGCTACAGATCTTTCTCTTTTGATATCTGTTCTTTGATGTGTAAATCATTATCTTTCCTGATTTTCCCTTTCAAATTCCATTGTGCTTGTCTTGCATATGTAACCAAAACCTATGTAATATAGCTTAAAATTGTTGTGAGGGGTCTCACTGACTTTATGTTCAAAGAATCACGCATTCCAAGTATAACTGCTGTTCCCCCTCCAAAAAAAATCTCAGATTTCTGGTGCACAAACTACAATTTTCTTCATTTCACCCCCTTATGCTAAGAAAGATTATGTGCAAGAATCCCATGAATGTGGAATGATTTTTTTTTTTTGGTTACCATCAAGTGAGTAGTAAAACCAAACACACCAACATATTAAGTCATCCTTCTTTTATATGGTGACTTCTTTATGGCTTCTGGCTTAATTTATAGAGTGAATTCCAATATTGATGTGGTTGCTTTTCTTCAATTAGTGCATTGACCTGCCCATCAATGGACGTATAGCTAATATTTAGAATTCTAGCTTTTAAATTATTGTTTATAGATTATTTAAAACATATGTGGTACTTACCACTTTTTCCTCCCTTTCTGTCATTCCACTACCACTGCTACAGAGGTAGAAGTAGGTGATGAGGAACTATGGTCCCTTTTGCATATTGATCTGATTGTTATGTCACCAGGGTTAGCAGCTTTTCATTTAGAAGGCAATCTGATGCTACTGAGCTCCTCTATGCACATACTTGATAGGTTGGCCCTTAGATATCAGAAGCATTTGTTTTTCTTTCTTTTTTTTTTTAATTGTACTCAAAACCTTTACAATTTCAAAAGACTTGGAAGAGATAGCAGTCCACTAGGACAGTTATTAAGAAACCAGTTTGAGTTTCATGCTATGCCATGATAAATCATCAGAATATAATTTTTATGAGGAATTAGTTCAGAATTTATACTAATTAGCCTTACTTACTAAACAAATTAATAAGATAATAAAGATTTTGGAGAAAAAATATTTATTCTATTCAAGAGACACTTCAATTTTTCACTAGATATATGATTTCAGTGATGTGGCTACTCCTCTGACCAGTTAGATTCCAGCCCATTTAATCTTTTTTATCCTGGGCATTGTTTATCTTTGTCTCATAGAATCATCATAGGATGAGATTAAGAGCTAGAAGGAACATTAGGAGTCATCTATTCCAATTCTTTCATGTTATAGATGAGGAAATTGAGGCCCAGGAAGGTTAAGTTGCATAGATAGTGGTAGATCTAGCATTCAAACACAGATTCTTTGACTGAAAATGCAAAACTCTTTATAGTACAGTGTAGAAGGGGGTATAAATTCACCTTTCAAGACATGAGTGTATAGAAAGGGGAATAGATGAACCATTATCTTTTGAATAGGATTAAGTTGCAATAATAATAATAACCAAATTTTATATACTACTCTAAAGTTTGCAAGTCACTTTACAAACATCTTATTTAATCCTCACAACCACCCTCAGAGGCAGGTGCTATCATTATCCCCATTTTACAGATGAGTAAACTGAGGCTGGCAGAAGTTAAGTAACTTGTCCAGGGTCACATAACTAGTAAGGTTCAAGCCATATTTGAACCCAGATCATGCTGACTTTAGGTCCAAAGCTTCTGTAGCACCTAGCTAAATGCAATGAAGCACATATTTAAGAAATTTTATATAATGCTTCTTGAAATAGGTAAATATAGGAGCTATGAGAAAATCTTAACAATGATTTAAGCAACAGAAGATTATAATTCTGCTGGGAACATTTAAGACACCAAGGAGGAAGGAATGCTGAAACAGAAAAGTATCTAAGAAGGAAAATTTCAATAATCCAGATGAAACCTAATAAGGGCCTATACCCAAACTTTAAAGCTGGGGTTCTGTTTGATGTTGTGGACTCCTTTGACTGTCTGATGAAACCGATAGAACACTTCTCAGAATAATATTTTTTTTTGGTTTGTTTGTTTCATAAACATATGAAACAAGATGCACAGAGTTAAAAGGAAACTAATTATAATGAAGTGATTATCAAAATATATATTTTCAAAAGTTCATGTACCACTGGTTAAAATTTCATATATTGAAAAAGATAAGAAGAAAGTGACATATCTGTGAATCGTTGTCAATTAATCCAATTGTTTTTAACCTTGAATCTCTGAACGTCCTTCCAAAAATATAATAAAAATACTTTTGATCACTATTCCATTACAATTGGTTTCCTTTTAAATCCTGTGTATTTTATTTTGTGCATTTGAAAACATTATTCTATAGACTACTCAAGTCCACAGGTTTCACCAGACTGCCAAGAGATCCATGGCACCAAACACTGTTAAGAACCTCTGACTGACTGGATATATGGGGCCTTAGGTTGTGGAGGTCTAGTAGGATGCTGGTAAACTGTTTTTTAAAAAGTAATTTAAAAATGTTCCAAAATTTGGGATTGAATTACTCAATACTTCAAGGAGCTGTTACATTGTAGGATCATCGATGTAGAGCTAGAAAGGACTTGAGAAGCCATCTAAGTGAATTTGCAGATGAGATTAACAATTTGATTGCCAGAACAGTTAAAAACAAAATAATAACTGTTTTCTGATTAAAAAAAATCTTTGCATGATATACTATAAACTTCTCTTTCTCTGTCTAATAGAATGACTTGGCATAATTTAACCTTTTCTTAGTGTCTCAGGCTTTTTTTGGGGGGAGGTGAGGCAATTGGGGTTAAGTGACTTGCCCAGGGTCACACAGCTAGTAAGTGTTATGTATCTGAGGCCAGATTTGAACTCAGGTCCTCCTGACTTCAGGGCCCATGCTGTAACCACTGCACCACCTAGCTGCCCCCAGGCTCATTTTTATAAACACAAACTATTATAATGTGCCATATAAGCCTAAATATATTTAGTAGATGTCCATTCTGATAATGAATTGTGCAAGTTGGCATGTCTCTGGTGTGTTATATTGAGACCTTACAGGCTTACTGCTTGCCTTTATGGCACTGAGGTGTTCATGACTATTTCCTTCCACTCACCTATGTAAAAATTCCTCTACTTCAGGACATTTTTTCACTCTCCATCGTCAGACCATCTGCCACTTGCTATCACTGTCACCTCTTCTAATCACCATTGCGTGCTATAGCCCCCTTTTTCTCATCACTTTTTTCCCCTGTCTTGGCTCTTGCATTGCTTGTCATTTCTCCTTAAATATTCAAAATTTTCATATAAAGACAGATTGTATATAGACATCCACCAGACAAGCAAAATGTTTCTCTCTGTTCAGCCAAAAGACCAGCCATTGCATATCAGGTATAATCTCTGAATCTTTGACTTTTCTTGGTATTATTTATTTGTTGCTAGTGCCCAGGAGATTTTTTCCCCCACTGACAAACACTATTTGTTTCCCTAACTCCTTACATTCCATGTGTTGTAGGAGGCTTGGTTCAGTAGAGCAGATGTTTTTATTGTATTTACCATGGCAATAATCATGATCAGTCTCAAACTTGGAGAACAGATACAATACAGCTATCTTCTTTCCTTGAAGACAATAAGGTTTATGGGTGCAAAATATTGTAAATATTCTCAGAAATGGACACTATTTTGGTTGGGTTTGTTCATTTTGGTTACAAGAGAAAGCTCTTGAAGGTACAGGAAGTATATATATATATATATATATATATATATATATATATATATATATATGGAAATGACTGTGATAGAAAAACCAAAAAGAAGTGTCAATGAAACTTTAATTCTAAAAATGTGAATTATGAAACTATATACTTCAAGGATATATAATAGATAACCATTATTCAAATCATGCTATAAATGAAAGCTCCTTGGTGGGTGGTGGGTAGGTGTGACTATCTGAAAATGCTTATGATGGTAATAAAAATTACAAAATTATCTATTCTAAAGATATTCATTAGGCAATCATTTCTCAAGTTAATAAATAAAACTGAAGGAGATAAAGACAAATCTTACAATAAAATGTATCCTTTTCACAAATTCAGTTGAGATTTCCCTAAATTAGTCTGATTTCTATTGGAATCATGAAAAATCTAGGGTCATAAACTGTCTGCTTCGGCTTAAATCAGTGGTAAATTTGATCACCTAACTTGCCCTACCTTCCCTTCACTTAGTGTCAAGGAAAACTTAGAAACTGAGAGGTCTGATATAGAATGAGGTAAGCCTCCTACATAGTAGTAACTGTGATGGCAATTTTACTTTGCCTTTTTAGTCTCCTTATGAATTTGAAAGATCTTCTGTCCCCTTTAGCCCTCCAATAATCCTTCTGTGTTTTCCAAATAAGCTTATCAAAAGGTTATGCGATACATGGCATAGGAGCTGTCCTTGGCATCAAGAAAAATTTTGCTGAAGGTACAACTAGCATGTATTAGCTGAAGGAGGGACAAAAAAAGGTTGTTGTTTTTCCTTCATTTCAGGGAGGACCAATGACATCATGGGGTAATGTCTTTATTTGCACATGAAATGGATTTAAGTGACACAAAGTTGCACAAAGGTGTCATCCTCATTATCTCTTCCAGAGTCATTGAAGTCCAGTGGTGAGACAAAATTAAGGACAACTGGTGATGACCCAGGTTGTAATGGATGACCTTAGCATCTTAGATATCTGAACAAACTTTAATATCTCCACAGTGCCTACTTCAGCTACCTTCATGATGATCATTGGAACAAATTGTTGTCATCCACTCATCTGCAAGAAGGGTGCAGGGGTAGGGGAAGGAATGTCTTCATGTGCTTGGGGTAGACATCCTTCTAACTCACTGGTGAATTTGAGGACTATCAGTTGCCCTCAATCTGCTTTTAGCCATCTGCTGAGATGGTTTTACTGGGGTGTGGCCACTGCTTATGCTATAGCTTGACAAAAAAAAAAAGTAGTATAAAAGAGAAGGAAGGAGAAGGGGGAAGGAAAAGAAGGGGATATAAACAAGTATTTATTAAGTACCTACAATACTCCAGACATTTTACAAATAACATTTCACTTAATCCTAATAGCAACCTTGGGAAGGATGTACTATTATTTCTCCCATTTTGCAATTGAGGAAACTGAGACTAAGAAGTTAAGTGCCTTGTCAAGAGTCATAGAGTTAGTAAATGTCTAAGGGTAAATTTGATCTCAGATTTTCCTCTCAGTTTATTAGTGTACTTATTTTTTCCTCATTCCCTGCCAATATTTATCATTTCTGATAGGTGTAAGGTGGGACCAACCATCTTGGAGAAGAATCTGAAACTATGTCCAAAAGGCTATAAAACTGTACTTACCCTTTGACTCAACAATACCACTACTAGGTCTATATCCCAGAAAGTTTTTTTTTTTATTTGCTTTGTTTTAGAAAAAAGCAGCTATATACAAAAATATTTAAAGCAGTAATTTTTGTAGTGGCCCAGAGGGGATCAGGAAAGGTTTTACATCTTTTGATATATGAACTGAACCTTGAGTGGAGCACCTGGCATTCAACGCCCTTCATAATCTTGCTTCAAAACTCTTTTTTAAGATTTATTTCACAACACATTCTCACATTCTATGTTCTAGCCCCACTATACTACTTGTCATTACCTTATCTCAATCTACTCTTTCTAATACTCTTGTAGACAGCATCCTCAAGCCTAAAAGAAAATCTTTTTATCTTTCTTTTTGAAATTTTCCCATTTGCTTAAAGGTAAAACTTGTAAGAAAACATCTCATGAAGAAAACCTTCCCTAACTCCTCTCAGTAAAAAGTATCTCTGTCTTCTTAGATCTCTCATATCAATTTGATATCTCCTATATATCGAATCACAATTTAGCTTATAATAGAGTTAAGTATATGTCTGGTCATCCTAAACCTCACCATCCTCCCAACCCCACATTAAACTATCTGGATGGTTATACCAGCAGTTTAATGTATCTGGATGGCCAAGAGTGCTCTACTTTGTATCTTTATATATTCTGATAGCTTGCCCGTATTAAATGCTTAAGGAATGTCAATTCAAAAGAACTGAAGTTCATTAGCATGTGTTAGAGAAATTCCCTAAAAGAGCTATAGGATAGAAAGTCATAGCATAATAAATTTAGACCTAGAAGGGACATGAGAACTGATCAAGTTCCATCTAGTCATCAAGTAGATGAGGAAACCGAGGTTGCAAGCTCCTAATCCCCGCTGCACCCCACTGCCAGGTTAAACTATTAGTGTATCTTGATGGCCAAGAGCATTTCATTTTGCATCTTTATATCTTCTAATAGCTTATCCAAATTAAATGCTTAATGAATTCCTATTGAAATGAAGTGATGCTTATTAACATGTGCTAGAGAAACTCACTAGAAGAGATATGGGATGGAAGGTCATTGTATCATAAATTTAAACCTGAAAGGGACCTTAGAGCTGATTAAGTGCAATCTGGTCATTGAACAAATGAGGAAACTGAGGTACAGATTGGTTAAGTACTTGTCTAAGCTCACATATCTGGTAAGGAACTGAAGCAAGATTTGAACCTTGGTCTTCCTAACTTGAAGGCCCATGCCTTCAGTCCACTGAGTCATGCTGCTTGTCAAGAGAATGTCAGAAGAATACAACAGAGAACTAAAAGAAGAATAATTCATATTGATAGAATTCTAATGCAAAATGAAAAAAAAAGATTGTAAATCTAAGTACAGAAGCAGAGCAGATAATTATTTTAACTCAAGGAAAATATTGTTCAAGTATTCAAGTGGGTCTGAGGACTTCCTTCTGGACATTAACAAGAAAGATATTGAGAGAGTAGTTGTATCTTTTTTTTTTCTTTACTTAGTATTGAAGGTGGCAATGTGGTTAGTTTATGGTGAGGACTATTGGATAATTGATATAATGGATTAAAGAACTAGCGTGCAGAGTTTTTCTGATTTCATGTGTGTCTCTAAATGTTACCAAATGAAAAACTTTGACTCTTCAGTACTTTGACTGCTGAAATGTTCCATGACTCACAACCATAGAGTACTGGTAGAACATTGGTATTGGAAAGCTATAATAATACTCTGACAAATTAATACATAACCTGAAAATATAACCTGGTTTCCTTCAAGTCCCAGATAAAATCTCACCTTCTATATGGAACTTTTCACAACCCCTCTTAATTATAGTTCCTTCTCTCTGTTAATTATTTCCTATGATTCCTGTTTATATAGTTATTTCCCTAATGTCCCCCATGTTAGATTGTGAGCTTCTCCAGAGCATTGTATTTTACCTTTTTTTTTTCTTATTTGGACCATAGTAAATGCTTAATAAATGTTTACTGACTGATGTGCCTAGCTGACTAACTGAAAGTAAAGAATTCTGTCTGTCATTTACCATGAGACATATGCTTCATGCATTCTTGAGAATGCGTTGAAAAAAGTTGGCAAGTTGGTATTTGGCTATTTGGCTGTATCTCTTCTCTTCACCTTCGTCCCCTACACAATCCCTATTGTTTTCTTTCCTTCTTCAGTAATATTTAATATAAAATGAACTGTAAGCAATTTTAAAAATTGTAAAATGCATGTAATTGTAAAAATGCACATAATAGTTTCATATTAGGAATAGCAGCAAATCTACCCTCTGCCCAGTCTCTAAGAACTCCACACATCCTTGAGAACATCCTAAACCCATCACTGTGCAAAGCAATGATACTGGTACATTAGTTCATATACTATTTCATTGTCCGTTAACTTACGATTTTTGGTACTGAGTAATTGTCAAGATTAATGATAATAGTATTCTTCAACCTACTCTCATTAACATTTCTGATTTTGTATTTCCCACTCTAATAGAAGGTGTGAATATGAGAATAAAATAAATTAGTTAATGTATTTTTAAACATTTATCAGAAACATTTACTATAATGATAAATGTAGAGAAGATACAGAATACAAATTAAGTATAGTTCACTTAATCTGTTTAGTCCATCTATATCTACATCTATTCAAATAACTACCTTAATTCAATTCCATAAACATTTGAAATGTATAGTGCTATACTAAAGATTAATAATAATAATAAACTGTCCCTGCCCTTAAGGGACAGTTTACCAAAGGGATGTGTTATTTATATAAATAAATAAATACAAAGTAGTATAAAAAAATTTCAAAGATATAGAGGCACTAATAATTGCAAGGGGAAATCAGGAAAAAATAGGAGGTGATACCCAGGGCATGAGCACTGTAAAAGACTGCAATCATTTTTTTTAATCAATAACTTCTCCAAGTGATAGAGATGTGTGAAAGAAAATGATTATATTTATGCCCATTGATTTATTAGTTTTCATGTTATCAAGTAGGTATTTGTCACTATTTTAAGAAAAGAAAAGGGATCCCTAAATGAATTAATTTTGTATCCAAACATGGCCTGAAAATCAACAGTTCTCTATTCCCACTGTCTATTTTCTTGATATTTAAGGTAGAAGGACAATTAAATATTATGGCTTGGTTTTAATACACTTTATGATGTCTTACAACCCACAGAGGCTTAACCATGAATGTATTAACAATGTAACAGAGCCTGAGATGTCAGTTAATCACATTAATTGGATGCAAACCCTCTTATAACCTCTTCTGCTTCTCTTCTATCCCCCTTTCATTTATGAGTATGAATCAAAGAAATTAAAGAGGTCTTTTGTTCCCTTTTAATCTACTCCTTCTTTGTGTTTTCATTATTCCACAGGCATGTGTTATTATAACACGCTCCTGCTTCAATAAGAAATTTTGAGCATTTCCCACTTAGATAGCAGTCTTCTGGATTTATTCAATTTTTGCCAGGTAATTTATAATCTGTTTCAGACAAACAGATGAAAGGTTTTTAATTTTAATAAGTATCATGTGGACTTTGTGATACTAAATCAGTTTGATCATACTAGTAAGAATTCTTAATCACTTGTACTAGAGACTTCATTTCACCTTTGTTCAAATAAGAACTACAGGACCAATGCTGGGATGCTGAAAGTGGCATAACTAATTTATTTCCAGTATCCCTGTGTCCCAAACACCTAACACCAATCTATGACAAATAGCCATGTTAGGTTTTCTTGAAAAATGAAGTGATTTCAAAATTAAATTATTAAATGCACTTTAACATCACAGATTACTTAATAATAGCTGATGATTTTATAGAACTTTTTATGGTTTATAAAAGACTTTACATTGCCATATCTTCAATCCCCAATATTGTCTTATAGTAGAGAGACATGGAACACTATTTCCCCTGAAGAACTAAATATAAGTATCCCACAAGAGGCAATGGAGAGAAGCATGGTGGGTGGGAGCAGTCTGCAAAATATGACCAATGAGAGTCTACGAAGAAGAATAGGAGCAAGGAACAACATTAAGGAACTGTATAACAAGAAGAGAATATGGGTTGGTCACTCGGTAAGAGTGAAAGGTGACACGTGGACAGCCATAGTGTGCTATACTAGTGCAATGTCAAGAAAAATCAAGGAACAACTCTGTCATTTGGAGTGACTTTCCCTCCCCATGACAAGCTTTGGGGAGAATATACATAGTAGCTGCACATAATAGGCAGGAATAAATGGATTGTGATATGCATACTTAAAGGGAATTCTAAAATCTATGAGGACACAGATCCATTTAAGTGTCTTACATGTGTTCAACAAACATTTATTATTTTCCTCCATCATGCCAGGCACATGACTAAGGAACTCTGGGGGTAAAATATTAATTCAAAACTATCCCTTTCTTCTAGGGCTTATGTTCTGTCACATTTTGTCCTAAGAGATTCAGTAGAAGCTTAACTTCTTGTGAGATGAAAAGTTTCATTTAGCCCTTGAATCCTTACTATGTACTATGTATTACTAATGTAATACTTGACACATAGTAGGCACTCTATAAGTATTTGTTTAATTTAAATAAGAGACTTCCTGTGATTTTGAAGCCATATAAAATCTGGAAATATCTCTTTCAAACATCCCCTCTAAAATAGTGCTTGCAGAAATTCTGAAATAATTTTGCACAATGGAAAAACATTATGTGGGTAAGAGTAACCAGTGCTTGAGTTAGGGGCTGTTTTTGTTTTTGTTTTTCTTTTCTATGATCTTGAAAGTGTGCACCCAAGAGATTTTGTTACTATTGTTGCTGTTGTCAGGTTTTTTATACTGTTTTGTTTTGTTTTTTCCTAGTGGGTGTTCTTTTGATGTCAAGTAACTTGGGATGTGGTAGGACATTTCACAATAGTTAAATATGATTAACTCATAAGACCTTTCGGAATAATATTTAAATTTAGATTTCTATGTAACAGGTATTGAAACCCAGTGAAGGGAAGTTTCATACCTGACATACCGAGGAAGATCATAGTTTGCAGTTTTTGATTGCTCTGGTCGTGGATAAACAGAGAGCAAACAAGAAAGAATCAAGGGGTCCATAGCCCAAGGGCATCTGTGAAACTTATGAATCATTAAGGAAGTCTGCTTTCTGTTTCCACATTATGTGGCATAAGTGAAAAAGGTCTGAAAGAAAAACCTCTCTTTCCAATAACAGAATAGAGTTCACTCTGCTGTACTCAAGTATACATGATTGTAGCCTTCTGGGTCCTTTGACTTGAAGAACTGTGGCCCAGAAGCCAGACAGAAATCTGGGCATTCCATCTGTCTCAAACTGACAGGTTGTCTTCTCTATGTACTTGTTCTCATTTTTCTGATTCTAACTATTAAAAAACAAAACTTGGCACATCACAATTCAAACCCTATGTTCCATATCTAAAAGATAAAGCAGAGTGTTTGAGTAGCCTTTTCTGAACTCTTGTCATTTTTGTCTTTGGATTCTCCGTCTAGCAGAGTGCCTGATGCACTGCAGATGATTACTAAATGCTTTTTGAATTAAATTCAAAGAAAAAGGAGCATAGATTTACAGTTGAAAGGGGTCTTAGAAGTTCATCTGGTTAAAACCCTGAATGTTACAGATCAGAAACTTGAGGACCAGAAGGGATCAACTGCTTGACCAAAGTCGTAAAAGTAATTGGCAGAGTTGAGTTTGAACCCAGGTCACCTGATTCCAGAGAAGGCACTAGCCTTCTCTGATTTCATATCCAGTATACTATCCTCTGCACCACCTAGTTACCTCTACTTTGTCCTGACATCAAGTCTAAATTGACTTCTTTACAATATCTATCCACTAATTCCAGATTTACTCTCTGGGGATAATCAGAAAAATGCCAAGCCCTCTTTGGTGACAGCCCCTGAAATCTGTAAAGACAACTATCATACCATTTCCAGCAGCTCTTTTCTTGTTAAGGCTAAACATTACTGGTTATTTAAATAGCCAGGCAATCAAATTATTATCATTGTTGTTATTAAGAGTAACAACAATTATTATTGTTATTATTATTTGGATTTATTTATGGTTTGCAAGGCACTTTACAAATATCTTGTTTGATCCTCATAACAACCATAGGAGGTAGATGCCATCCCAATTCTACAGATGAGGATACTAGGGCAGACGGGTTAAGTTACTTGTTCAAGGTCACACAGTTAGTATATGAAGGTGTATTTGAACTTAAGTATCCTGACTCCAAGCTCAGTATTCTATCTACCATACTACATAGGTGCAACATACAGCATAAATCTAAAGCCTTTTACCAACCTATTTGCTCTTCTCTGGACACTTTGCAGTGTATTATAGTACTTTTTAAAACTGGGTTGCTCAGAATTGAACACATTGCTTGAGATGCAGTCTGACCGGGGCAGAGTACATTACATTTATGACCAGCCTAGTCCTGGACACAGTGATCATGACCCAATCCCAAATTTGCATTCATTTTTTTGGTGGAACACTCATGCTGAGCAAATGATGACTCTTTATAAGTACAGAGGATTTGAGTGCTGCTACCTAGAATTCATCTAATTTGATTTTATGGAACAATATGTGATAATTTCATTGTTTTTGAACATAAAATGATACCATTTATTCAAAAAGCATAATAGTAGCACAGATGATTAGGAATTTCAAAGTATGTCTGATTTTGTTAGTATGGGTTCTTCTCTACTGACAGCTCTCAACACAGTTACTTAAGTACTGTGAGCCTCAGTTTCCTCATCTATAAAATGAAAAATTGGGTTAGATGACCATTTAGGTCCCTTCCAGTTCTAAATTTGCAATCCTATAATCTATCTAAATCCCCAACCCACTATAGTAGTGTGTCTTGACTTCTCTGAGACTCAGTTTCCCTTTATGTAAAAATAAGATTAAGAACAATTTTAGCACTTACCTTACAGGATTGCTTCAAGGTACAAATGAGATCTGGTATGTAAAGCACTTTAAAATGTTTCATTAACATCAGTTTATCAGGATTATTTTGACTGCTTCTCAAGCTATCTTTCCCTAGTGACTCTCTGCCTGGTGCATTAGTGAAATGTGTCCTGGTCACATAATTCCTATTTCTGGCTTGCCAATGACAAATGATGCTTTAGCCTAAACTGCAACAGAAAGCATAAGATTGAATTGTTAACTCATTCATCCAGGAAGGGCAGTTTCTGTTTCCACTGTCCCTAAAGTGGGGTAGGGAAACAAAGATAGACTCAGTTCTACTCTCTGGGGATAATCAGAAAAACTCCAAGCCCTCTTTGGTAACAGTTCTGAAATCTGTAAAGACAACTATCTTACCATTTCCAGCAACTCCTGTCTTGTTGAGGCTAAACATCAGGTCTACAGTCACTAGTTAAGGCATTAGCAACATAACGAGTGTATTTCTGTGGAACCACAACCTTTGTAGAACACTCTGAAGATATTAAGATTCCTTGATAACTACCTGTCAAGTATTTTGTAGAGGGGAATCTTGTTGGACTAGATATACCCTGTGATCTCTTCCTACTCTGAGAACATGCAATTCTGAAAGCAAAATATGTAATAATTCCAACTCAACTATTAACTAATTGTTTATTGTACTGGGACTGAATAATGTTGAGAAAATCATGTGGATGGTCTGACAAAGGCAAATGAATTGAATTATGCTTGAAGTTCCTTCCAGGTATAAAATGCAAAGTCTATAATTGTTCCAATCAAGTGAGTACATTATTAATTTTAGTAATTATATCTCCCTAAAAGGTTTCAAACAGTATAATACTATTATTCTTACTTTGATTTGTTAAAGAAGCAAAGATTATCATTTGAATTTTGTCCCTATTTTTATCTGTAATCAATTTTGTTAATATATATAGGAATATATCATATACATAGAAATTGCTTATTTAAGTTATTATATGCCCCCTACCCCTCCAATTCCAGCTCCAAGTCCCCAGCAAACATTTGGCAAGTAGTTCTAGTGGGGTGTGGAGAGCACATTTATAAGAAGTTTGCTTGTTTGATGTCAGACAGAGGCTTATTCCCCAAAGCAGGTCATTTATAATGCTATTCATGAATTCCAGAAACCAGTGTTTTATACTCTTTCTCCCTTTTGTTATTCTCAACTGTTAAGCTAAGACAATCTGCCCTCTCTTGTGTTTGTGTGAATATTTTATTGAGTAACTTGATTTATTGGAAATGATTCAATTTTGTATTCTCACTGTTCTGAGCTTTATCTTTAATTGTTTTGAGAGTGACAGATAGATACTCTATTTGTTCAGTGAATGTTCCCTTGTGCTTTTATACATGGTTTAAATCAGAGTATATTTTTTTCCTTGGAATTCCAATATTAAAATGCCCTTTTGTTAAAAATAAATAAACATATAAAACTTTGTAACCTAATCATGTTAAGCTGATTCGTGGCAACTGTCTACTGAAAATACACTTTGCAAGGTTAAAAGGCGTGATTTAGTATTACCTCAAATGCTTCATAGTCACACTTAAGTCAATTTTTAATCTTTTGTGACTTTACTTCAACAAGATTAACATGGAGAGGGAATGTTGATTGATTGTCTTCTTGTAGCAACAAAATCACAGGTTTCTAAGTAGTGTTCATATATAGTATCTCCCTTATACAGACTAGGCGACACAGATCTAAGTTACACATGTTATTTATGGAATCTCTGCTTCTTGTCCTGCTTCACACATATATGCCAGTCTAGCAAAAGCTATACTCCAATGGAAAGCCACTTTTTATCCCTTTAAAAAGTTCATTGTAAACAGTATTAAACATAAATAGCTTATTATACAGATCATGATATGCTATTGGATGGACAAGCCATAGAGTCTGTCCATCTTGATGTGTGTATACACTTATTCACATATATTTATAATATGGATGTGTATATACATGTATTTCTATAAATATGTATATATGCACAGATAATGTATATGTACTGTATGTATGTATGTGTAAACACATAAAGAAGGAGCATAAAATAATAAAAGACTGGCCTGACAGAATGATATAAGTTCCAAAAAATTCAAATAATTTGATTTGGAAGAAAAATAATTTAATCTGATACTCTAGAATCAGTACTCTAATGCAAGAAACAGAGAAAATAAAGAAGGAACAAATAATCAATTTTTGTTGTTGAGTTGTTTTAGTTGTGCCTGAATCTTTGTGACCCCATTTTGGGGTTTTCTTGGTAAAGATAATGAAGTAGTTTGCCATTTTTTTCACTAGCTAAGTTTACAGATGAGGAAACTGAGGCAAAAAGGGTTAAGTAACTTGCCCAGGGTCACACAGCTAATAAGTGTCTGAGGTCAAATTTTAATTCATGTCTTCTTTACTCCAAGCCCACCAAGAAAAGGAAAATGTTTTGGAAAAGTTGTCAGAGAAGAATGTTACTTAAATTAAGAGTTTTAAAAAAATAGATATAAAAGGGAAAGGAAGATTTTGAACCACATGCTTAGCTGGGTGGGAAAATAGAAAGGAAGGTGAAAAAAATTAATTTAAGTACATTTGACTTATTTGTAATAGAAAAGTTAAACAGAAATAAAGGTGAGCCTGTGGAATAGACTAGTGTGCACATGATTTCATGAACAAAGTACTCACTTGAGGAAGGACATAAAAATCATGCAAAAGAAAAAAAGAGTTAGAGTTGTTTTTTTTATGTCTTATAACATGGATAAATAATAGCTGATAACTTACTCTATTTCATCTTCGTTTGTTGTGAATTTTCCTTTTTTCTTTTTTGATACTGACGATGTGTTTTTTTCTTTTAAAAATCAGATTAACTGTTTTATCTCTTTTTTACTTTTATAAAAAGATTATTATATTTATTAATTTATTTGTTGCATTCAATTTTTTTAATCTTTTTTTATTTTCCAAATTTCTGTTCAGTTAGTACTATTGAAGTAATGTATTTGAAATTTTTCTTTTTAGTTACGTGCCCAACCCATTGGCATGTTCTTTCTCACTATTATTGAAAAAAGTGTTTAGAAATACATATTTCCCTCTTGTTAATTGTTTTGGCTGAATCTTAAAAGTTTTCTTATGATGTACTTTTCTTTGATGTAATTGACTAGATTTTCCATGAATCGTTTTTTTGTTTTGTTTTGTTTTGTTTTGTTTTGTTTTCTTAGGCATTTGGGGTTAAATGACTTGCCCAGGGTCACACAGCTAGTAAGCGTCAAGTGTTTGGTCTGAGGCCGAATATGAACTCAGGTCTTCCTGATTTCAGGGCTGGTGCTCTATCTACTACACCACCTAGCTGCCCTCCCATGAACTGTTCTTTGACAGAGCAATTCTTTAATGTTAAATTGTTTAGTCTCCAATTAATCTTAACCCTTCTTTACTGAAGATCAATTGAAGATCATTTTGTTTAGTGACTACTAAATTAATAAACAATATTTTTGCTTCTCTCTATTTGTAATATTTTTCTGCAAGTCAATTTAATCCTTTCAAAGGTTCTTTATTAAAAATAATTTTATCTTTCAGTAGCTAGGGAAGAATTATATATATAAAACCCATATATATATATAAACACACATATATGTGTGTGTGTAGTGTGTATACACACTATATACATATATATATATACATATATATGTGTGTGTGCGTTTGTATTTCTGCTTTTCTCTTTTGTTTGTAAGATTTTTTTTTATCCTACTACCATAGGATCAATGTTTGGAAAATTTTAATAAAAAATGTGTGTAAGTATGTACATATGTATATATGTGTGTATGTGTGTACATATGTATATGTGTATGTGTGTATGTGTGTATGTGTATGTATGTATGTATGTTGACTTCTTTTTATTCCATTCAGTAATTATTAGAGGTCTATCCTATCTAACTTTTCTAAAATGTTATTCAGGCCTTTAACTTCTTTCCCATTTACCTTTTTGCTTTGAGTTCCTCTACTAAAAAGTAAATATTTTCTCATTGTATAATAATTTCTAACTGTGGCACTATGTTTACCTTCCTAGTTTTCTCTTAAGAGCTATGTTTACAACTCAACATTTCTACTCAATTCTATTCTAGGATCAGGAATATTTGAAAAGAAATTGTTTATTTCTTTAAAGATTCACTTTTCCCCTCTAGAATTAAATTCAACTTTGCAGTATAAATTCTTCTTGGCTCTGAACTGTTATCTTTTTTTTTTCTTTTGAAATATTCCCTTTGTTTTGCTTTGGTAACTTCCAAGTTTTATGTAATCCTGATTGTGATTCCTTTTTTTTTCATAGTATACCTTATTTATTTTTAGTTTTCAACATTCATTTCCACAAGATTTTGAGTCCCAAATTTTCTCCCCATCTTACTCCTTCCCCCACCCCAAGATGGCATGCAGTCTGAATACCCCTTCCTGTAATCTGCCCTCCCTTCTATCTCTCCCCAGGTCTCTTATCCCTATCCCCTTCTATTTTCCTGTAGGGCAGGGTAGATTTCTATACCCCATTGTCTGTATATCTTATTTCCCAGGTGCATGTGAAAGTAATTTTTAACATTTGCTCTCAAAATTTTGAGTTCCAAATTTTCTCCCTTCCTCCCTCTCCACCCACCCTCATTGAGAAGGCAAGCAGCTCGATACAGATTATACATGTGTAGTCTTGCAAAATACTTCCACAGTAGTCATGTTGTTAAAAACTAACTATATTTCCCTTCATCCTATCCTGCCCCCCCACCTTTATTCTATTCTCTCTTTTGACCCTGTCCCTCCTCAGAAGTGTTTGCTTCTGATTACACTCTCCCCCAATCTGCTTTCGCTTCTATCACCTCCCCTCTCTTATCCCCTTCCCCCCTATTTTCCTGTAGGGTAAGATAGATTTCCATATACTATTGAGTGTGTACGTTATTCCCTCCTTCCTCCTTAAGCCAAATCCAATGAGAATAAGATTCGCTCATTCCCTCTTACCTTCCCCCACTTCCCCTCCACTGAAAAAGTCTTTTCTTGTCTGTTTTATGTGAGATAATTTACTCCATTCTACTTCTCCCTTTCTCCTTCTCCCAGTATAATCGTCTCTCACCCTTTAATTTTATTCTCCAGATATCACCCCTTTTTCATCTTCAACTCACCCTGTGCTCTCTCTCTCTCTCTCTCTCTCTCTCTCTCTGTATCTATTGAGATATATATATATTATATATATATATATATATATATATATAATATATATTTAATTTTCCCTCTAACTACCCTAATACTGACAAAGGTCTCATGAGTTACAAATATCATCTTTCCATACAGGAATGTAAACAGTTCAACCTTAATAAGTCTCTTATGATTTCTCTTTCCTGTTTACCTCTTCATGCTTCTCTTGAATCTTTGTATTTGAAAGTTGTAATTTCTATTCAACTTTGATCTTTTCATCAAGAATGCTTGAATGTCCTCTACTTCACTGAATTTCCATTTTTTCCCCTGAAGGATTATACTCAGTTTTGCTTGGTAGGTGATTCTTGGCTGTAATCCTATCTCCTTTGACCTCCAGAATATTAGATTCCAAGTCCTCTGGTCTCTTAATGTAGAAGCTGCTAAATCTTGTGTTATCTTGATTGTGTTTCCACAATACTTGAATTGCTTCTTCACCACCCAGAACTGTGACCCAGATACAAGCACAAGCAAAGTAAGAGATTCCTGCCTGGGCACCAGCAAAGATATCCCTGCAATCCCCAGTCTGATCAGCCATTCGATTCCCCCTCTGTCTGTGGGCTGGGAGCTCTGGGTCAGCCAGGGCTGTGGTGGGACTGGGGCTGGGACTGAGCTTCTTTCTCCCCTCTGTCATAGACTTTTCCTACTGACCTTCTAAGCAGTCTTTGGTGTTTGTGGGTTGAGAAGTTTGGAAACCACCACAGCTGTCTTGGGATAGAAATTTGTTTCACTCTTTTTTTGTGGGTTCTGCTACTCCAGAATTTCTTTGGAGCCATTTTTATAGTTATTTGGAGGGATTTGGGAGAGAGCTCCACCCCTGTGGTTCATTTTTATTTGAATTCTAACTTTTTAACTGTTGGCAGTACTTTTTATTTGATGGACTTTAACTCTCATATTCTTAAGAATTTTCATTTTGAGATTCTTTATAGGAGATGATAACTAATACAATCTTTCTATTTTGACTTAGCTCTCTGTTAGGTTTGAACATTTTTCTAATAGATTTGGGCATTTTTCATGTACAAATTCTTGAAATGTAGTATAAAAGCCCTGCTGCTATATGATTGACCTGAGGCTTCCTACCTGGAACAATCTGGTCTTTTTACTTCTCTTCCTCCAATAACAGAGCTCAGAGAGAGGAGTTGTCTGAATATCTGGTAGTTTTCTTTTGAAAGTACCTTGGTTCTCCCTCTCTATTCCTGTCTCTAATAATTAAACCAATTTGGACATCTGACCACTTTGGGCCTTCCAGACATTGTGGCTTCCATGCATAAGATCTCAGGTTTTTCTATTCCAGACCTCTAAGGATTAGAGTCATTGGTTCCTAAGTTCCTGGGGATTCCTCACTGGAGGACATTGACCTTCTCTAGGCACTACCTCCAGGCATCAGAATACTGTTTTTGGTGTTTGATTGACATGGAGTTTCCTTGCTGGACCACCTTGGTCTCTTTTGTTCTCTTCTTTCTTATACACAATACTATTGCAGGTTCAGGTGAATTATTTCTTATAGTAGATACTATATGTGTGTGTGTGTGTGTGTATGTGTCTGCGTATCTCTGTGTGTATATGAATATATATGTGTATATATATATATATATATTTCTACTTGTTTTTAATCTTCGTCTACTTTTTGTTGTTGTTTTTGTCACTGTTTCAGGAAACCATGAAGTTCTGTTTGTTTCCCTCTAATTTTCAGGATGACTGCTATTTGGAAAAAGTTTTTATGTTCTGGTATAAGTGATTTATTCTCCATTCAATTCTTTCCTCCAGAATTCTTATTCCACTTAGAATTTCATTTTTTATCTCGTCCTTCATTTTTTGAGGTTTCATTGTGGCTTCTTTGAAGCCTTGCACACAACTGTTTCAGAGTTACTTTCTGTATCCATTCTTCTTGGGATTTTTAATATTTCTTAATGATGTTTGTTGCATTCTTCCATTTGTTTACAGCTTATTTGGGACTTTGTGCCAGGCCAGACTACACTCCTCCCCCATTCTTCAGGACTATCCAAGATAGGATTATCAGATGTAGTTTAGTTCTGATTTTTATCACTTGGATACCTTTCCTCATTTACTTTCTCTTCTCTCAGAATACAGGCAGTTTTCAGTCTTTCCTACCAGCTGTATCATCTGGGTTCATAATGTTACATTCCTTGTGGTTTTCTGGAATATCTCAGATGAGATATTTGCAGACTTCAAATTCTATTGAGGTATTCCAATCAGAACAAAGATGATTCTTGTCCCTGGGCATGATCAGAGTATCATGTGTTAACATCCCCTTCTTCATCCAAACACTGCAGGTCTCTTGCATCTACCCTCCCCCCAGAGCCCCACTGCCAACAACAACAAGAAACAACAAATAACAATAACAACAAGTTGAGCTGTTCAAGCTTCAACCCTCTTAAGGTTTCAAGGTCAGAATTCTATTGTATTCCCTGTACACTCCTGGCTTGCATATATGATAGGCAGCCAAGGTGGTGAATGCATTCTGGGTTCCTGAAGTCCCTGAGGCTTCTCTACCTGTTCATTTCCAGTTTTCCTGCCCACCTCCCTGAGCTACAGAGTGCTGAAGGTTCCCCAGTCCCCTGGAGCATATTTGGTCCAGCATGTTGGCAGGCTTTCAGTTTGTTTACCTGCAGTCATGGTGACTGCCCTGGAGAAGGGATCCCACAGGCTTCTGGCTGCCTTTTTGCATAGCTATGGGGCTGGAAGATGGAATTTACCATGGCTTCTGTTTGGATTTCTTATCATTATTCAATTCTGTGCTGTTGTTTTTTTTTTTTTAATCTTTTACAGAGTACATGTAAGAGATGGGTTCCTCTGCGACCTTTCTTGCAATTATATTAGCAAGAATTCCTCATAAAGGTTTCAAGTACCTTGCACATTACCTTTGCTAATTAGGGAAAAAAGGCTGAATTTAAACCTAGGTCTTCCTAACTCCAAATATAAGAATCTATTTGCTACATTATGCTGATATCCCATGACACAGAGTGATATTTTAACCATTTTACTAGTGACCCCAAACCTAACTAGCTTCTAGATTCTTAGTGTAAACAGTGATCCAGGGAAGCCTAGAAAGTCAGAATATTTTTTAAAATCAAAACCCTTGTAGACAGGATAACAATAGCAGGTATGATTATGTAGGAAAGAATAGAACAATATATTCAACAGATATTTTTGAGCATTCTACTTGTATGGAGTCTTGACCTAGTTAAACACATGAAATGTTAAACAATAATATATCAAAAACCAGCACAGGAGGAGTTCCTGAATTAATGGAGATGGCAAAATAAATGCCATAAATTTAAGATAAAAGAAATTATGGGAATATTGATATCAGTAAAAACACTCACTCTAGACAGTGATCAGAAGAATCCATGAGGAAGAAAAATATAAGGGAAAAAAGGATATGAGAGGTGTACATTTTTCAAACTAAATAATCCTAATGATAGCAGTAGCCCAAAACTGATATGTGCAACCTCAGAAGTTACTACAGTGCCAACAGTGGAGATTGGTTCAAGCCTTGTCAGTAATATTACAGAAGAATTCAGATAATCTTTAAGGTCACTTTCAACTTTGAGATGCTATGATTCTCTGATCATTTTTATAAGTCCACTCTGAGGATAACAGAGAAATTAATTTAGGTGAATATGAAGTATGATTTTGCCCATATGAAAAATAACTACAGGTTTCTAATTTTAAGAGATTGGTTTAAAATAGAGATTCTTAAATTGAGTTTTCCTTCAAGCAGAAAACAAATTAATAAGATAAAAAAAAGTTGTAATGATGAAGCTTATATTGAAGGAGTCTGAAAGGGTAGAGTTAAAACTTAATTGGAAGACAGTCCTCCAAAGAATTGTGAATAATTAACAGCTATGCAAGAATGCTCCAAATTACTACTAATAAAAGAATTGTAGATCAAAATAAACTTGAAGTCTTACTTACTTCATACCCTGCAAATTGGCAAATATGACAAAAATGGGAATAGTCAAATTTGGAGGGGTGTGGGAAAGTAGGCACCAGTGTATTGTTGGTGGAATGGAGAATCAGTATAACCATTTTTGAAAGCAATTTGGAATTATGCAAATAGCATAACTAAAAAGTCTATCCAATGGCTGAACAATCTGTGGTATGTGATTATGATGAAATACTATTGTGCCATAAGAAATGGTGAACAGGATGTTCTCAGAGAAACTTGGATGGGCTGATGCAAAGTGAAATGTATTGTGTACAAAGTAACAGCAATATTGTAAAATGATCAGCTGTGAATGACTTAGCTATTCTCAGCAATACAACCATCCAAGACAACTCTGAAGGACTTATGATGAAAAATACTATCCATCCCCAGAGAAAGAACTGAAGGTGTCTGAACACAGATTGAAGTATACTTTTTTTAATTTTATTTTTATTGAGTTTTGTTTATTTATGATTTTATTTCACATGACTATTATGGATATGTTTTGCATGACTACACATGTATAACAAACATATCAAATTGCTTGCCTTCTCAATGAGGACGGGAAGAAAGGGAGAGAATTTGGAATTTGAAGTTTTAAAAATGAATATTAAAATTGTTTTTAAATGTAAGTGGGGAAAAATAAAATGCTAAAAAAATTAAAATAAAAAAATAAAATGTCTATCCAGACCAGGCTTATACCCCCAAGAGAACATAAATAAGACGAAAGTCTCTATATATGGCAATATATTTCCAGCAGCATTTTTTGCAATAGCAAGGAAACAGTAGAGATGGTCATTAATTTGGAGAATGGTTAAACAATTGTGATATATAATAATATCTAACATTTGTATAACACTGTGCTAAATGCTTTACAATTATTACTTCATTTAATCCTCACAACAATTCTGGGAGGTAGATGTTATTAATATCCCCATTTTACAGATGAGGAAAGTAACACACATAGACACAAGCGAATGTACAAGTTAAGTGACTTGCCCAGAGTCACACAGAGAGTACCACAGGTATGATACTTTGAATACATTTTGAGACTTTTTAATGTATTGATCAGTTTAGTTGATTTTTTTCTCTTCCTTTTTCTTTTAAAATATTATTTATTATATGGCATGGCTCTCTGGGAGGGAGGGGGGATGGATATCAGGAAATCTTTAGAGATAGAGAAATATTCCAATAAACTTTAACTAAAATAATCAATTATTAATCAAGTATTCAGTTCTAGTCTTGGCCTTACCACTGAATATCTGTTACCTTAGGCAATGAACTTCACTTAAGTCTCTGAAATACTTCTAAGTAAAATAAGAGAGTGTGTTAGTCTCTAAACTACCATCACATTCTGAAAAATCGCCTGAATATAAGATAATATCGATCAACAAACCTTTATTATGCATTTACTATGTGGCAGACACTGTGATAAATCCTAGAAATAAAGGAAAAGAAGTCAAAGCGAAACTAATTAGAGGGGATAGCAATAGCAGTTAGGGGTACTGGTAAAGGCCTCCTGGAGAAAGTGGGGGATGAGCTGATGTTTAAAGCAAGCCAAGGCTTCTTAAAGTTGGAGTTTGGGATGGAAGAACATGTTGACTTATCAATTCAGCTAAAATGTGTGAGAGAAGTGATTAGAATTATTCATGCAAACTCTTCTACTTTGCCACTCTCTTTGTTGGCCTGTCTTATTTGTGTTTGAGATTCTTTCATATATTGTCATTGCTTGGAGTAAATAACTTCTTTTTTCAATTAATTTATTTTGAATTATCAACAATCATTTCCATAAGCTTTTGAGTTTTACATTTTTCTCCCTTTCCCTTCCTCCCCCCCTCCCCAAGGGGGGTCACAATCTGATATAGGCTATACATAAGAGTAAATAACTTTTTAACTATCATCTATTCCCTGCTGCCTTTATGTAGGTTTATGTCAGAGCTCTGTCCTCAGTACTCTTCTCTGTCAGTCCTCTCATCATCTCATGGGTTCAGTGATCTATGCAGAAAATTCTAAAATCCACATATTTGGCCTTTCTCTCCTGAGGTCCAGTCCTACATCACTAACTTCTAAGTAGACACCTCTACTTTACTGTCTTTACTATCTCATACTCTCCTTATCCAAATTGGCTACTAAGTGTTTTCGATTTTCCCTTCACATCTCTTCGAGGCATCTTCTCTCTATTCACACCACCACCATTCTATTTTAGATTTTCATCACTTCTGTCCTGGACTACTATGATAGTTTTATTGGTCTCTTTTCCTTCAATCTCTCCCCTTTCTAATATAGTTCCCAATTAATTAACTACAACCAGCATGCATTTAAGCAGCTACAATATGAGCCAAGTATCAATGATACACAGTTGGCTGTCTACTAAGCGGGATGTAACACTTTCAAAAGAAATGTGAAAAATGATTTATCTTGGTAATCTGTGTCTTGGAGACTCAGAGATCCAAGCCCCCCCCCCCCCCTTTCTCCCTTCTGCTCCAAAGTTCTTCAGAAGGACATTACTGATGATGAGATTGCCTTGAGTCTTATCCTGGTCAAACTCCAAGCCAGGCCTGAATTGATTTTATCTGCTCAGATGTGGATAGAGACAGATTCTTCTGCCTAGATAGCTCAAGATTGGAGGTGGTATTTCCCCTATCCAGATGGCTGGATGATATCAGCCTCTGTCGACCAAGATTAAGTGACCTAAGTCACATGCTCAAGACCTCATTTTAATATAGTCCACCTTCCAGCATGTTGACCAATCTGAGTTTATTGGTACCCCTTGGGAACATCTACTCTTTGAAGGGCATATATCACTGTACCGCTAAATCCCAAATAATCGAGTCATTTTTGAACTGGCCCACTTGGGGGGCCCAGATCATGCAATGCATGTCAAGCCAGCTTGAGAGAAATTAAATGGTGACACACACACACCCTGATTTCATTTGTCTCTTTCTTAGGACAGACTCTGTAATTTATAGAGGTTTGACAGAAAGTATAAGTCAAGGCAGAGGCAGGGAAAAAGAGAGAAATTTAGGGTATTTTAAAGAAGAAAAGATTGCTTTCATCTGGGAACATCAGGAAAACCTTCATGGAGGAGGTGGTTCATGAGCAAGGTTTTAAAGATAAAGAAAGATTTCAGCTAGAAAGGGATGAGGACAAATTCAGCCTTAGATTTGTGCAGCAGAAAAATTACTTTTTCTTCAGTCAGAGAAAAAAAAAATGTAACCTGAAAGATCATCTGGTTCAATTCCATTCTGCAGATGAGGAAATTAAGATTTAGATAATACTAATATTTTCCTGATAATGACTCTATTAAGTAAATAATACAAAACATATTTTCTCATTTTACAACATGTGGAAACAAGGCTTACAGAAGTTAAGTGATTTGCTTTGTGTCATTGTTTTGTACTTCTTCATCCAAGTTTTTTTTTCTTTTCACTCCTCCATGCTGCCTCCTTAGTGATATAGTTTGAACTCACCATTATGATATCTCCTCCAGAGGAATAGAGACATACTAGAAACTCCAACAAATGCCTGAGTGATAACTGAGGTGACTAGGTAGACATTTGCAAGATATTGTTTGTCCTTTGTTACTCAAAGAGGACCACGACATCAGGGAGGTGATACCACGGCATGCATGTGAATTGGATTTAAGTGAGGGAGGGCTGTGCAGAGTCACCAGCCTTACTTTCTTCTCCAGAGCTATCTGGGTCCAGTGGCAAGATATAGATCAGGATGACTAGAGATGGACCTCATTTGCAAGATCAAAGTACTAAAAATGAGAAAGAGTTAGGGGAGTGAATGCTCTCTTCTCCTTTCCATCTCCAGCAACAACTAGTGTCAAGCATCCAACTGTTTCTTAATCTCACTTTTTATCTACTCTGGCATGTTCTACTTTTGTTCCACTTTGTGCAAAAAGTTTTCCTAATGAATAAGCCAACTTGTGGCAAGAAGAGCACAGAAGCTTTATCTGCATCACTCTACCTCTGACTGTGAAACTGATGGATGTTTTTAAAGCCCTCAAGGAACATTTGCTAGCAGCTGTGTTTGCTGTATTAAAACAAAAAAGGAGGAGAGACCCAGGGAATCAGGTGGAAATACTGGGAAGAGGAAGGATTATGTACTGTGGGAAAATAGACCAGTAAACACAGTAATTGGCAGGGCTGGGGGAGGAGAGGGAGCCCTCTTCCCAAGAATAGCCTGGTAGGAGGAAAGGTAGAGAAAGTACTTACATATTCCACTTAACATTGGAGAATAAGCCATATAATGGTAAAAACATTTTCAAATTTAATGCAACATTTATTAAATACCCATTATATAGAATACACTGAGCTGAGTTCTGATAATACAAAAAGAAAAAATAAAATAAAATAAAGTAAAAAGAAGGAAACAAGATAACCCCTACTCTCAAGTTTGCAATCTGATATGGATATAAAAATCCATTCATGTGATACCACTACTTCCTGGTTCTCTATCTGTAGGAAAGTAATACATTTTCCTTACCTGCATGTGCTCTGACCAAAGGAATGTAAATTTTGATACCTGGAACTTCCCAAGATATCTTGAGGTTTACAGGCTCTGCCTTAAACCCAAATCACTCTGGCTCTCACCCACTGGCTAACAATAGATCCCAGGCAAAGCCCAACATGGTCATTGTTTGGACCCTAATCAGCTCAGAGTGAATGTAAATAGAAATTGTTTCTTTTTTGGCCAGAAACCCTGAGGGTCTTCTCTTCCCAGATTGATTTTTTTTGACTAGGTAAAAAACACCATTTTCTGTCTCATTTCCTACCTAGCTTTGATCACTGAATGGGTATTGCCTCAGTTAAACTGAGACCAGTTAAAGACCTTAGCTTAAAAAGGCCTAGGTCTCCCACTGCATCCAGGCCCATCTCCAGCCTTCCTGATCTATATCTTGCCACTGGATCCAGATGGCTTGGGAGGAGAAAGTCAGGCTAGTGACTTTGCATAGCCCTCCCTCACTTAAATGCAATTCACTTGCATGTCATGGCATCACCTCCCTGATATAATGGTCCTCTCCTTGAATGAAGACAAAAACAAGAGACTCTCCTAACTCTTATCAGCTTGCTACCACCCTTTTACTTTCACAGAATAAAGAAATGATAGAATATCAGAGCTGGAAGAGTCCTAAGGACCATATTACTCCAACTTGCACCTTCCTAAGAATTCTGTCTCCAACTTTCCCAACAAGTGGTCGTGGCAGGCTCTAATACGAGAGAAGTCACTACTTCCCAAATTAGTTCATTCCACTTTTGGATAACTCATAAGTGTTAGTAAGTTTCTCCTTATAATAAATCCAAATTCACCTCTTTGCTACTTCTACCTAGCTGATTGACCATTCCCTATTTCATTTAGTCCTTCAAATGTCTGAAGAAAGATACCACATTTCACCTAAATATTCTCTTGTCCACACTGATCATCCTTGTTTCCTATAATCAATATTATATAACGTGTTGTTAAGGCCCTTCTCTGACTGCTGTCCAGTTTATCCACGTCCTTCCTAAAGTGTGTCACCTAGAACAGAACACAACACTTTAGATGTGATTTGACCAGGGCAGAGTATGTTTGAATGAGAGTATGTTTTTATTCCTGGAAGTGATTTCCTCTGTCAATCAAACTCGAGAGAGCATCCTTTTTTTTTTTTTTTCTTTTGAGGGGTGGGGATGGGATAGAATCTCCATAACACATTGCTAACTTGTACTGAATCTGCAGCCCACTAACTGCTCTCCACAGGATCATTTCCAGAAGAACTGCTTGCTGCCTGGCCACTCCTTCCCTATCTTTATTCCTCAAGCTATTTTTTTTCAGCCCAACTATACTATTTTACATTTACCCTTATTAAATTTCATATTATTAGATTTGGCTCCAGGTTCTCACCTGTCAAAACGTTTTTGATTGTGCAAGTTTGATAAGTACGGCATCTATATCTTTAACTAAGGCTTCAAAAAAGATATTTAAAAGCATGGTAAGTATGTTGAGTAAGGGGTCAGACTTGCCACCAAGTTTCTTTGTGTATAAAAGGCAGTTTTGTGGTACAGTGAATAGAGCACTGTAGCTAGAGTCATGAAACCTAAGTTCAAATCCAGTCTTAGACACGTCCTAATTTTATGACCCTGGGCAAGTCATTTAACCTCTGTCAGTCTCAGTTTCCACAACTGCAAAATAGGGATGATAATAAAACCTATATCATAAGGTTGTTTTGAGGGTCAAACGAGAAAATTTTGTAAAGAGCTTAGCACAGTGTTTGCTACATAGCAGCCACTTAAAAAAATTGTTCCTTTCATCCCTCTTATGAAGCTAACAGGCTAGTACTAAGATCAAGCCTATAACTTTTGACTACTTGCTAATTAGCTAACTAATAATGAAAGTAATGTCACTTTTAGATAACATTTTTTAGTTTATGGAGTGTTTTCCTCACATTTAGCTCATGGAAAAAAATACAAATGTTATTATTCCCTTTATACAAATAAGTGTTTGCCCATGCTCACACAGCTAGGAAGGCTTAGAGTTCCAATATGAACTCAAATCTTCTAGTTATAACTCCATTATTTTATACAATACCCTAGAGGTATCAAACATTCAACCCTCCCCACAACCTACCCCCACACAGACAAACACACATACATGGAGCCCACAACTCTCCCTGAGTGAGGCCAGATTAAGCCAGATTAAAATATAATTTGGAAATATTTAACAAAGTAAATTAAAATACTATAAAACATAATATTAATATGTAGTTTTCCAAGTGAATATGCATCTCTCTAGGGATTCCTATGTATGTATGGTTTAGTGTCTCCCATTTCTATCTGAGTTTGAAACCACTGCAATATACCATTGATGCTTGCAAAAGAGAAAAAGCTTATGAAGTTATGACTATAAGGAAGTGTGCTAGGTGCTGAACAGACAAAGACAAGGGAATGAATCTATATTCTACTGGAATGGGAGGGGGAGGGGCAGATACAGAATATAAACTAAAAATGATACATATCTTAATTTGTGGAGGGAGAGATAGTTAACAGTCAGGTGTATTAGGAAAATTCCTCTAGGTGGTAACAGATGGGCCTCATCTTTGAAGGAAGCTCAGGATTTCAAGATGCGGAGGTGATGAGTGAGGGTATCCCAAGGACTGGGAATAGCTTATACCAAAGCTTTCAGGCAGGAAATGAAATTTGAAGATCCAGGAACAGCAAATAGGTTAGCTGGTCTGAAAGGTAGAAAAACTAAAGAGGAGGAGTGTGTGATAAACCTGGAATGGCAGGCTAAACCTGTGTTATGAAGGGCTTTAAATAGTGTCTTATGAAATATTAACAGCTTAAATTAGATGAAGTGGATTGAATGCAGTGTTCCACATGCATTTAGTCATTAATTTTGTGTTCTTTTTAAGTAAATCTATGCCAGAAATAGTGTATTTAATTCTATATTTATATCAATTATAAATATGTATATATATATGTCATATATATGCATATTTAATATAGATATGTTTGGTGTAGTCCTCAGGACATATTCTGTGCACCATTTCTTCTGAGGCAGGTCTGTTTCTCATTAGTTACAGCAGATAGGAGTATGTTTCATACCAGTTCCAGAGCTCCCTTTTCAAAAAAGCAGGCCCAGCACTTGCACTGCTCTCCTTTAACCTTGGATGTTCTTTAAAGACATCAGCCTTCCTCATAAGAGTAAACAGTGATCAGGCACAGGGTAGTAGGTTCTGGGAAAGAATCTTTGTTTTAGAGTAGGCTAGAGTCAGGCCTATGATTAACAGCATACCCACTTGTCCATAACAAAGTAACTCACCCAGAAGCAAGCAACTCATGTTTACATCTCATTTCTCCTTATCCTGAGTTCCAAGATTCTTTGATGTCAGATGATTTTTTCCCCCAAATTCCAATTGCCAAAGAGAGTAAATCCAAGGTTCACATACAAAAGCTCTCAAATGAGAGGAGTTTGTAAGTTTGGAAAAGTAGAATGTATGCAAGAGTGATGGGAATTCATTTACAGATGTTACTAACAGACTCTAGCATATCCCTAGGACTATTTAATTCATGCTTTGCTTTTAAATGGAAAGCAAAGAAAATGGTGAAACCTGTGAGAACCATAAAATAAAGTGAGAGTGGATGAGGAAAGAAAATTGAAGATCTTATTTCCCAAGCCTTTCTAACTAAAGACTGGACCTAAAGAAACTCTGCTGGATTAAGAAAACATTCAGGAAATTAGTAACAAAGATAAAAAAAAAACAGTAAAAATCACAATAGCAAAACAAAAATTGACCCTTACATACTTACGTATGATTTGAGAATAACTTTCCAGGCTTTATTTTATTTAATCTTCACCAAAGGAAACAAAAATTGCCAGATTTCCTTTTCTAAAGGAAAGCCACAGTTTGTGAAAGAAGCCACAGTTTCCCCAAATCCGTAACTGCCTGTTACCTCAAAAAAGAAATATGTAAAAAGAAAGAAAATTTTGCCTGATTGTTTAGAATACTGTATTAATAATGGCAGGTCTAACTCTCATGAGTAAATACCACCATAGCTCAGTATACCTTTAATTTGTCTTGGAACTTGGTGCTCTAGGATCCCACAATTCTGCCTACCAGCTTCATGTGGATGGACTTCTTCATTCAGTGGAAAGAAAATGGAGATAAAGGAACCCTGGAGGTCAGGACTTAGGCATTATTAATCTTTTAGTAAGCTAAACTCTAGGTTAGGTGGTGCTGCCAGGCTAACCCACCAAGCCTAAAAACTATTTTTCTTATTGTTTCTGTGGAAGAAACATGTTCTCCGTTCCAAGTAGCTCCCAAACAAAACATTTTTTCACTCTTTCCTGGGGAAATAAGAGCTCTCCTCCAATGACTTCCTCCAACAAAATTTTTACTAGAATTGCTAAAAAAAGAAAAAGGAAGATGAAAGTTCCAACCACTGTTGCAGGAATGGAACAATAAGGTGATTGGATTTGGTTCCATGGCAAAGAAGCTTATGTTGAAGGAACTGGGTATGTTTACTCTGGGGAAGAGAAAGATTTTGTGAGGTTCAGGAGAGTGGATCATTATAATTATACTCATAAAAATGTGTTTTAAAAATAGTTCTAATTTTACCAGCATTTTCTGATGATGATATGATAAATTTGTAGACTTAGATTTTCAACAGTTAAGCTACTTGAGTGAGTGTGGAGGGGGGAGTGATAGTGCAGATGTTTGTTTTCTCCCAAAGGCTGGCATTTTGTTCTCTGGAAAAACTCAAAGCTTTTTTTCAATGCTATTTGATAGAGAACAAGACCATTGTTTTGTGAATGGATACAGTGATACCCCATAAACAAACCATCTGTAGCCAATCTACATTTTGGATTAGCTTGCAAATGTTGCTTTCAAATTCTTAAATGATATGTCAGGTACCACGCTAAATTCAACACATTGTTGATATAAAATAGGTCTTTACTTGCTGTGACTGGAAATCTATTTAATGCATGACTATTTATTAAGCACTTAGTATATGCTAGGTCCTGGGGATATAAATATAAAGAATGAAACAATCACTATTCTAGAGGAGTTTATATTTTATGATGCCAAGAGGTGGTATGTATAAATTTCATTGGGTTAATACAATCCTAACCCAGGTAAGTAAATACAAAATATAAACAAAATAATGCAACATAAAGGTAAAGGCATTTTAGGAAATGCATCATGATCTGGCAAATACAGAAAAGGCCAACAAATTTTCATAGAAGTCCCTGGTATACTTGAGGGTGCTCTTTTGCATCAATTTGGAAGTGACAAAGCTTAATTTCAACATGGACCCACAGAATACAGTATAGTTTCATTACAGAATTTAAATGTTGTGAGTCTCTAGGTCATCAAAAGTATCTCCAACCCTTCTGACTTTCAGGCATTACAATTGCCCAAACTTTTAATATATATGATTGATAATTGACTGTATTTAAATTGTTATTCCCCTTCAGTGGAACTGTTGCAATGTATTGAAGTAAGTTAAATTGTAGATACATATTAGAAACTGAAAAAAAAACCACATTAGAATTATTTTGTCTCATGTCATCCTCTGCCATTTGTTAATTTGTCTCTTAAACCTCAATGAAGAGAAAATTAATTAGATATTAGGAGTTGTTTCTGACATGATTTTATGTTTATGCTGAGTTTTGAGTCATTATATAATTATTTATCACTGTGTCTAGAGGTAATTGCTAGATTGAGGCTGCAGGGTCTAAAGACCAGCACCAATCCCTGCCAAGTTACCTGCTTCCTAGGTTTGCCCTGGAGTTATTACTCTGGGTGTGTGTCTTCTTCTCAATAAGGGAATTAGGCTCCCTAAGGTTACATTCTACCTCTACATCTGCTTCTCAAGGAAAAAATACACCTTTGACTCTAATCTAAGGCTCTTTTCCCCCTCAAAGTGCGAAGCAAACGGAGGTAGATAACCCATGTACAAACATGAATCTAGTTTGGATTCAGTAGTTTATTTCCACATATAAATGGGAATGCTGAGCAATATATATGTGTGTGTGTGTGTGTGTGTGTGTGTGTGTGTGTGTGTGTGTGTATGTATATATAATGATTAGCACAGAATCCACCTCACTTGGACCAGGTATGACAGAGCATAGACTCCTGAACTTGGAGTCAAGAAAATCTGAATTCAAATCCTGGCTCAGTCTTTTCAATATTTGTTTCATGGTTTGGGTTAAATCAAATAGCTTCAGGAATTTGTAGAAAACTTGTGCTCAGGAAGATGATACAATCATGAGCTTTATTATTTTATGGCACAGCAAGCAGGCAAACAAAGCACATACACACACATTATATGGCAATTCAAACAGACAGAGGTTCAGACAAATGCAAGAAACTCACCCAGCATAAGAGGAAGAGAGACATGTCAGGAGGAAACATGCTCAGTGTTGAGGTTTATTGGCAAAATTATATGCCTTAAAGTGTATTTGGTTGAGAATAGGTAATATGTGATAGATGTAAGAGGCAACGTTCCTAAACAGACTCATATGTGTTAGGAAAGTTTTTGAGATCACTTTTCAATAACCAGATAGGTTGCGACCCAAGTAGGGGGAGTTTCCTTATCATGTTTGGACCTGTAGTGGTAAATGCATCATATATTCTTGTTGAAAACTGAATGTAGATAAATAACCCAAATAAAATGACACCAAGTCAGATTTTTTTAATGGAATCCAGAGCTGAAATTGTGGAATCATTGTCATCAGTCAGTGAATGCTGTATCAAAGGGCACATGGTTTGTCTCCCATCTTTTAGGGGTATAGAATTACCTAAACCCATCTGGCCTCAAAACTATCAAAGCATAGCTTAAGAAATAGAAAGGATCATAGAGGCCATCTGATACAATTTCCTCTTTTTGCAAATGAGAAACTGCTACCCAGAGTGCGCCAGAGACTTGTCGGGACCCAGGTAAATAGCGAAGCCCTTATTTGATGTAAGTCATTTTGATTGCTTTTCACTGTGTTAGTCTAGGCCCAGTCATTCTTCAAACAAACAAACAAAAAAAATTGAATTAGTTGAATGCCAACACTATAAAAAAAAGTCAACTGTTTTAAAAGAGCTTCAGAAATGAAACACTGGGCATGGTTTAGGAATACAGGCACTTGAAAAAGAGCAGTCTGACATATTCTTATTGAACTCAGCACCTAGCAGTACCTGACAATAGCCAGAAATTAATAAATGTTTGTTTGTTGATAGATTGAATTTTCAAGGTAACTAGCTAAATGACCTTAGTTAAGCCTGGAACATCTAGAACAGAGGTTCCCAAACTTATTTGGCCTACTGCCCCCTTTTCAAAAAAAAATTTAAAAATTACTCAGTTCTCCCCTGGAAAACTACTTTCCTAAATGTGTTTTGTTTTGTTTTGTTTTTTGAAATTTGTGTCATTTCAATATATATATATTTTAAAAGATACATCTTAAATTTAATAATTTATTATAAATTTGTGGGGTTTTTTCTGCATTGGAATTTTGATGATGCAATATTGCATCCTGTAACCATATAGCATAGTAGTGTAAACAAGCCATTACATACACATATTCCTGCTGACTCATACTGTACTTCCCAACAATGGGTGACGTTCTTGCCTGACAACACTTGCTTGTTAAGACCCGTTGGTGGTCTTGGTCACTGATCCATTATAGTTTGCATTTTGTGTGTTTATTTGGAAAATAATGGAATCACTATGACTTTAACTCTGTTACACAACAGATGAAACATGCACAAACTTTTTCAAAATTTTCTTCTTTTCTTTCCTTACACTTCTACCACCTGCTTATTTTTATTCAGCTCCCCTTCCCCCCCCCAGTTGCACCCAAGGCTACTACTGCACCTTTGGATCATTCCAGCACCCCCTCCCCAAAGAGGGCTGTATTGCTCACTTTGGGAACCTCTGACGGAAGAATAAGGTCACAGAGAGACCCTGTCCTTTACAAAGCAGCAAGACTCACTTACACACAAGGTAAGTTGACAGAACCTATAATGAAAGCTAAGATATTCCTAATTCAAACTAGTTTAACCCACATTTGATGCTGATAGGTGTTCACTTGAAAGTCCCTTGCTCATCCTGGCAGGTTGTATAAACCCTAATCACCAGAAATGTTGCATAAATATGAATATGTTTGCCAGAAAGTCTGAGACCTTCTGTATGTCAGGTTTACCTCTCATTATAATGATAAGATGGTATGACTTAGTCTTGAGGGATAGATGGATTTGTGAATGTATTTAATTAGAACTTAAAGCTAAGCCCCCACACACTGGCTAATTTTAGGTCCTTTCGGATGTGCTGTATTTCAATGAGTGCCTGTCATGTGACCTTGGCATAATGGAATTGTTTCCCCACCATAACAGACACACATGCTAGAATGTGGCTAACTGTTTTTATTCTACATGGAATCAGTACATAAATAATTAGTACTTAATAACCAGAGAAAATTAGTACTTAATAATCAACACATAAAATATAAAACACCTGCCAAGTAATGAGCCTTTGTGAACCTGCAACATCCTATTCCACCAATCCCCATGGTATTGATTTGGACCTAGAAGTTCTGGGGCAGATAATCATGCTAAGAATTCTGCTATTAATAATAATAATAACAATAACAAATAGCACACACACACATATACATATATAAAATATATTTAATGTTTCCAGAGTACTTTGCTATATGAACTCATTTGAGTCTGAGCAGACAAAAGTATGACACATGAAGTTCTCATAGAATGCTTGCTTCACATTTTTTGTGAGACTGTTTAATTGTAGATGCAGTACCACTAGTGCTGAAATCTCTACTCAATCACAGCACATAAGTTCAAACAAGAGATCTGCTTTAAACTAAAATGCAAGACTGATGCTTCCCTGTCTTAGTGATCTGATCACTTGCAGACTTTCGATCTTGTCTGGTTGCATAATGAAACATGATGCATGGAATTAATAGTAAGCTAGAGCAAGGAGTTGTGTGCATCCCTGCCTATTTTTCACTCTGACCCTGAAGGCCATTCTATGTTTTTGTGGTCCTAACTGCAGATCCAAGGGGTTTTTTTATTGTTGTTTAGTCATTTCAGTTGTCTCTGACGCTTCATAATCCCATTTTTTGTTTGTTTTTTGGCAAAGATACTGGACTGGTTTGCCATTTCCTTCTCCAACTCATTATACGGATGAGAAACTGAGGCAAACAGGGTTAAGTAAGTTGCCTATGGTCACATAGTGAGTGAGGGTCTGTGGCCAGATTTGAACTCAAGTTTTCCTGACTCCAGGCTTGGTGTTCTTTTCACTGTGTTGCCTAGCTGCCCCCAAAGGATTGAGTTACATAATCTTATTGAGTAAAGCAAGCTTTTTTTTTCCTATTAAGAAGAAATCATGTTTGTTTAACTTACCAAAATAACATTAGAATGTAATTTAAATTCCTTGAGGTCAGGAGCTTGAGTTTTGTTTTATTCATTTATTTTTTATTTGCCTTTGCATCTTTGAATACTTTACATATAGTAGTTACTTAATAAATGCTTGTTAAAGTGAATTGACTTGTTGAAATGATCAGTCCAGAAATACACCAATATGTGTATACAGGACAGTTTTGCTTCCTTGAGATGTTCTTTAACTAGTATTTCTATCATAGAGCCATTCCTCATTAACCAGGTCTCCATCTTTACCTCTTTTGGATCTTCACCTGTTAGAGAAAGTAAAGATTCTATTTTGTCCATTTTAAAATGGAACCTAACATACTTTTCCTCATTTTAGAGTGGAGTTTGTCTGAATAAATATATTGCATTCTTTTCTAGATTTTAATCTAGGACTGATATTTAATATAGTCTTTAATGATTTTTCAAAGGTGATATGCAGTAAAGTTTCCAGTTGTGCATATTATTTTGAACTTTTCTTCATGCTGAAATTTGAAATCCATGAGAATTAAAATCAGGAAGATTTTATAAGGCTGTGTAAAATGGCTGGTGTGAGCAACTGAAGGTCATGTGACTGGGGAAAGTATTTCAAACCCTAAAGGTAGGATGGGCCTTGAATTGTTAGTTGTGATGCAAAAGAGTCAAATTATACTGTTTACTGAAAATAATAATATGTTCTTTCTATAGCTTTTGCATATTGGTTTTCTTGATACTGTACAATATTGTGCATAGGAATTCATGAGAACTAAAAGATGGTTCTTCGTGTGGCATATAGTAGATAGATTTCTGGATCTGGATTAAAAAGACCTGAATGTGAATGCTGCTTTAGATATATAATAGGTCTGTGACCATGTACAAAGTGCTATAAGTTTTCTGAGTCTCACTTTCCTTGTCCATAATATAATCATACATACACCATAAGGTTGTTCTGAGGAAAATATGTTTCAAACTTTTGAATAGTTATAGGACTTCCTAGATATATTTTAACAGCCCTCTTTTCATCTTTTTTTTGCATACAGGTATGTTATTATTGTGAGATTCTCAATTATTTTCTCTTCAGTCTTGATTTTTAAATTTATTGTCCACAACATGCTTTGAGATACGAGTATACAGTGTAAGAATTTTCAATGAAGAGAACAGAAATGACTGAATATAAAATCAATCATTTGGAATTCATTCATGAGGATCTTTAATTCTTATACTTCTATTGATCCAGATAAACTTATACATAATATTAATGCTTTTAATATATTCACAATACTGTGGGCAAATAGTAAGTTAGCTCTTGTAATTAACTTCCTTTTCCCCCTCTCCAAAGAACCTCTAATCTCTGGTTCCCTTCTTATAATCTGAGAGTAGATTCCACGTGTAGAATATAGAATACAGGAAGAGTAAAGTACCTGATTACTAAGGTCCCTTCCAGTTCTAAAATACATTAAAAAATCCCTATTATTCAATATTTGTCATTGCCTTCATATGCTGAGCCATGACATGTCCTCATTTAATAAACTCCTTTTCTTTTCTTTTTTTTAAAAAGAAGAAAAAAAGAAAACACTTTGTTCAGTGTTCATGCTGCGGAGGCAAAGATAGCTTTCCCTGCTCAAGAATTTCTTTTGACAGCTTTAAATTACATTTCTGACATGTCAAATCGAGTTGGATGTTGTTACCTTATGACATGATGTAACAGAAATGTATCTACAAAATGAAACTCCACATGGTGTTTTAGAAATGCACTCCTGGCTTTTTGTATCCTAATCTGGCTATCAATTCACACATTTGAATAGCAATGATTTGGTAAAAATAGAAGTGGTAAATGCAAAATGGTGCAGGAAATGGGCGTGATTGTATTAGGAGATCACTTCTTTTCACCCAATTTATTTTTTTTGAAGACAAGGGGGGAGAGACATTTCTATATTCTAGTATTCAAAGATAAAAAGACTCTAGTTGCCAAGTCAGCCAACAGTGTCATTTGATAAATTTGGGAATTGAGGTCAAGGAAGAGAAAGATTCCTGGCAAAGATAATAATGTTTTATTTTAAGCTAAAGAAAATTTATTTTATCTGTTGTTGATAGAATATGGACTTTAAAAAAAATAAAAGAGAAACAACTAGAGTATATTTGGAAGAACCTATTTTCATAACAGTGTAACTTATAACTTAAGTTCTGTGATTCTGTTGACTCATTTTTAACAGAATAAAAAATGGATATTGGTCTTATATATAATATTGGAGAAAACATAGAAAAAATTTCATTGGAGCTATATGTGACTAGATTATTTTAAAAAAATAAATAAATAAATAAAAGGACTAGCCACTACTTAATGGCTTAGTTCATTTGGTATCCCTGTAAAGTCAAAAGAATCCAAGGAAGATCCCTAGGAGGTTAGTTGAACCACTTGTGGAAAATTATGGAATTTATAGGTAATAGTTAGCCAGATGGACATGCCTATTTTAGAGGAAATATGTACATCAATGAGAGCACATGTCTATATAAGCATTGGCAGTTTTCTTTGAAATGTTAAAATATAAAACTTTAAGATCATTAAAAGAGTTTTTATTACTTAAAGTTGTAACCATTATATTTATCTCCAACACTGCATTATCTCATTTATCATTTTAGTTCTTAAATATGTGGGTGATAATAAAATTCTAACAACTTTTCCATCTACTACGTGTGAGACCTTAAGCAAGTCATTAGTTTCCTCATTCATAAAATTATGAGATTAGACTATCTGAGCTCAACATATTTTAAAACTAGTAATTGATACATTTTATTGCTGTGTTCAAATATTTGAAGAGATTATATGTGCAGGAGAGTTTAACTTATTATTTTTGGCTCTCAATGGCAGTACTAGAAGCAATGGGTAGAAGTTGCAATAAGATCATTTTAATCTCAATTGAAGGAAAACTTTCTAATGGTTGAAGCTCTCCCAAAGCAATGGTAATGAGTTCTCACTCATTAGTCTTCTTTAATCAAAGTTCTGAACACCTACTTGTTTAATGTATTGTCTTTAAGTAAAGGGTTGAACAACTGTATGTTTTACATATAGTAAAGGGGATTGTTGTCCCTTAAGGGTCGGATTAGGTGGCTTCTAAGGTCTCTTCTGGCTCTGAAATTCTGTGATCTATGAGTCTAACTAGATTTTTGATGATAGGTGAAGTTCCTCGTATTGACTTCTCCATTCTGCACTTATACTAAGATGAGAAATACTATACTGTACTGAGATACCCAGCATGCTCTCCTCCCTTTCCCTGTCCCTACAGAAGTGCCACCATTCTCTCAGACCTTTCATTATCATTCCTGTATATCAAAGTATTAATGACTTACAGCAATGATCTCCAAAATGGGTGCTATGATGTGACTCCCCCCCCAGCAGTATTTGATCAATCAATAACCAGTGTGGGGCTTGTATTCAGTATAACTATACCTATCTCTTAACAGCCCTCATTCTCTTCCATGCCAATATTCAATATGCAAACTACCAACTTCTCCTTACTGGATCAATCATTTAAGTCAGTTGTATACTAAAGTACCTAGTTAGCTATAGCAGAATCTACTCAGATATAACTGAGAAAACTCTGCTCCTCCCAATATTTACACTTCTTGCCCCTCATACCCTCCCTTGCTTGTGTTAAAATTCTCCTTAGAAGATAAGCTCTTTATTTTAGGATCCTGAATATTGAATAAGAACTCGCATACCCCAGCTACATGTTTTTTGTTTATTTGTTTGTTTGTTTTTGGTGATATGGAATGAATTACACAGGATAAGTAGGCACAGATGGGTTTTGATATTCATTAATTTTCCTCTCAAAACTCCTTTTCCCAAACTTTTTCATTATTGTCAAGATCATCATCTCAGAAGCACAATTCTCAACCTTGGTTCCATCTTTGATTTCTCACTTTCCTCACCCCACATATCCAATCAATGATCAAATCTTGTTGTTGTTGTTTTCTTATTATTTCTACATCTCTGTTCTTTTGTCTTTTCACACAGCTACCACCATAGTTCAGGCTGTCATTTCTCACCTAGACTATGGCAATAGCTTTCTTTTAAAAATACATTAGATAAATAGATGGATAGATAGATAGATAGAGCTAGATAGATATAGATATAGATATATACACATATATATGTCTATGTATCTATATCTATATAATCTATTTAGCTATGTAATATAGATATAAATATGTTTGCTGGTCTGTTTATCCATTACCTAAATTTTGCCTGGTATCATTCTCCTTCCTTGTTCCCAGAGAACTAATACACACACACACACACATACACACACGTACGCACACACACACACACATATGAATATGTATGTGTGTATGTGTGTATTTAAAGAGGAAGGGGAAGAAAAAAATGCAGCAAAAGTAATCAATATATTGAAAAAAATTGGCAAATAAATGTGATGTCTCAAGACTCTCACCTTTGCAAAAATGTAGGAGTGGGGCTTCTTATATACTTTTGTTGGGGCCATGCTTGTTCTTTGTACTTTGCAATATTAATTTTCAACTCATTACTTTTCAAGGTAGTTGTTTACACTTATGGAAAGCTGTAACTATTTGTAGAATTATTACTTTCACTGAGGTGAGGTGAAATATTATAGAGCCTAACGAAATCTCAGTTTTAAGGAGTCTCAGAGGCCATGTAAACCAACCCACATTGAATAGTAATCCCCTCTATAACATACTCAACAAATAGTCCTCTATTGGGGGCAGCTAGGTGGTGCAGTGGATAGAGCCCTGGATTCAGAAGGACCTGAGTTCAAATCCGGCCTCAAAACATAACACTTACTAGCTGTGAGACCCTGGGCAAGTCACTTAACCCCATTGTCTAGCTAAAAAAAAACTGGTCCTCTATCATTTGCTTGAAAACTTGGAGTGATGGGTAATAGAGAGAACATTCCATCTAGAGTAAAAAAGAAGACCTAAGTACAAATCCTGCCTTCACCATTTAATACATGTATAATGCTGCTGAAGTCCTTTAATATCTTTGAGCCTCAGTTTCTTGAGTAGATGGTTGGTTGGTTGGTTGGTTGGTTGGTTGGTTGTTGTCCTTCATTCTCAAAGAGGACCAAAATGATATCACTATGTTAGATTCAAATTACAATGTATCTGCCTGTGGCCGATCGGACTAATATAAGCTCAGAATGCTCTACCACAGGTTGGGCACAAATGGTCCACGTGAACATTTGAGGTGATTCTCTAAATTAGCATATCTCAGGTTTCTTTTTGAGCTACTTCAATTCTGCTTTGCTCATAGAGCACAGCATCTTCTCTGATGAGGGTACACCATACTGGGTGGTCCTGTGCCAGTGTCTTCCATGTCACACAATCAATTCCAAAGTTCTTAAGAGAAATCGTGTATCTCCTCTTCTAACTACCATGTGAACATTTGCCCTGTGTGAGTTCTCAATAAAATAGTCTTTTAGGAAATCATATATTTGGCATTTGGAGTAGTAATTCCTATAGTAACTGCCTTAATTGTGTTGTTGTTTTCTTAGTTTCAAATGAGACATTGGGAGAAGTTTTGCAAATTTTAACGTATTACATAAATATCAGTTATTCTTAATTCTTGAGATATTGATTCCAAAGTTGAAGATCTGAACCTACTAATATTTCATTCTTGAATTAATTAGCTTAATATTTCAAGAGGTTGCATGGCTTAATTGATAGAGAGACAGCTATACAGACAGAAAGATCAGGGTTAAAGTCCTGCCTCTGATACATACTTAATGTGTGGTCCTGGGAGAGTTACAACTTCTCAGACCCTTAGGCAATTCTCTTAGACTTTTTAAGTTATGGAATTGTTGCTGCTAAGTGTTGGTAAAGGGTTTCACCGGAAATTTTCTATACAAACAAAATCATAAAAATGCAACAGCAACAACACCTTTTCTTTATAATGACTACTAGGCAATTTTTTATATCTTCATGTTATCTGAGGTTGTATATGTCATCATCTAAGATTTTCACTGTCAAATATCTCTGTCAGTGACTTTTTCCAGCTTTTTTTTTTTTTTTGGTAGGCAATGGGGTTAAATGACATGCCCAAGATCACACAGCTAGTAAGTGTCAAGTGTCTGAGGCCAGATTTGAACTCAGGTCCTCCTGACTCAAGGGCTAGTCCTCTATCCACTACACCACCTAGCTGCCCCTCAGCACTTTTTTTTTTGTTACTTTCCTCTACTAACTCTGGTTTTGAGCCAGACTAAATAGTCAGATGTTCCTTGAACTTCCACAGTCTCTTAGGTGTATTTCTACAGTCTACCCTTCATCCTGGAAATGCACTCTCTTCCCACTCTTCATTTCTACTGCCCCATCTCTGCAACTTGAAATCTTACTCTTTACAAGGATCAAATCAGATGGCATCTCCTTTGTGAAACCTTCCTTATTTAAGCCTGCTAAAAGAGTATATTTTCAAATTTCTTTGAGAACTCAGTCTGGATTTCTCTTTTGTACCCAGAGCACCTTTACTTGGTATTAGATTTAGAGTGATCAAAAATTTTAGACCCAGTAGAAGTCATCTAAACCAGAGATATCAAACATATTGCCTGCAGGCCTCATATGGCCCATGATATTTCCATAACGTGACTCTGAACCAGATTAAAATGTAATTGGGATATATTTAATAAAATAAATAAAAATGCAATAAAACATAGATAATATTACATTTTAAAATTAAATCAATATGTGGCCCAAATGAATACTTTATATGGTATAATGGCCCCCATTTACATTTCAGTTCTACACCTGTGATCTAAACTATTCTCCTTACTTTTCAGATGAAGAAACTGAGGTTAAGTAATGGAGAGATGTCACTATCATTGTATTTTTTTTTGTTTCTCTAGTTAAATACAAACTATTTGAGAATGAAAACAGTTTAATTTTTTTTGTCTTTGTATCCCAATAACAAGGACAGTACCTTGTATATAGTAAGAATTGAATAAGTATTTCAGGGATAAATGAATGGAATGAGAGAATGTTTCCGTGAGAGCAAACATTCTTCTTTTAAACTTCTGGGAAGGGAAGGGAAGGAACACAGGTAATCATCATCATTTTTAACATTTCTCCCTGCAAAGTCAGTATGGTGGAATGGATAGAGAGTTAGCCTGGGAGCCAAAAAGATATAAGTCTTCAGAAGTACAACCTCTGATACATAGTGGGTAGGTGACTCTGGTCAAATAACACTTCAAACACACTAAGCAGTTCTCTATGTTTCTGTCAGAGAAGATATCAATCTGTATCACTAAGAGTTTTCTTATCCAGGAATTTCATATACCAATGAAACTACAAACCCAATCTGTAGCCCCTCATGGAGAATATTTACTAATAATCATTGTATTTTCATTCCATTGCTAATTTCATTCCAGTACTAATGCAGCATACAGACATGCTAAAAAACTAACAGAAAGCTGTATGTTATCTACTCTTGTTCTATGACTGGCCTATTTATTTTTCTAGTCCATGGAAAAATGTAAAGAAGATTGAGTTTGGAATGAGGACCTTGGTTTGATTCCCAGTTCAATAACTTACTACTTATGTGACCTTGGACAAGTATTTAACTTCTATGGGCCTTAGATTTCTAATATGTAAAATGAGATGGACAGACTCTAAGGTCCTTTTCAGCTCTAAACTTTTGGTCTTATGGTCCCATGATCCTTTGATCTCTGAAAAAATGTGTTTCTGAAAGGAATTTGTCCTAATATCTAAAAATGTTCACAGTATTTTCTTTTGAAAATAGAATGCTTTTCTTTAGGTTTAACTTTGAGAATTTCATCTTGGGGTATAAGACAACAGCAAACACCAACCAAAAAAATCCCTTGTCCATCCATTAAATGGCAAATTTCCCATTTGATTTTCTTTAGTAATTTCTGTAGTCATTTTCTCCTCACTGCTTCAATTTATCATATTGTACTCCCGGATACTGAACATAGCAAAATGCAATTTACTAATGGCTGAGTAAATCCATTTGCTCAAATTATATTAATTTAATGTTCTGTAGTTAAATAAACTGAGATCATTAGCATGATCCACATGTTGGTATTGTTTGCTGCCTAAAGTATAATTTGTATAAGGCAAAAACCACAGGAAAGAAATTCAATACATTCTGGCTTTAATCAGCAGCTTTATTTGAATTCCAGAAGCTTGTTTTAAGGCCAAATTTCCACTTCTTGATGTGAAGTTAGTGTTCATAAGAGGTGTTGAATTGGTAGTACTAGAAATAGAAATTGTCTATCCAATAGAGAAGATCCAATGGCTGCAGGAGGTTCCTCACAATTCCGATCACTGCCAGGGAATTTTAACCTTGGCAAAAATCAACATCCTCTTGAGTTGTAAGTTCTCAATTTCCATGCTTAATCAACTCTTACTTTTCCTGGCATTTCCAGCAATAATGTTCCCAAATATTTTAAAAATAGCAACAATAATGATTAGGGCATTTAGGCATGAAGAATCAAATAGAGACAATTTCCTATTTTGGCTCTTAAGACCAACTTTTTCTTGTTTTTGGAGAAACTGCAATATAGGATCTGAGATCAAATGGCAATCAGGCTTATTATTAACTGCCCCTAATTTTATGTATGATCTTGCACAGTCTTCTTAACACTATTTACTAATGATATCTGTTATTAATTCAATTCAGAGGTAAGAAAGTAGGAGAAAATTACAGGAAACTTTAATATTTGCTAGTCTGTGATAGAGGGGATTAGACTCATTATATATTGCTTGAGAATGAAGTTACTACTAATGACTAGAAATTACAACAAGGCAAATTTCACCTCAATAAACAAAAAAAATAGAAATTAGAATTTTTCAAAGACATTATAAGCAACTTCAGAATATAGTGAGCTCCCTGATGAATGTAAAGCACTTTGTAAATCTTAAAGATCTATGGAAATCCTAAAATCACTGAAGCTCAGCATTGCCTGGGATCTCAGAGGCCTTATAGTTTCTCTCTACTTATTATTGCATATCTAACAAGGAAATATATACACACATACACATATGTATAAAATATATAAACATACACACATGTATGTATAAAAATCATTCCACATATTACATATATATTACCTTTATATTACATATATCTTCATATATGTGACTATATATATATGTATGTAGCCACCATAACTTGTTCAATTTTTCTTCCTTAAATATATGTATATGTAGCTAGTTAATAGTTAATTAGTTAGTAAATGGCAGCTAGGTATCTCAATGGATAGAGTGCTGGGGCTTGGAGTCTGGAAGATTCCTTTTTGTGAGTTCAAATTGCCTTAGCTGTGTAACCCTGGGCAACCCTTTTGCTTCAGTTTCCTCTTTTGCAAAATAATCTGGAGAAGGGAATGGTAAACTACTCCAAGAAAATCCCAAATGTGGTGATGGATTCTGACATAACTGAAATGACTCAGCCACAACAACAACAAATGGCATAAGTAATAACGATTTATTGTATTAATTCCATAGAGAAATTAGTAATTCTGGCCATTGAAGCAGGTAACTCAAAAGATCCCACAAATCAACTTTCGGAACATATTTAGTGGGATTCTGTACACAAAGCTCCATGAGGGGGCTTGAGACAAAGAAGGGACAACAAAGAGTTCAATGTTGTGGTTGTTGCCAAGGTGGGGAGAGAGTGGGATAGTTCACTTAAGATTTTGGCTGTTGCTTCTTATTTTCATTAATTATTTTTTTTCCAAGTTCTATGCTCAGCTGTTATTTGCCATGCTGTCAACACCCCTTATTAGCGAGTACTTGAAAATAGCCCCAGTCATGATATCCTAATCCAGATACCTCTGCCATTTGATTTTGTAAAGCTTTTGGCCTATTTTTATAGGCCAAAAAAACAAAACAAACAAAAAAAAACTGAAGTGAAAACTTCTAAGAGCAAAAACAAAAACAAAAAACCCTCAGTTTAAATTCACCTAGACCTAAGGCCCTGACAAACTGAATTCTCCTCCTCAGTCTTTGTTATTCCTATTCACTAGTAGTTTTAAAACAAAGATTAAACTTTGCTTTAAGAAATTGTTGGAATTCTCTCTGTGCTCACTTAAACAGAATGAAACAATACAGTAGTCTTCTTGACATCACTCAGTTTTCAAAGATGGTAAGCACCAGCCTGGGGGCTGCTAAGTTAAAGCAATTTGGGGTCAATAGTTGACAAAGAATGAGGGTGAGTTATTTCAGGTTTCCTAAAAGTGTTTTCAAATTTTTTAAGTGTTCTTTTCTATGTCTTCCAAATGGATATACCCCAAAAGCAAAATGCCCAAAATAGGGTTAAAACATTGTTGCTTTAGGCTTGAAAAAAAAAAAAAGTCTTACAGTTTCAAAGTACAATCTCTTCATTTTAAAAATGAGGAAATTTCAGACTCATGAAGGTTAAGTGACTTGCCCCAAGTCAAAAAAGTTATGAGGAACAAAGCTGAAATTTGAATATATAGCCTCTGAATCTGAGGGTAAACTATTTCTGAATTCTAATTCTGAATCCACTGTTCTTTATATAACACCATGATATTTTAAAAGTGGATATATGATTTTGGGTCAACAAGCATTTATTAAGTGCATACTGTGTGTGAGCCCTAAATTCATAATATTTTATTATTTAATTTATTTACTGTTAAATTTCCAAATAGAAAAATTTCTTTCAGTAATTATTCAATGGGAAATTTATCTTTTTTGTTTTGAAGCCCTTGAAAAGTGTAATAAAAATTGCTCATATTACCATTACCTTTCACTTTAAGTTTATCTCTCATAGTAGCTACCATTTCTTAATCATCTCTTGTAAAAATTTTAATGGAATTTGGAAGATGGTCTAATCATTGCATATAATTTTGCAACACTTCCAATGACTTCCTATCTAGGCAAAGAAAGAAATCTTAATAAACATACTAAAACCCATAAGATAATCTCTCTTTTTTGATAAAATTACCTTTAAGTACTATTTTCAAAAGCTTCTCTCTGAATGCTGAGGGAGAGCATGTGTTTGCAATAGCCAAGTGGTATTTTCTTCTCTTGAGGCTTGGGATCACCCAGCATCATGGAGATTGAAATAAAACTTCCTCCATCTCACTGATCAGAAAATGTACATTGGCGTATATACTCTTCTATTATCTAAAACACTAGGATGCCATAACTATGTGACATGACTAAAAGCTTTGCATATTAATTGATAGTTTTCTAAGCATGCATATCAATAAGACTTTGCAGGGCTAAAAATTTCATGATATCTGAATTCATTAGTCATCAGTGAATCAGATATTTGGAATGAAATACATTTGTATCTATCTTACAAGTAATACTTTTGAAAAAAAAGATGTCATGCATGTCTATAATTTAAAGGCTTTCTGCTAGAGAAGCCTCATTTTTCTAATCATTCAAAATATCCATTTTGTTCTTAAAAATAACTAATAACATAAATATAGCTTAATTTATGTAATAATTATAAGGGTATGTATGTTGCATATACTTTTATCCACAGCATGCTAATAAAACTCAATTTGCCAAATAGCTAAATTTCCCATATTACAGCTTTCCTTCTTATTTCATCTGAGTATATAAAGGTTTAAATTACTACTTGACACATGAAACATATATGTACTCCAAAACCTGTACATACATCAGAATTATTCTTGTTAATCAAAATTTTATTTAATCAATATCCAAATATACTCTGAAATATTTACATAGAGAATAAATTATGTGCAGTATCTTTAATAAATATTAAGTTATCCAATTTAAAGAGGTATATTTCCAACTCTTTGTATTTTTGCATCCTGCTGTATCTCTGGGAAGACACCTAGGTGTTATAGTAGACACAGTGTCCCACCTGGAGTCAGGAAGACTGACCATCATGAGCTCAAATCCAGCCTAAGACATTTACAGCTGTGTGACTCTGGGCAAGCCACTTAACCTTGTTTGCCTCAGTTTCCTCATCTGTAAAATGAGCTGGAGAAGAAAATGGCTAACTACTCCAGTATCTTTATCAAGAAAACCCCAAATGGAGGTCACATAGAATCTTACCCAAATGAAAAATGACTGAACAACAACAAAATATCTCAGGAGCCATACACGTCTACTTCATCCAAACATCCAAAAATATTTCACATTAGTAAAATTCTATGGAATTCATTTCAAAAATTATTCATCTTAAATCACTCTGTAATTTAAAATTGCTATTGTGTTTCCGCCATGGAAGAAGTTATGGGGGCAGCTAGGTGGCGCAGTGGATAGAGCACTGGCCCTGAAGTCAGGAGGACCTGAGTTCAAATCTGGCCTCAGACCAAACACTTGACACATACTGGCTGTGTGACCTTGGGCAAGTCACTTAACCCCGATTGCCTCACCAAAAACAAACAAAAAAAATTATGGATAGGGAGCTTCCTAAAATTTTAAAGTATCTCATTAGGAGTCAACATACAAAGAGGCAGCATGGTGTTTTGAAAAACAAAAGCAAAATCTGGATTTAGTGACAGAGTACTTGATTAGTATCCCAGACCTTTTGCTTGCTACTTATGTGATCTTGGGCAAGCCAAACAATTTTTCTGTGCCTTAGTTTCTTCTTGTGCAAAATGAAGGGGTTATAGTCTAATGTTCTCTAAGATCACAACTCTGTGTTGTGACACTAATGATCTCATAAAATGCAAATATCTAAAGTTTCAAATTTCCCATTCATCCAGCCATCTGTAGGAGGCTAATGGAGAGTCTTTATTTAGAGATAAGTTGAGCCAGAGTTGAACAGCCTCAGCTAATTCTGCAGCAATTCTAAACAGTCCATGTGCCTTAAGCCTAAGAATGAGAAGTGGGAGCTAACAATTCCTCATTGATATCTTTCATGCTATGGAAGATATTTTTCTGTAGTGGATAGAGGGCTGAATTTGTAATCATCAAGACCTCAGTTCAAGTCTTATCTTTGATTCATAATGGTTATGTGACCCTGGACAATTCAATTTACTTCATAGGGCCCTAGGCAACTGCCCAAGACAATACATTGCTGAGCAGTTGTTCATCTGAATATCCACATATTTCTGGGTAAAGATCAATGGAACCCAATATCCTATACTTTTTAATGTGTAATAATACATAAGGATAGTCAATAACTCTCCTCTTTTGTTGTCTTTTAAAGAGTCCTGTCTTTTCACTATGTAAACAAAGTATTTAAGCTTTAACTTTAGTATTTAAACTTCCAGTGAATAGTCTGACTTAATTTCTTTAAGTATTGACTGATTTAATCTCCTTGCTGTCCAAGCGACTCTCAAAAGTCTTCTCCAGCATGATAATTTGATAGCTTCTATTCTCTAGGGCTCAGCTTTCATCACAATCCAACTCTCACAGCCATACATTGCTACTTGAAAAACCACCCTATTATAGTAAAAACTCCCCTCCCTAGTATAGTGTGTAATCAAATAATGGATAATGTTTAGAACTTCCTTCATTATTAAAACATTCAATTTAAGAGTTATATGTACCTACATATATATATATATATGTGTGTGTGTGTGTACATATATGTGTGTATAAACATACACATGTGCATATATATGTATATATACATATACATATACAGACATATACATACACACACATACATATGTATATATATATGAGATAGTTCTTTGAAACATAGCAATCTGGGCAAAGTTACTCTCTATTAGACAAAACATTTCATAAACCAAAGAGCACCAATACTTAAACTTCCAGGTAAATGGGAGTTCATTGAGAAATTTCTTAAAAACTTACACAGAAAAATAAATGAATGCAGGAATCCAGGAGAAGCAAGTGTGGAATTTAAGAACATCAAAATTAAATTATAAGTAAGTAGTTCAGGAAATACAGAATTGAACTTGGAATCAGAAAGACCTGCGTTCAGGTGAGCCTCAGATATTATTAGTGGTATGACTTTGGAAAGTAACTTAATCAGTTTGTCTCCATTTCCACATCTGTAAAATGGAAATAGAAAGTAGTATTTATCTCCCAGAGGCTAATTAATAATCAATTCATTAATTAGTTGCATTAAATGTACAAAGCATTTTGCAGTCTTTAGAGTATATGATTATTTCTCTGTGTACTATAGTTGAACATCACAGGAAATTTCAGGCCTATTTTACATAAGAAATCAATTCAATTCAATTCAACAAGCTCTCAATTGGTGCCTGCTATGTCTAACATTTTATGTCCTGTGCTAGATGCTGGGGATACAAAGATAGAAATGAAAAAGAGTCCCTTGCTTCCAAGGAACTTACATTTTTACCAAATATAATCACTGCCATTTTCATAGTGATTTGAAGTTAGCAAACTTCATTGGATATTTTATTTTAAAGATGATTCTTTAAATATTTACATTTTGAGATTTCTATACATGCAATATATTTCTGAAATGTTCTTGGTTAGTGGACCTGTAATATTAGATGATTCCAAATTCTTCATGGAATGGGTAAAGGACAGAGCAAGAGGAGGTAAATATATGAAAAATTGACTTCATGTTTAGACCTAGAAAAAAGTGGCATATGGAATGAAAACAGCTTAGTTATTTTAGTAGAAGGGTAGGCCTTTTTTGTCATTGAAAGGCATAGTGGTATAGTAGAAATAAAAACCTATTCTTGGAAATAGGAGGCCTAGATCTGAGTTCTGATTGTTACATATTAGCTGTATATCCTCAGGCAAATGACTTCATCTTTAAAATCTCTCTTTCTTTATCTGAAAAATGAGGATAGTAATATTAATAATAGATCTACTTCTTCGTATTGCTTTTGAGGCAAACATTTTGTGATCACTGTGAAGCTTGTAATATTATTGTCAATATCTTTGCTAAAATTGATACCCCAAGAAGGAGAAATCAAGTGTAATTGTGTGTGTTGACATTTATTCTGCCTATCTTGAGCCAATTTGCCTCAAGTACTTTTCAATGGGAGGGTCTTCAGCTCCTAAGTCCATTGATAAATAGTTAAAATCTTGCTTATAGTCAGTATTGCTTATTCACATAGAGAATCATTTCATGACCCTTAGTTCCAGTGGATTTTCTTTTTTCATCCATTATAGCACTTTCAACCACCTAAAGTAGTAATTATACTGAGAATATGCAGCATTGGATGAAATTATGGAAAATTGATATTTTAATGAACATTTTCAGAACGTGTACGTAATGAATGAAATTTGCAGATCTGGAAAGCTAATCTTAATGATGAAGCCAACCAAGCAGAAAGATTACATGCAATACAAACCCAGGAGGCCTATGAATGCTAGCAATAGTTTCTAAAACTTATTCCTGATGCATTCCTTTTATCACAGTAGGAAATGGTATTATAATGCACACACCTCACATAATGGGTTTCAAGTGAATATTAGTTATTTGTAATGTAGGTTAAAGTTACTACCACCACCCAATGCAATCATCAGAGATGAAATGAGATTGAATTACCCATTTCTTGTCCTAAATCCCTGACCAAAATGTAATACAAATTACTAGGTGAGAAACATTCAATTTTGGCCTGTTCCATGGGTCAAGCACTCTGACAGTATGGCATATAAAGGAGGTGAGAACAAGAAGAGACCAATTGTTGTTTAAAAGGAAAAGATAGAAAGGAAGGAAAGGAGAGATCTGATGTGTCATAGGAAAATTTGAAGTATAGATTGGGAAAAATAGAACAAAATTAATGAAAAGGAAACTAATTAGAAACCAACTATTCTGGAATAATCAATAATAATAATAATAATAATAATAATATCTATATAGCACCTACTATGTACCAGATACTGTGCTAAGTGCTTTACCATTATTATTTCTTTTGATCCTCAACAATCCTGGGATGTAGGTGCTATTAATATTATTCCCTTTTTATAGATGAGAAAACTGAGTCAAACAGGGTTAAGTGACTTTCCCAGGCTTGCATAGCTAGTAAGTATCTGAGACTGGCTTTAAACTCAGGTCTTTCTTATTTCAGGCCCAGCACTCTATCCACTGGCCACCTGACTGCATAATAAATTGTGTAATAGATGGATGGGTAGTTAAGAGGACTTAATTCTAATCTTGGTGTTGCCACTAAATGGCTATGTGACTTTTGACGTCAATTTCTTCATCTTTAAAGTGAGCAGATTGGAACAAATGGTCTCTAAGCTTTCTTCCTGCTCTAAAATTTTATGAAATATTTATTGTTTCAAATAAATTCCAAGTCATGTGGATGAGGGTTTAGTATAGGGAGGAATACTGTTTCTTCTTTATGAATGCTCAGAAATTTTCTAGAGTGACAAAGCTGTGAAGATTTAATGGAAAATTATGTGGAAATGACAAAATCTAAGCACAATTTTGAGGAAAGGGAGAGACAAACTATTCTAGCTATGTAAGTAAATGTAAAGGTTCAAGGGATAGAATAAACATCTAGATATAGACAATAAGATTCACTTTATTGGACCAAAGATTATTTGAATTGCAGTCAATGATAGAGTAAGTTAGGTAAATGATGAACCACTCAAGATACAAAGCAGAATTCATACTGCACATAACGGTAGAAATCGTCAAAAAAAATTATACCTTGTCTTGCAAGATTCATGAGATTATCAATATAGAGCTAGAAAGGAAACTCAGAGGCTCCCCAGTTCAACCCCTTTAATTAATACTAGTTAATAATAGCTAACATCTATATAACGTTAACTATGTGCCAAACACTTTACAATTAGTATCTCGTTTTATCTTCACAATATCCCTAGGAGGTAGGCATTGTTATTATCCCCTTTTTACAGATGAGAAAACTGAGGTAAACAAAGGTTAAGTAACTTGCCCAAAGTCTTATAGTTAGGAAGTGTTTGAGGCTGGACTTGAACTCAGGTCTTCCTGACTTCAGGCCCAGCACTCTATTCACTGCACCACCTTTCTTCCTCCTTCAATTGACAGACAAGAAAACTGAAGAAGACATCACAGCACAGCCTAGCTCTCTCCCACAAGCATTACTAAAAAGATCTAGGAAGAGGGATAGAAGAAACCACAATGGGTCATTTTCCAGCCCCAGATCTCGTGATTCAGTTACTAGGCAAGTAACTAGAGAAGGTACTCAAGAACAGGCACAGACCTATACTATTGTCACTCTGAACCCAGAGTGGGAGCAAGGATTCAACCCATGGGCATGGACCAGGGATGGGCCTACAGTATTGTCACTTTAATCCCAGAGAACAATCATAGTTTCCAGTCACAGTTTAGTGACCAGGGCTGTGACTGTGGTCCAAAAAGGAGGTGATGAGACAGCCTACAGTCCCCATGTTCTAAATCTACAGAGCTTTACAGCTATCTAAAAGAGGCTAGGATCAACAACAGTCAACTGGATCTACACTCCAGGAAAAGCCTGGAACAGTGTTAACCAAACTGAATGATCAGACTTACCCTCAATTAGACCTGAAATGACAGCTCCCAGAAACATCATAGGTAAATTAGAGAACTTGAAGGTGAGAGAAAAATACTACAAACAGTCAAAAAGAATGAGTTTAAGCACTGAGGAGCCATGGTCAGGAAAACAGTATTCAGCAACTACCAGTCTAAAGAAGTAAAGAGCTTGGAAGGATATTTCAAATGGCAAAATACAGATGGCTTATAATTCAGGATAATTTACCTAATGAAACTATGTATAATCCTATGGGAGGAATAAATGGACTTTTAGTGAAATAGAGAACTTCCAAGCACTCTTCATGAAAAGAACAAAGCTTAGTAGAAACTTTGAAATACTATCAGAGGAATCAAGAGAAATGCAAAAAAATAATAATAATAATAATAAAAAAAATAAAAGCAAGTGATCATTCTGTAGGTTGAAATGCTAATGGGGAAGATGAAAGAAGATTCCTCCAGAACTGTAAAATCATCAGTGGTGATTTGTTATTGTTCAGTTATGTCCTACTCTTTGAGACCCCATTTGGGGTTTTCTTGGCAAAGATACTGGAGTGGTTTGCCATTTCCTTCTCCAGCTCATTTTACAGATAAGGAATTGAGGCAGATGGGACAAAATGTTTTGCTCTGGGTCACACAGTTAGTAAGGGTCTGAATCCAGATTTGAATTCATGAAAAGGCATCTTCCTGACTCCAGGCCCAGAACTCTATCCACTGTGCCACATAACTGCCTCTTTTACAGTGATAAAAGGAGTAAAATGAGGCAGAGAACGTGTTGCTGTTGTTGTTGTTGATGATGATGATGACAATGATGATGATGATGATGTGATAGTTTTGGTTTTGTTATGTTTTGATGACCTTAAACAAGAAAGGGAAAAGAAACAAAAATGAATACACTGGGGAAGAAAGGGGGCTAAAAGGTTGAGAAATACACATCAATAGAGTGTGCAAGTAGAATAATATACAAACAAGGGGGAAGTATAAAGAGAGAAAACATAACCTGAATATTTCTTCAATCTGACACAGTGAAAGGAAAGTAGAATACACACACACACACAAGAGTTTGATGTAGAAATGCATTCAACTTTACAGGGAAATAAAATAGAATGGGGAGAAAAAAGGAGGAATAAAAAGGGAATGTATAATTAGGGAAGTATTAGTCATTAGTATATAAATTCTAATTGAATGGACCTTGAAATGAATTATAATAGGGAAAAAAGATAAGAATTTGTGATCAGGTTTTGGATAAAGGTAAGAGAAAATGGGCAGTGAGTCAGGAACAGATTGCAGGAAGAACAGAGCACTTTCCCTGAGCACACCGATTTTTTTTTTTTTACTTCTTTGTAAAGGTGGAGGCACACAACCAGAGAATAGGATGGAGGGAAATACACAGTTAAGATGAACAATTATGAGCTTGGAAGATATGAACTTGCCCACAAAGTACAACAAGATAACAGAATGAAGCAGAAAAAAAAATCCAACAATATTCTGTTTATAAGAAACACAAGTGAAACATAAAGATTCAAACAGTGTTAAAATAAGGGGATAAAACAAAAATCTGTTATGCTTCATCTGAACTCAAAAAAGTACGTCTTAGGCAGTAACAAAAATGTGCTTGGTTAAAAAACACAAACAAGAGAATCTCCATTATACTAAGGAGTGACTTAGACAGTGAATTAATGTCAATGCTTATATACAAAATGAATAAACCTATAGGTTACAAGTCATAGAAAAAAATAGTAAAACAATAACGGTTTCAGATTTGCAGAAATGTAACAAAAATTAAAAAGGACACTAAGGCCTAAGGGAGAGATTTAATGAATTGGCCAAAGTTATACAGATATTATCAGAGAAAGGATTTGAAGCCAGGTCTTCTATTCTAGAATGAATATCCTATCCACTTCGACCATTGTGACATTGATTAGCTTAATTCCTTTATGAACTACAATAAGAGATACACACTGGCACGTGGTGCTTTCGCCCTACCTCATGGGCTGAGGGTTCAGATTATAGGCCGGTTTAAGAAAGTAAAGGTAGAATTATTCCCCTTTATTTCTTAATAGATATATTTCTTTCTTCTTTTTCAGTTATTTTGTTATGCCTATATACATGCACACACAAAATCAGAAACAAAAAGATAAGATATAGTTTATGTCTTTAATTTTCAGATCCTTATAGTTTATTCCAAAATAAAGTGAGTACAAACATTATAATTCTCTCTGTCCATGTTTTTGTCTGTCTCTGTCTCTCTCATTCATCTGTTTATCTATCTACATATCAGTATATATTATATTATCTACATATCAGTATACATTATATATGTATGTGTGTGTATACATATTATATGTGTGTGTAGAAAGTATAGGAAAGTACATGGCATATTAAGCAGATACTACTTGTGTTTCTTACAGAGCACTTCTAATTTTTATGTTATTTCATGGTCCTGATATTTTTCATATGTGTGTGCATGTGTGTACACACCCACACATCTATACCTTGAGTATTATTGAACAGCATGTAATTCATGTAATTACTTTGCAACTTAATGAAAATGTTTTATTTTCTAATTACTAAAGTTGATATCACTTAACTCATCTCACTTAACAGTTTCAGAAAGATCTGCCTTCAGTTTGAGACATAGATAGAAGTACTGTTTCTGACATTAGAATTAGCAAAGGGTAACAGACAATAACATGGCTGATTACTAAAGTAAAAGACGTAAATTCTTCCACATTTCTATGCATTACAAGGTTTAGAATTCCTGAATTTTAATATAAAATACAATGAAGTGTATCAAATGAGATTCCCCTATCTTGCCTAGTAATAATGTGGTTAAATCACAATGTGAACATTTTAAAGAGCACAAAAAAGGCTTTAAAGTACTTCTGCCTCACTGTTTCAATAATATATTATTTTATTCTCATATCTCATTGAACATTCTTGTATTTTATTTCATGACTGAATTTTACAATGTTTTTTTCATGTTTGTCATATCATCCAAGATAGCAACATTAATGATTCCATAGGCAAAGGGATTCTAACTAGTGACAATCAAATGAAAATATACATATGTTGCTGAAGTACATAAAAGCTGTTCATAAATATAATGTATTTTTAAATCTTGCAGCCAAAGTCCTTGACACTTTCATTGGGCAACATCAGAAACGGATAGTTTTATCAACAAAAATATCATTCAATTTATATTTCCACTTGCTTTCTAGCTGCACCCTAAGGTCCTTAGTTCTTTCAATTTGACTAGGTGCTATGTTGTCTTCCTAAGTTAGAAACGTGAATTACGTGACAGCAGTGACTGTCTTGTCTTTCGATTTGTATCCCCAGTGTTTGGTACATAGTAAGTGTTTAATAACTGCCTTTTTTGTTCATCCTCTAAGTACTCCTGCCCTGAGAATATTGTGTTAGTTAATGGAGGAAATGAAGTTTAGGTAAGTCAGAATCTGTCAGAATCTTAGAATTTTGTGGTATAAAACACAAACACATATGACTAGAATGTGTAGCACCCATTTTCCAAATACTTTACATAAGTCAGAATTCTCAAACCCATAGACTGTAATCACTTGATCCCATATGTTTACTTTTCTAAGACCAAAACCTATAATTTAGAACAATAGATATTTTGTCAAACAGCATTTTAAGATAAGTGAAAATAAAGATGTCTCCATGAAAACATATTCTATATTATCCCACAGTTTACTTCACATCAGTGAGGAACACAGAAACATAGACACACACACACACACACACACACACATTCACACAAATATGTGTGACCAGGAAAACCCAAAAGAGGACATTCATCAGGCCAAGAAATTTGTGTGATGAAGCAACAAGTATAGTCGTGGCACACAAATAAGGACACAGTGCAACTCATACTCCTATGTAATGCCATTAATACCTCTGGTAATGTCATATTTCTCTCTGCTGTTTGCTGCTACATATTATATAATTACTCAGGGCCAAGGTATAATCTTTGCCTGCTTTTGTGGCTATAATTTTCATCATGTCATCTGAGCTGGGGGTCATTTTTTTCTTTTCTTCTAGGCATCTCTACTGGTTTCATGATTGCTAATTTCTGTTAATACCTTCAAGTCTTTGACTTTTTGAAGGCAGTTCATTTCTCTCTGCTACCATCTGCTGGACTATAGCCACCAATAAACTGCTCCCATGCAAGGGAAAGCAAAAAGTTCTTTGAGGGCACATCTATGAGACATCACACCCAGAGAAACAGCAAAGAGAGACAGAGGAATATCCCAGAATAATATTAACTCTATTCTTTGGTTCCAACTTGAGGTGCATGGATCCAGCCAACTATTAGACATAAGATGAAAGGAAACACTTTTAACTAGTATCAAAGTCATGATTTTCTTTTAACATTAAAAAATTGCTATGTTTTACTATTATATCATCTGTGTTTACCATTGTATTCTTCCCAAATCCTCTCCCAAAGAGACATCATTTACAATAAAATATGAAGAAAAGAAGGGAAAAAAAACTGAAGGGAAAAAAAAAGTTTTGTAAAACTAAATAGCGTATCAGCAAACTCTGATGTTATATGCCATATAACACCAATTGCTCCCCATTTCTACTAAGGAGCAAGGAAAGGTGTCATCCTATATTTCTTATTTGGGACTCAGTTGGGTTATTTTAAATTCATAGCATTCAGTTTTGGTTGTTTTGTTGGTGTTCTTTCATTTACATTGTTATACTTATTGTGCATAGTTTTCCTTATTTTGCTTACTTCACTTTAGATCAGTTTATTTAAGTCTTTGTATGATTCTCTGTTTTAGCATGTTAATTTCTTATAGCACAATACTATTTCATTAGATTCATATATCACAAGTTGTTTGATAATTTGGCCGCCATTAGGAACTTTTTTTTCTCATTCTTTGTTACTTTCCAAATAACAATAACAGTTATAATTTATATAGTGCTTTAAGGTTGGCAATGTACTTTACAAATATTTGTCCTCACAACAAACCTGAGAAGTAGATATTACTATCATCTTACTTTTTATATGAAGAAACTGAGATATAGAGAGTTTAAATGACTTGTCCAGTGTTGCAAGGCTACTAAACACCTATTGCTGGATTTAAACTCAGATCTTCCTAACAACTGGTCCAGCTCTCTATGTGTTGTGCCACTTACTTGCTACTAAAAGTGCTATTACAAAATTATTTAATTGAATATGGGACCTTTATTTTTGTCATTAAGTGCCTAAGAGGGTATACCTACAAGGTGAATCTTTGCTTCAAATGATTGAAGCATTTTAGTTACTTTCTATAATTCCAAATGTATTTTCAGATTTGTTGTATGAATTCATGGCTCCAGCAGTGAGTCATCAGTGTGCCTGATTTCCTCTAACTCCCCACAATGTTTACTATTCTGACTTTTTGGTCATCTTTCACATTTTTCAAGGTATGAAGTTGTGAGGGATTGTCTGATGTTGGCTACTGCCAAGTAGAGGTTGTGGCAACATGGGGTGGGAACTGGGTATTAGGAAGTAACCGGAGCTCACGCTCCCAAGGCAGGGGCTGTGCTAGGTGGAGCTGTGGTGAACTGGGATGGGAACTGGATACAGAGAAGTAACCGGACCTCATGCTTCCGAGGCAGGGGGCAGTGCTATATGGAGCTGTGATAAGCTGGGGAAGGAACAGGATACAAGGAAGTAGTGGAAGCACGTGCTCCCGAGGCAGGGGGCTGTGCCATTTGGGAGTGGGAAGGCAGAGAACGAGTTCCCTTTGTCTAGTCCTCTCCCTAGGTGCAGCATTAACCCCAGATGCCTCCTTCCAGTATCTGGGCCTGACTTCCTGTGCCGCATACTCTCCCTTTGTCTAGGCACTAACCCCAGACATCCCCTTCTGGTATCTGATCCTACAAGGAGTCACTAGTGGGCCGGCTGAGGAGGAGGGACAAAGGAGGTACTTAAAGGACAGTAGGGATCAGAGCGTGCTCTCTTGCTCCTGCTCTCTTGCTCTGGCTTTCCTGCTTGGCCTTGCTGTGATGGCCTCTGAATAAAGCTTGAGTGTTTGCACCTCCTGATTGGCTAGCCTCTGTGTTTATCCGGGTGGGCACCGAAGACTGGTAAGTATGACCTTGGCAGCCTGCTTCTTATAGGAGGAGAGTGCATGGCACGACCAGCACATGAAGTAAAAACCTCAGATTTGTATTGATTTGCATTTCTTCTCATTATGAGTAATTTTGGATTGTTCTTTCACATTTTTGTTAATACTTTGAAATTCTTTTGAAAACTATTTGTTCATATCTTTTGCCCACTTAACTATTGGAGAATGACTTTTGATTTTATACATTTCTGTTAGTTTTCTATATTTTTAAGACTTTATACTCTATTTTCCCATTTGTTTGATATTGAATGGCTTTGATGACTACTTCTTTATAACATAGTACGTGTGGAAATACTATTCCTGTTAATCACTAGGTTGTTATTGTTGAATTCGTGATTTTCAATCAGTGTCCCCAAAACTCATTTTGCCTCAAAACAACAAAAACACACAGGAACTGAGTTGAAACAGCTTCTCTTAGCTCCCATAATGCTCCATGATGGGCAAAACTAGGTAGAAAAAGTTGTATTTTCATAAGATGAGATTTTAGCTCAATATGAGGAAAAAACTGCCTTAACAAGTAGAGCTCTCCAGGAGTAGAAACTCTTACCATTGGCAAATAGTAAATTCCTATCATTTGATGTTTTCAATTCAAAGATACATACTTGTCAGGTGACTTTTCTAGATTATATAGGTTAAACCGGATTGCCTTTGATGTCTTTTCCAACTTTGAGACTAAGATTCTATTAAACTTTCATGGCTTTGTCTTCATTGATTTCTCCACTATATACAACTGAGTTGATGCTTATGGAATAAAGAATTCTTTCCCACACTTTAAAATCCAATTCAAATACCACCTTTTTTTTAGAAAGAGTTCACCATATACCCAAAGAGATATAAAACTGTGTATATCTTTTGACCTAGAAATACTCATACTAGGCCTATACACCAAGGAGATAAAAGAAAAAGGAGAAAGACCCATAAGTACAAAAATACTTATAATAGTTTGGTTTTTTTTTGGTGGCAAAGAGTTGGAAACTTACGGAATTCCCATCAATTGGGGAATGGCAGAATAAATTATATTATATGAATGTAATGGAATACTATTGTATTACAAAATATGAAGGAGATACAAAGTAAAATGAACAGAACTACACAGTAGCAGCAATATCATAAAATGTAATCAACTATGAAAGATTTAGTAACTCTGATCAATACAATAATCCATCACAACTCCAAGGGACTCATGATGTAAAATGCTTTTTGTTGTTGTTCAGTCATTTCAGTCATATATGACTTTCTGTGACCCCATTTGGAGTTTTCTTGGCAAAAATACAAGAGTGGTTTGCCATTTCCTTCTCTGGCTCATTTTACTCATGAGGAAACTAAGGCAAACGGGGTAAGTGACTTACCCAAGGTCACATAGCTATTAAGTGTCTGAGGCCAGATTTGAAGTCAAGGTTTCCTGAATCTAAGCCCAGTACTCTATCCACCACATCACCTAGCAGCCCCAAATTTAAAAATACTATCCACCTCTATATAGAGAACTGATGGTTGCACCACAAAAACGAAAGAAAAGAGAAGGAAAGGAAAAAATAAAGTCAGTGTTCCCTGTTTACATTTTTGGTAAATTGCTCACATACACAAACTTCACAGTGCTTTGTTTTTCAACTCTCTAGCATAGTAGAGTATTCTATCACTAGTTGTGTTCTTTCTCCCTTAACTAAACTCAAAATTCCAAGATGGTAGGCCCTGTGTTTTTTACAAAATATGTATCTCTCAAAGTGTAAAGGATAGTGTTATATGAACATGTGGGAAAGAACTGTAATTTCCTTAGGCTTAGAACTCCAACAGTGGGGAACAGATCAGAGTCCATTTATGAATTATTAAGTAAAGTTTTGGGGGCTCATTCCCTTAGAAAGGTAGAAGTTAAGGTGTTTTCCCAGGGACACACAGCTAGTAAGTGTCAGAGATGGAATATAAACTGAGGTCTGCCTGATTTCAGTCCTAACACTCTAATCACTATGAGACGCAGTTTCCATAGCACAGGGCTTGGCCTATGTTTAATAAACTCCTATAAAGGTATAGTAGGTGCTTAATAAGTGCTTTTTGAATTGAATTTAAATTGCCTTTAAATGTGTCTTCATATTATTATCTCGATCATTGCCATGAATTTAAATACTAAGCCACAAAGAAATTATATGGGTCCTATTTAACTGCCTTTGCAGGCACTGGTAAGCTCACTGTGAACTTGTGGATAAGCATCCACAATTATGTGATTTTAGTGATAGCAAGGGCTGACTTGCAGTGTTTTGAACAAAGAAACAACTGAATTTATACTTCTAGAGTTATAAAGATCCCCGCCTCCTAAATTTACCATTTCATCCACATTGGTTTGAACATAGATTCTTCCAGATTAATTTCTAAGGATAATTTTAGAGGATCAACTCTACTTAAATGATAGGAGTGTAAGTTAAAAATCCATTATTGACTAGCTAATTATATAATTAGCACTAATAATTAACTACCTTGTATGATCTGAAAAATAAAACTGTTTCAATCTCATCTTCTCTTATCCACTCAGAAATAACACTATTTTCCTTTCATATCTAATTTGATATTTAAGCCATTATTTTCATTCTTCGTGGTTAGATTGAAGTCAAAACCATTGTTTCCAGAAGACTCCTATAAAGCTAGAATGCATCTGTTACAAGTACACATGTTAACTCAGGGAGTTCCAATCAACTTAGCAAGCTTGCAGCATGGTGAAATATTTTTGGGAAACATTGATTTTCCACATTTCTCCCTATATGGTGCGGACATGTCAATTGGCTCCTTATTAAGAAGCCCAGAAGAAGAAAAAAATCCTGATTAAACCTGAGTGATTGGGACTATCCTAAGATGAGCTGATTAGTTTGCTGCTGCCCCCTCTTTTTTCTAATGAGGAGGAAACCTAGTTATAGGGGATGCCCCAAAGATAATTCAAGTTGATTTGGACTCTTAAGAGGATGAATTTGTTGGAAGTAGCCAACTTTTGCCTATAAAAGTGAATATATAGAACTTGCCCAAACTTTAGCCTACTCCTCACCTTGCTTTCAAGATCACAATCAAGTGGAATTAAGAGATAATCTTCATTCAAGTGAGAGATTGGAGGAGGACTTTGAATATCCTCAGTCTCTTTCCAGCCCCCCTGGGAGGCTTCATAACAGCTACCTTGTGGCAGAAGCACCTGGAAGCTATTTGCATTTACCTATAGCTTTTTCATCAAAGATCAGCGACCAGGGATCTGAGATTAATTTTCACATCCCAAAGGATGGTAGCAGCTAGAACAGTAAAATATCCAAGGAACCTGCATGTGCTAACTCATGTGACAAGGGAAAGTTCATGGATATGAACTATTCTTTGCTCTCTGCTAAAATTATAAAGTTGTTCATATAGAATAGTTCTGATTGGAACGAGGTCTGTCTAACTTCCTGTCAAACAATCTTAAAATGTGTTTGCGGTCCAAAGAAAATTCAAAGCATGGAGAAACCATAGATTGGTGTGTAGGGATTGTCTAGGACCTCTGGGAGAGCTAGACAGTTCCCTTCCAAGAAGATCCCAAAGCACAATGTATCACTGAATCAGAAGGTCTATAAGACCCTCGTGGGCAAGAGGAAGCTACCATAAAGGGAAAAGATGTGTGTTGTTGATTGCTAACTGACTAATAGAGGACTTTAGGTGATTTTTCCTTTTTTTTCTATTTATTTAGGGATTCTTTTGAATCCTTTGCATCTTCTATACTATCTGTGGGATGCAAAATCTGTCTTCTATCCAATATGCATTTGTTAAATGGAATACATGTAGAGAAGTTGAGAGCCAGTTACTCCCATTTGGACACATAGAAGCTGAGGATAGCTATATTCAGAAAATTCCCAGAGTAAATACTAGAGGGGTGAAAAATGAGCCAAAGAGAAAAAAAATCATTTAGGGAGTTCCCAAGATCAGATCTGACACAAATGAGTCCAAAGCTCATGATGATATGAATCATAGTTTACAAGTAAATTATTGACCATCAGTTTATTGAATTATTTACTCAATTCCTTTAAAGAAATAAGTACTTGGTCCTGAAGGACCAAAATATGATATGTAAGCAGTACAGTATTAGGGAAAGGATCCTAGATTTGGATTCAGAAGATCAGTCATCCTGTTCTAACTCTACCAAGTCCATTGGTTGATCTAAGACTCAGATTCTTTGTCAGTAAAGTAAGAGCAAAGGTAACTGTTTTACCTGTTTCACAGGGTTATGGGCAAATTGGAACAGGATCTCATTATAATGAAAGCATATTGTAAATTGAAAAACTCTACATGTATTCTATATAAACCATTTTTCAATATCATAGTTGGGTAGTAATAGTAATTACAATGATAATGCCTACTGATATTTTATGGCACTTTACATTTTGCAAAGTGCTTTGTTTATACTATTCCATATTACTCTCACAAGAAGCCTATGAAGTAAATTCTACAAATATCATGATACCCATTTTACAGATGAAGATATTAAGGTTGAGAGAGGTTATATAACCTGTCCAGAGTCAAAGAACTACTAAATGTCTAATGTGGTTTTCAAACACAAATGTTCCTGGCACTTCATCCACTTTATGGAGCAATATCTGCCAAGTAGTCTAGGTTAGTTCCACCTCCCCACCCCTCATTAAAAGTCAGGGAAGTTGTCCAGGAGAACAGATTGGTCCAAGGGATAAAGGCTTAAAGTGCTGACTCAGTATTACTGTTGTCTATAGCAGGCTAGCCACTGAGGAGAGTCAGTACCCTTCAGGTTTAATGGATGTCCCTCTGCTTTTTAAATCACCACACCTAACATATTATGATGATCAGTGGAATTTCCATAAAGTGAAAAGGAAATCTTATAGCTATCTGAATCAATACTATTTTTTGCTTAAATATTCTATTCATATTCTAGCTAAGACTCAGAATTCCTTAACCCGGGATTAGTAAACTTGTTGTTTTGTTTTTGTTTGTTTGTTTGTTTGTTGTTAACTAAATAACAAAGTTTTAACACAATTGGTTTCTTTTGTAACTCCATTTATTTTACTTTTGATATTTAAAAATATTATTCTGAGAAAAGTCCTTTAGGCTTTGCCAGACTGTCAAACTAGTCCATGACACACAAAGAAGGTTGATAACCTGCTTTAAGTAGGCCTCTGTTTGCTGTTAGATGGTTTGAAAGTGTCTCATTTGGTTCCATTTCTTAATCTGAATACCCAGAGCAGCTGAAGGAGGTCTGACCTAAAAAAAAATGCTTCATAAGAAGACTACATTACAGATCCCAGCACCTCTATACTTAATCACCCTGACAAGCAGAATCCTGACAACTTTATAAGGAGTTAATCTCAGAAGAGAATGAGGTAAGAGATAACAGAATAAGAATGAGTAAAAATAAGAATAAGAGAATTAGGCACATCTTGCTTGAGTCTTTTTTTTTTCTTTTCAGAGCTAACTGCAAACAGAACTTCAGAATTGGCTAGATTTTACAGTGTCCAGGTGCTGTAATTTAAAATATATATAATAAAATCGGAGGACCCCTAGCATTAGTTAAAGTCCTGCCAAGTCTTTCACCAGCTGCCATTCCCTTTCTCTTGGAAATGGATGCTAGCTCATCAAAAATGGTAGAAGATGCCCCAGATTAATCAATATGTTAAAATTCTATTTTTCTTCTTTTAGAAAGAGTGCTGAATGTACAGCATGCCATCCCACTCCAGAGAGCTGGTTTCCATGGGGATAGGAACAGTGCTCAGCTGTCCAGTTGTCAAAGCTATTGTCAAGTGGAGGCTGAGCACTTACAATGCGGTTTCTTCAGGAGCACCTGCAGATTTAAGTATCCAAAAGGCTTCTGATTTCTTCAGCAGGCTAACTTCAGAGCAAGCGTTTAAAAATAATACGTGGGAACATAGATGCATTAAGCTCAACACATAATTGTAAGTGCAAGAAAAATCACAGCTCACTGGAGAGGAATTAGATACAGATCCCCCAGTGGATAAAGGCTGTTCTGAGGTACATCACATTTGCTACTCTGGTTTGTGGTGATAATAACCACAAAGTGCTCATTTCCTCTCATTCTGGAGGCATGCAAGGTCGGCCAGATGGAGTTGAATGGGGGTAAAAGGTTTATAAATTAAAGGCTCATGCAGGTTATATCAAAAGGCTAGCTATATGAAGTCAGTTTCATGGCCTCTTCAGCCTAGTAGCCTAACTTGTGCATCAGTTCAGTACTATAAGCATTTATTAAACACCTCCTATTTGCCAGTTACCATTTGACTGAGCAAACAGAAACCTTTCAATAAACTTCAATATCTTTTTATTTGACTAATTTTTAAATATTAAGTATATATTATATATATATATATATATATTACATATCAACATCTTTAGTTGGCATAGAAACTCTAAAAAGTTCATTTAATGTAAAGTACATAGTAGTCATTTAATTAATATTGGGATAAAATTGTGAAAAGGTAAGAAGTGCTTAGTGTTAATGTTCGTGGTGAAAGGGAACAATTTATTTCAATTGTTTTCACCATCTAATTAATTCCCCATGTTACTATGAGATATTACCTAGAACATATGCCCAGTTGAAATCCTGCATTTGAAAGGTTTTCTGTTCATGCTGTATGATGGATAAATGGATAACCTCTAGCATGACTCAAAATGGAAGATGTTTAACGGTAGGGGAGCCTCATTCTTACTGTTCCTCTAGAGTGAAGCATATGTTGTAGTCAGAAAGATTGAATGATGTAGGGTGCAAATAAAAGAATTATATTAACTTTCACTAATGTTCCCATTGTTAGACAGAAAAGAAGAATGTAATACCCCCTGGAAACATCCCAAATTGATTTCCTTGGGATAAAAATATTATTATTGAAAAAGTCAAGCCTATTGGGGAGAAGGAAATAGTTAGGAAGGAGGACTTACAAGAATGTGAAATCCAGGAAGAGACTTTAGATAAATAGATAAAAGAGATCTGCGAAAAGGAAAAGATAGAAAACCAAGGGAATCAAATCAAGTCAAGTCAACAAGCATTTATTAAGCACCTAATATGTGTGAGGCTCTTGTGCTAAGAGCCAGGCATGCTAAAAAAAAAAAAGCAGTTTCTTACTCTCAAGGAGCTCACAATGGGAAAGACAACATGGAAGCAGCTATGTACAAATGATAATGTACTTAAACTATGTACAAAGGATACCTTGCAGATAATCTCAGAGGGAAAGTACTGACTTTAAAGAATAAAAAAGGTCAGGGGCAGCTAGGTGATGCAGTGGATAGGGCACTGGCCATGGAGTCAGGAGGACCTGAGCTCAAATCTGGCCTCAGATACATAACACTTAATAGCTATGTGACTCTGGGCAAGTCATTTAACTCCAATTGCCTCAAATACCCCCCAAAAAAGGAATAGAAAATGTTTTTTCCAGAATGTAGGATTTTAGTTGCTGTTACATCAAGGAAGCCAGGAAGAAGACATGAGGCAGAAAGAATTCTAGACCTGAGGAACAGCCATTGAAAATGCTGGGAATCTGGAGATGGCATGCTATGTGGGTGGGGGGAGATGAAGGCAATATCACTGGATGAAAATAGGATAAAAATGAAAATAAAGAACATAAAGAAGGGAATAAGCTGTTAAGTTTTGGTGAAAGTCTGTAGAAGGGCATGTAAGTAGAGCTAGAACATCATGATCACCTTGATACCAGGTGGTGGTAACTGTAGAATAAAAGATTTAGCTCACTATATTTTTATAAAGTTGCTGAATGAATATGACCCCAAAAATCTATGGATAAGGATTACTTTAAAGAAAATGCGACTATATGAGGAGTTAATTTTTGAATAAAAGTGACTAAATACCCCCTCCCTAAACCCTTATCTAAGGTCTATATAGCAAATGGCTCCTTTCTTAGAGTGCCTTAAATTTCTTGAAAGGTAGTTTAATGTTGTGAGAATTTTGAGTGCCCAATCCTCTCTCTGATACATGGTATGTGACATTGGTCAAGCCACAGTGTCTCTGACTTCAATTCCCTTGTCTATAAAGTGAGGATGGTAATAACAGGGCATTACTCACTTTAGAGATTTATTATAGATAATCAAATGAAATAGTGTAGACAAAGTACTTTGTAGGCCCCTTTTAAGGAGCTATATGATTTTTTCCCCATTCACTTCATTATTTTAGCAATTCAAGTTCAACTTCTTGCCTTTAGACAAAACTCTTTAGATTACTTGGCCTTATTTCCTTCATATATAAAATTAATAGGTTGGACAAGATGACCTCTAAGGTCCCTTCTGACTCTAAATATATGAACCTTCCCCAACTCACAATGGAAATAGTCCAGATGACAATATAACAGTTTGGATTAATGTAGTTGAAGTAGGAGTAGAAAGGAGCTAGAGAGGAGAAATGTTGAAGAAGAAGAATAGACAGATATTGGAAATTGACTGGAGGTGTTTGTGGGGGTATTTAATGAAATAATGGTATTGAAGATGACTCTAAGGTTGTGAACCTGGGTAAACAGAAGGGTTATGGTGGCTTCTGCAGAAATAGAAGAGTTGGGGGGAAATTGTTTTGTTTTGCTTGAGGGGAGAGTAATCCATACCTTCCAGCTTTATTTCCAACTCTGCCTTTTATCATGTTTCTGCCTATTTATTTGAAATGAATGGACATAATACAAAATAAAACTCACATGTTAAAAAGCAAAAGATTCAACTAGTGCATGAAACCAGGTGTACTATCTGGGTTTGGAATCCTAGGGAGATTCAATGGCACTGAGTAAATTTGCTTCCACATTTTGAAAAAACAAACAAACAAACAAACAAAAAACTTTTCCATCTTTTCCATACACAATAAAGCACACCAAACTGTCAAAAGTATATGTATTTCTTTATGTCTGTAATGAAAAGTGCATGCTTTTCAGAGTCATCAATATCTCCAAAGGCACATTTTCTGATTGAAATCAGCTTTGGCAACCCCAGCAAATCTGCATCCCATAGATGGCAGCATTGCTCTTCAGTAGGCCTGGGCACTGCTTTGGCTATTTAGGATAAATACCATTACCTTGGCAAAAAGTTTTAATCTCAACGTAAGCCTTCTTACTATATTTCCCTTAATATTCCATTTAGGTGGATGTTGTAGGCTTTCACAAATAGACAATGAAATATAAATGAATGGATGTAATAATGGAACCTTCAGGGCCACTTTTTCAATAGGGTAGATCCCAGGTAGAAAAGAGGGCAGGGAAGGATAAATAACCACATGCCATTCTGCACTTCATTAAGGGGGTCTTTGAAATTTAGCCCTTGATGCTAAGAGCAATTTAGACAAAGTTTCCAAAGGACTTTCTCTCTCCAGAATCAAATCTGTGACTTGCACTAGTTCCCCTCCCCTTATCCCCTCTAGGGGAGTGAGGTTTTTATTCCTAAGAAGAGAATCCCTTCTGCAGACAGACACAGTGAAAGGGATTTAAAAGAGGACCCAACGGAACTCCTCAAAGCCATTTGGAGAATTTTGTTTTTAAATGCCTTAAATATGCAGAGAGCTCCTTAGAATGGCATTTTTTCCAACCAAACTGAAGGTCTGCTCAGCTGGCTAGACTTGGATAAGAAGCTCAGGTCCAGCAATAGGGATTCTACATTCATCCCAAAATAGACACCAGCTACAGAATACCCAATGTAATAACAAAAGCATAGAAGAGAAGAGAGAAAAAGAAGACTAGTCGTATGTCTCTGCAGTGAAGGTATCCTTTTCTTATGCCTAAGGAAAAAAAATGGAGTGTAACATTTATCTAAAAACCTTTTGAGAACAGGAACTATCTAATATCTACCCTTTAAATGTAACCCTGGACCTAAGATTGTGCTATGTTTACAATAGACACAAAATATTTGTTGAATTGAATTTAAATATATAATAGCCCAAAACATTTTATCAATAATTACCAACAACCCTAAAAATCAGTGTCTTATTTATAATTGGCTTCCCCAAAGCTTTACATTTGGGAGGAACATCAGGAGGCCATCTTGTCTAATCCCATCATTTTATGGAAAAGAAAATTAAAGATCTGGGAAATTAAATAAATTGCCTAAAGCCATACAAGTAACAAAGTAAAAAAAAAAACAAACAAAAAAAAACCAGTAAGTCATTTCCATTCAGAGACAATGTGTCTTTCATTTTACTAGACTACCATATCTTAGCTCATTTCAACAATTATACGAATCTACCACATGTGAGACCACAATTAATATTAACAATAACAACTAGAATTTTAAAATGTTTTAAGGTTTATAAAGTATTTTACATATGTTATCTTATTGTATATGTATAATTATAAATATAGATAAAGATGGATTTATAGATGTAGATCTGATAAATATAGATTGAGCATATCTAGATACAAGTGCATATCTAAATCTATACAGATAAGCACTGATCTAGATATGCATATAAGCATGTAGGTTTTGGTGAAGATATAGCTAGAGATATATAGGCATAGATATGGATATAGATACATATTTATGGATAGATGTATGTAGATATAAATGAAAATAAATCTATAGCAGTAAATACAGATATACCCAGATATATACATAATTGATCAAGATTCATTTATTAAGTCCAAGCCAAATATGCTGTTCACTCATGGAGAGGAAAAGTACAAAATTAGAGAAGTCTAAGTCCTTTTCCATATTTTTAGTAGTATTTTATTTTTCCCCAGTTACAGGTCAAGAAAAAATTTAACATTCATTCTTAGAAGATTTTGAGTTACAAATTTTTCTCCCTCCTTCCCTCCCCTCCCCACTTCTGAAAATAGTAGACAATTTGATACAGTTTATACATGTGCTATCATGTAAAAATATTAGTCACAGTTGTGAAGAAGAAACAAATCAAAAGAATAAAAATGAGAAAGAATAAAGTAAGTGAAAAAATGCTTCAATCTGCATTCAGAATCTATCAGTACCTTATCTGGATATGGATAACATTTTCTTCATGAGTCCTTCGTATTTGTCTTGGATCACTGTGTTTCTGAGAAGAGCTGAGTCATTTGGAGTTGATCATCACACAATGTTGATGATAGTGTGTACAGTGTTTTCCTGGTTCTGCTCATTTCACTTTCCATCAGTTCATACAAGTCTTCCTAGGATTTTCTGAAATCTACTTGTTCATCATTTCTTATTGCATAATAGTATGCCATTACATTCATATGCTATAGCTTGTTCTCCATTCCCAATTGATGGGCATCCCTTCAATTTAAAAATATTTTGCCACAATGAAATGAATTGCTATAAACATTTTCGCACATGTAGGTCATTTCCTCCCTTTTTATGATCTCTTTGAAATACAAACCTAGTAGTTGTATCGTTGTATCAAAGGGTATGCACAGTTTGGTTGCCTTTTGAGCATAGTTCCAAATTGCTCTCCAGAATGGTTGAATCAGGTCACAGCTCCACCAACAGTACATTAGTGTCCCAATTTTCCCACATCTTCTCTAACATTTATCGTTTTCCTTTTCTGTCATATTAGGCAATCTGATAGGTTTGGGGTGGCACCTCAGTGTAGTTTAAATTTACATTTCTCTAATCAAAAGTGATTTAAGCATTGTTTCATATGCCTATAGATAGTTTTGATTTCTTCATCTGAAAACTGCCTGTTCATATCCTTTGACTATCAATTTGGGAAAGACTAGTATTCCTGTAAATTTGACTCAGTTCTCTATATATTTGAGAAAAAGGCCTTTATCATAGACATTGCTATAAAGATTGTTTCCCATCTTTCTGCTTTCCTTCTAATCTTTTTTGCATTGGTTTTGTTTGTACAAAAACTTTTTAAATTTAATATAATCAAAATTATCTATTTTATATTTTGTAATGTTCTCTTGTTTGGTCATGAATTCTCCCCCACCCCATAGATTTGACAGATAGACTATTCCTTGATCCTCTAATTTGCTTTTGGTGTCACACTTTATGTCTAAATCATGCTAAAGGTCTGTTATATCTAACTTTTCTAATATTCTATTTACCTCCTTAGTTTCTTTCTTGTTTATTTTTTGGTTGGTTTTATAGAGTTTGAGAGAGGACAGTTGAGGTCCCCCACTAATATAGTTTTGCTGTCTATTTCTTCCTGTAACTCATTTAACTTCTTTTTTGAGAATGTGGATGCTATACCACTTGGTGCATATATGTTTAGTATTCATATTGCTTCATTGGCTGCAGACCCTGGTTGTTTACCTGATGTTGTTCTGATATTGCTCTGAGGCCCCTCTGGGGACCCTCATGTCTGTTACTGTCCTGAGGGGTTGGGGTCAGGGATGACTGGCACTTTTGGAGGCCCTAGGGTTCTGGCAGATTACCTGGTGCCAAGCTGGGGTCCTTTGGTGGTATATGGCATGTGCTGATGTGTGGTGTTTCTGTGTTTTCTGGGGCTACACTGAGGTATGTGGAGGTCTGGCCACTGGAGGCTACCTTTTTGTCCAGAGCTGTGCTGAAACACACAGAGGTTTGACCTTTCTTGTCATGCTGGAGGATGCTTGTTTACGCAGGGATATGCTGAAATGTGTGATAGTTCTTGGAACTGGAGTCTGTCAGTTCCCACTGGCTATGCTAAGGAAAGTGGGAGGTCCTGGTATTGGAGTTTGCCTACTCTATCATGTTGACGCACAGGATCTCCTTTTGGTTTCCTGAGGTGGGGCTTGCTGTTGGATTTCTGGGATGTTTCCTGCCTGCAATGAGCTCCCCTTTTATCTAAATGAGATGGACCTTTCTTGCTGATCTTCCAAATTTATTGGGATCAAAGATTGTTTCATCCCATCTTTTTGCTTGTTCTGCTGTTCCAGAATTTTTGGGGGGTTATATTGGTAATAAATTGCCCAAAGAAAGTCATGGAAGTTCAGTGTTAGATGCGGAGAGGCATCAAGTGTCACCACAACCCTATCACCTCCAGAATGAAATATAAAATTCTCTGTTTGGTATTCAAAGGTTTTTATAACCTGGCCCCTCCCTACCTTTCTAGTCTTTTTTATATCTTACTTATCATCCCTACTCTAAGATTCATTGACAATGGTCTTCTTGCTATTCCTCATGCAAGACTCCCCATCTCCTGATGCCAGGCATTTTCAGTGGCTATCCTCCATGCCTGGAATTCACTCTCTTCTCATCTCCATCTTCTGGCTTCTTTCAAGGCCTAGGGAACAATCATATGTTCTACAAGAAGCTTTTTTTCTCTCCCTTAATCTTAGTGCCTTCCCTCTAAGACTATTCCCAAATTGTCTTTTATGTATATCTTGTTTATACATAGTTGTTTGCATGTCATTTCCTCCATTAGATTATGAGTTCCTTGAAAGTAGCAACTATTTGTTTGTTTGTTTATTTTTCCTTTCTTTGTGTTCCTAGCACTTAGTATAGTTCCTGGCACATAGTAGGTGATTAACGAATACTAATTTACTGATAGCATGGAGTATATAAAGTGGGGCAATATGAAACAAGGATCAGTTGAGGAGGTGGCACCAAGTTGTGGAAGATCGTGAATTCCAGGCAAGAAGTTATTTGTGACATCATAGGGAAACAGATCCATATTCTCCTTATGTTAATCTTTTTATGAAAATTGGCAATGTAATTTTCCCACAAAATTCTACCTTCTCTTTTCATGTCCTGTTCCCATCCCCCTTCAAATAGGAACTACTAATTTCAGAGAAAAAAAAGTTTCTCCATTTTCTATATATTTTCTCTTTATTCAGTCATTTCAAAAGTAAACAAGTGGCCTCAGGTTGTAGCCTTATCCTATCTCAGAGACATAGATGTTTAAGCAGCAGAGTTAAGAATTTTAAGAAAGAGAACATAACTGTGAGGAATCATTCAACGTAGAAATGATATACCATATTCTCCACCAACAGCTTGTTCACTCTAGTCAATCTTTCTTTTTTTTCTCAATCAGTCAAATAAGCATTTATTAAGCACCTACAATGTGCCAGGTACTGTGCTAAGCACCAGAGATTCAAAGAAAGGCAAAAATCATTCCCTGCTCTCAAGGAGATCATAATTAATTGGGGGAGACAACATGAAAACACAAACTACATATAGAATCAACTGAGAATAATTAACAAAGAGTAAACACTAGAATTAGGGAGAAATTAGGGAAAGCTTAATATAAAAGGCAGGATTTTAGCTGACTTGAAGGAAACCAGGGAAACCAGGAGGCAGAGATGAAGTGGGAGAGAAATCCAAGTAAGGAGGGCAACCTTCAAAATGCTCTGATTTGGGAGACAGAATGTCTTGTGCAAGGAACAGTGAAGAAGTCAATGTCATTGGGGAAGAGGCCAATTGTAAGAAAACTGAAAAGGCAGGAGAGGGGACAGATTATGGAGGGCTTTAAGTACCAAATGCTTGATCCTAGAGATGACAGAAGAGGGATATGCTCGAACTGTGATTTAGGAAGATCAATTTGATACCTAAGTAGAAATGATGATTCCTGAGGATGGAAGGAGAAAAGGACTCAAAGTTTCCCATCTCAGAATCATAGATCTCAGAGTTGGGAAAGACTTCAGTGGAAAGCTCTTCCAACCTATACCTGAAAACAAAAACAACCTCCACAGCATCCATGGCAAGTGGTCAGTTATACCCTTTGCATGAAAACCTTTAGCAAGGGGGAATTCAGTATAAAAAGTTCACTACACTTCTTTATAGTTTGAATTGTTAGGAACTGTTTTCTCTACATTTAGCTAAAACATACATCAATACCCCTTCCATCCATTGTTCTTACTTCATAAATCTGGGGCCCAATATATTAAGTCTAATCTTTCATAAATCTGGGGCCCAATATATTAAGTCTAATCTTTCTTCGTCGTGGTAACTTTCAAAATAGCTAAAGATAGCTATCTCCTCTTTTTTCCCCCTTTTTTTAAAATTTTATTTATTTTTAGTTTTCAACATTTACTTCCACAAGATGTTGAGTTCCAAATTTTCACCCCATCTCTCCCCTTTTTCCACCCCAAGATGGCATGCATTCTGAATATCCCTTCCCCTAGTCTGTCCTCCCTTCTATCTCTCCCACCCCTTCTCTTATCCCCTTCCCCTTCTATTTTCCTATAGGGCAGGATAAATTTCTATACCCCATTTCCTGTATTTCTTATTTCCCAGTTGTATGTGAAAACATTTTTTTAAATGTGTTTTTAAAACTTTGGGTTCCAAATTTTCTCCCTTCCTCCCTCCCCACCCACCTTCATTGAAAAGGCAAGCAAATCAATATAGGTTATACATGTGCAGTTATGCAAAACACTTCCATAGTAGCCATGTTGTGAAAAACTAACTGTATTTCCCTTAATCCTATCCAACACTCCATTTATTCCATTCTTTCTTTTCACCCTGTCCCTCCTCAGAAGTGTTTGCTTCTGATTACTGCCTTTCCCAATGTGCTCTCCTCTCTATCATTTCCCTGCTCTCTTGTCCCCTTCTCCCCCGATTTTCCTGTAGGGTAAGACAGATTTCCATACCCAATTGAGTGTGTATGTCATTCCCTCTTTAAGCAAAATCCTATGAGAATAAGATTCACTCATTCCCTCTCACCTTTCCCTGTTTCCCCTCCATTGTAAAAGTCTTTTCTTTTCTGTTTTTTTTTTTGTGAGATAATTCATCCCATTCTATCTCCCCTTTTCTCCTTCTCCCAGTATAATCCTCTCTCACCCCTTGATTTTATTCTCCAGATATGATCCCTTCATCTTCAACTTACCCTGTGCCCTCTATCTATCTATCTCTCTATCTATAGCTATATCTATATGCATACACATATTTTTTCCCTCCAACTACCCTAAAACTAACAAAGATCTCATGAGTTATAAATGCCATCTTTCCATGCAGTAATATAAACAGTTCAACCAATAATTCTCTTATGATTTCTCTTTCCTGTTTACCTCTTCATGTTCCACTTGAGTCTTGTATTTGAAAGTCAAATTTTTTATTCAGATCTGGTCTTTTCGTCAAGAATGCTTGAAAGTCCTCTATTTCACTGAATGACCCCTTTTTCCCCTGAAGGATTATCCTCAGTTTTGCTGGGTAGGTGATTCTTGGTTGTAATCCTATCTCCTTTGCCCTCTGGAATATTATATTCCATGCCCTGTGGTCCCTTAATATAGAAACTGCTAAATTTTGTGTTATCCTGATTGCGTTTCCACAACACTTGAATTGTTTATTTCTGGCTGCTTGTAATATTTTCTCCTTGTCCTGGGAACTCTGAAATTTGGCTACAATATTCCTAGGAGTTTTCCTTTGGGGGTCTCTTTCAGGAGGAGATTGGTGAATTCTTTACATTTCTATTTTGCCCTCTGGTTCTAAAATATCAGGGCAGTTTTCCTTGATAATTTCTGGAGAGATGATGTCTAGGCACTTTTTTTGATCATAGTTTTCAGATAGTCCAATGATTTTTAAGTTCTCTCTCCTGGATCTATTTTCCAGATCAGTTGTTTTTCCAATGAGATATTAAACATTCTCTTCTATTTTTTCATTCTTTTGGATTAGTGTTGCAGTGTCTTGATTTCTCATAAAGTCTCTAGCTTCCAATTGCTCTATTCTAATTTTTAAGGAAGTATTTTCTTCAGTAAGCTTTTGGACTTCCTTTTCCATTTGGCCAATTTTGCTTTTTAGGGTATTTTTCTCCTCATTGGCTTTTTGGACCTCTTTTGCCATTTGGGTTAGGCTATTTTTTAAGGTATTATTTGCTTCAGTATTTTTGGGTCTCCTTTAGCAAACTATTGACTTGTTTTTCATGATTTTCTTGCATCACTCTGAACTTTGACTTTGTTGTCTTCTTCTGGTTGCATGTTTTGATCTTCTTTGTTACCAAAAAAAGATTCTATGGTCTGACACTTCTTGCGAGGTTTGCTCATGATCCCAGCCAACTTTATATAAAGTCTTTCTTAAGTTATAAAGTCTTTATTAAGGTAGAGGTCTGCTTCCAATGTGGAGAATGTATTGTCCCAAGCTTCAAGGGTCTGTACAGCTGTTTTCAGAGACACTTCTAGGGACCTGTAAATTTTCAGTTTTTCCAAGGTGGTATGATAAGGGGCAAGGTGTTTACTCCCTTCCTGAACTATGCTCTGGTCTATGAATGACCACAAACACTCTTTTTTTGTCTTGGAACTGTGAGGAGGATTTCCTCTCCACCACCACTATAAGCTCTACTGTGCCAGCGCTCCTCCTCACCCCAGGATCACCTCAGAACTGTGACCCAGATCCAAGCAGGGGTAAAGCAAGAGATTCCTGCCTCAGCACTGACAAAGAGATCCCTACACTCCCCTTCTAATCAGTCACTCCATTCCCCCTCAGTCTGTGGGCTGGAAGCTCAGGAAGCAGCTGCCGCCCCGGAGCTACTCTCAGGAACTGGGGCTAAGACCTAACTTCTCTTTCATTGCAGAAACAGATTTTTCCCACTGACCTTCTAAGTTTTCTTTGGTGTTCCTTGGTTGAGAAGTCTGGAAGCCACCACAGCTGACCACGATTCAGTCCTCTGATGCCTGCTCCAGGTTCACTGCGCCCTGCATGCCCATGCTGAGCTGCAATTCTCTCCTAGCCTGGCGTGATATACCTTTCTGATCAACCATCCTGGTTGTCTTGGGCTGGAAATTTGTTTCACTCTGTCTTATTATGTGTTCTGCAGCTTTAGAATTTGTTTAGAACCATTTTTTATAGGTATTTGGAGGGGTTTGGGGGAGAGCTCAAGAAAGTCACCGCTTTCACTCTACCATCTTGGCTCCACCCTCTTTTTCTTTTCCTTTTTTTAAGCCCATTTCAGACATCCTTAATTCCTTCAGCCAGTACCCACATGTCGTGATCTTGAGATTTCACAGAACATCCTGGTCATTCTTTGATTGCTCTCATGTAGCATCCCATTCATTATCCTTCCCAAAATGTGACATTTAAAATTCACCACCACAACTCTCCAGATATAATCTGACCAGGTCAGAGAACAGTAGAACTAACATCTCCCTAATCCAGAACACTAGACCTTTCTTTAAAAACAAAAGCTTAAAATCACATTAACTTTTTTTGCTGCTATATAATACTAGTAGATTTTGACCTTAAAGTTCAGTAAAAACTCGTAACTTTTTCACATGAGGTTATCTAGCTGTGCATCCTCTACATCATGCCAGATCTGGCCTGAAGTTCTAGCCTAACAAAACATTTTTGGACTCTGATTCTTATAGGAACACATATCTATATCATTATAAAAGTTTCAGAGTATGCTGTCTACTATATGTTTTTATGCAAAATATTGATAAAAGCACAAGAGCAAACATATAAACCTGTGACAGCCTTAAAGTTTGTATCAAATCAATAATTATTCATTCAATTCATTTAATAATAATAATTCATTAAATTAATTCATTTGACTAGTTTTAAATCCTCCTTACTGCATTATTATTTAGCTCATATTTTTTCCATCTTGCCCACAAATTTAGCATGACATATATTTTGCTAAAATACAGGTGAAATGTGTCTATGGTATTCTGATCTTTTATTATAGTAGGTAATTGTGCTTTTTTGGCATGAATTTTTCTTGATGAATGCATGCTGGCTTTGTTTGATGACTGCTCATGATTTGTTCATTTAATAATGTGTTCTACTGTTTTGTCAAATCAAATCTACAAGTCGATAATTTGGGGATGCCACTATTTTTTCTCACTTTTGAAGACCAGTATAGTATTTGACCTTCTTCAAACCTGTAGCAGCTTTCCCATTTTCCACAGTATTTCAAGATCAGTAATCATAGCCTAGCACACATTTTTTTTTTGTAGAACAGAATATAGTTCATCCAAAGTTCAGAATTTACAAAATTAATCAGGTGATTCAACAGAATTGTTTTGAGTGTCTTCTTTGTTCCAGGCAAAGTGTTAGGTGTTAGGATACAACACAATGGAAAAGAGAGGACATTTTAAATGTCCTTGAAGAATCAATATTTCTAGGGGGATATATATATATATGCACAAATTAGTAAATTACATATATGTGTGTGTGTGTGTGTGTGTGTGTGTGTGTGTGTGTGTGTGTGTGTG
>NW_020951957.1:9722663-9763534 GCF_900497805.2 Vombatus ursinus | reverse complement strand
GTGTGTGTGTGTGTGTGTGTGTGTGTGTGTGTGTGTGTGTGTGTGTGGTGGGGGAGAGAGAGAGAGAGCGCACCATAAAAGGCTTTAAAGGAGATAAAACTTGAACTGAACCTTAAAGTGAGTTATGGGTCCCAAGAAGTGAAAACCATTACAGAAATGGAGAACAGACAACTTGTAAAAAGGGAAAGAGATGTAAGATGGAATGTCATGTTTGTGAAACATTAAGTAAGCCAGTTTGAGTAGGAAGCAGAGTACATGGGAAGGCATAATATGTAATCAGCCTAGAAAGAATTTAAGAATTTACCTTCTGATTGTCTGGTTCCTTAAAAGTCTCCAATTGAATGAGGAGTCTTGGGGGACAGAGCCAAGATGGCAGAGTAAAAGCAGTGACTTACTTGCTTGAGCTCTCCCCTAAAACCCTCCAAATACCTTTAAAAAATGACTCTAAACAAATTCTAGAGCAGTAGAACACATGAAAAGACAGAGTGAAACAAATTTCCAACTCAATACAAGCAAGATGGTTGATGCGAAAAGTCTATTGCCAGACTGGGAGAGGAGAGTAGGTCAGTGTGGGCCTCGTAGGCAAAGGCTGAGCCCCAGTGAACCTAAAACAGCCCTAAAACAGAATCATGGGTAGCTGTGGCAATCTCCAGACTTCTCAACCAACAAATACCAAAGACAACTTAAAAAGTCAGTGGGAAAGGTCTGGTAAACTTCAGTGAGAGAGAAGCATGATCCAGCCTTGGCCCTAGCACAGTCTCAGGGTGGCAGCAGTAGTGACTGCTTCAGTAGCTCTAAGCCCACAGACCATGGGAGGATTGAGCAACTGATTGTGGCAGTGGTGCAAAGGGAATCTTGCTCACAGTTCCAAAGCAGAAAAAAGTGTTTGTGGTCACTCATAGACCAGAGCACAAACCAGGAAAGGAGTAAACACCTCTCCTTTGATCATACCACCTTGTAAGAACTGAAACTTTACAGATCCCTCTGAAATTCAGGTATCTCTAAAAACAGCTGCACAAAACCCCTGAAGCTTGGGACTACACCCCCTTTACACTGGAAGCAGAGACCTACCTTAACAAAGAGTTATAAAGTCAAATAATTGGCTGAGAACATGAGCAAACAGCAGAAAAAAAATAAAACCCTCAGACTATAGAATCTTACTTTGGTGACAAGATCAAAACATACAACTAAAAGAAAACAACAAAGTCAAAGCTCCTACATTCAAAACCTCCAAGAAAAATATGAATTGGTCTCAGGCCATGAAAGAGCTCAAAAAGGATTTTGAGGAGCAAGTCAGAGAAGTAGAGGAAAAAATGAGAAGATAAATGAGAGTGATGCAAGAAAATCATGAAAAACAAGTCAACAGCTTACTAAAGGAGACCCAAAAATATTGAAGAAAATAACACCTTAAAAATAGACTAACCCAAATGGCAAAAGAGGTCCAAAAAACCAATGAGAAGAATGCCTTAAAAAGCAAAATTGACCAAATGGAAAAAGAGGTTCAAAATCTCACTGAAGAAAATAATTTCTTAAAAATTAGAATGGAGAAAATGGAAGCTAATGAGTCTATGAGAAATTGAGATATTGTAAAACAAAACCAAAAGAATGAAAAATTAGAACACAATGTGAAAAATCTCATTGAAAAAACAACTGACCTGAAAAATAGATCTAGGAGAGATAATTTTAAAAGTATTGGACTACCAGAAAGCCATGCTCAAAAAAAAAAAAAAAGAGAGAGAGAGAGAGAGAGAGAGCCTAAACACTATATTTCAAGAAATTATCAAGGAAAACTGCCCTGACATTCTAGAACCAGAGGGTAAAATAGAAATTGAAAGAATCCACTGATCACTTCCTGAAAGAAATCCCTAAAGGAAAACTATGATTATTATAGTCAAATTCCAGAGTTCCCAGGTCAAGGGCAAAATATTGTAAGCATCCAGAAAGAAACAATTCAAGTACTGTGGAAACATAATCAGCATAACACAACATTTAGCAGCTTCTACATTAAGGAACCGCAGGGCTTGGAATATGATATTCCAGAGGTCAAACGAGCTGGGATTAAAACAAAGAATCACCTACTCAGAAAAACTGAGTATAATCTTTCAGGGGGAAAAAATGGACATTTAATGTAATAGAGGACTTTAAAGCATTCTTGATGAAAAGACCAGAGCTGAATAGAAAATACAAGACTCAAGAGAAGCATGAAGAGGTAAACAGGAATGAGGAATGATAAGAGACTTATTAAAGTTGAACTGTTTACATTCCTACAGGGAAAGATTATATTTATAACTCATGAGACCTTTTTCATTATCAAGGTAGTAGAAGTTAATGTGTGTGTGTGCGTGTGTGTGCATACAGAGAGAAAGAGATAGAGAGAGACAGAGAGACAGAGACAGAGAGAGACAGAGAGAGAGAGAGGGCACAGGGTGAGATGAATATGAAGGGATGACATCTAAAAGATAAAATTAAGGGGTGAGAGGATTATACTGGGAGAAGGAGAAAGGGAAATGCAGAATGCGGTAAATTATTTCATGTGAAAGAGGCAAGAAAAGCTTTTACAGTGAAGGGGAAAGGGGAGGAAGTGAGAGGGAATGGGCTAATTTTACTCTCATTGGATTTTACGTAAGGAGGGAATAACATACACACTCAATTGGGTATGGAAATCTATCTCACCCTACAAGAAATATAGGCGGGAAGGGGATTGGGGGCGGAAAATAGAAGAGAGATTGAGAGAGGGAAAGCAAACAGTTTTGAGTAGGGGCAGGGTCAAAAGAGAGAATAGAATAAAGGGTGTGTGGAGTAGGATAGAGGGAAATATAGTTAGTCTTTCACAACATGACTATTATGGAAGTTTTTTGCATGTCGAGAGGATGGGAGAGAATTTGGAACTCAAAGTTTTAAAAATGAATGTTAAAAATTGTCTTTACATGCAACTGGGAAAAAAAAATTTATAGGTAATGGAGTATAGAAATCTATCCTGCCCTACAGGAAAATAGAAGGGGAAGGGGATAAGAGAAGTGGGGTGGTGATAAAAGGGAGGACAGATTGGGGGAAGGAGTATTCAGAATGCATGCTGTCTTGGGTTGGGGGAGGGGAGAGATGAGGAGGAAAATTTGAACTCAAAATCTTGTGGAGGTGAATGTTGAAAATTAAAAATAAATAAATTAATTTAAAAAAATAAAGAGGACAGTTGTGTCTTCATTCATCTCCCTCTTGCATTGTTCACTCATTTCTACAGGACTTTGCCTTCCATGCTAAACAAAACCCTTTCACCCTGGAAACCTACTCTATCCCTGAACTACTTATAGTTTTAGAAGTATCCTTTACCCTTGGGACATCTCTCTCTGGTTGTTTGGTTTCTCCAAGATCCTCTAATTTAAAGGGGAGGCCCAAGTCAACTATGTCTTTATTCTTCTCCAGGATGCACTGCTGATTTGATGTACCTCTATAGGAATTACTCTACCATGTCCATTAAAGTGTAACTCCCTGAAGGCCAGGATCATCTTTCTTTTGGCTTTTATTTGCATTCCCAATGCATCCCAATGTTTTGCACACATTACATGCTTAATAAATTTATATAAACTGATTGGCTAGAAGATAGGTTGGAGCAAGATTGTAAAGGGCTTAATATGCCAAGCAAAGGATTCTGTGTTTTATGCTAGAAAAAAAAAATAGGGAGCCTTTGAATCTTCTTGAGTAAGAAGATCATATGGTCAAACATATGCCTTAGGAATATCAATTTGGTAGTTATGTGGAGCATGGATTATAATGAGAAGAGACTGGAAGCAGAGGATCTGAATGAGAGCTACTGTAATAGTCCAATGGAAAGTTGATGATGTCCAGAATTAAGTTGTCTGTGACAAGATTATAGAGAAGAATAAGGACTAGGGAGCTTTTGTGGGATACAATTGGCAAGGTTTGGCAAAAGATTAAATCTAGTAGGGTGTAGATGAGACCTAGATTAGGACCCACATTAATGATATCACAGATTCATGAAAGAGTTAATGTTCAGCATTGATTCTCTCTCTGTCTCTGTCTCTTTCTCTCTCTGCTTGTCTCTCTTTTTATCTCTCTGTCTCTCTGTCTCTGTCTCTCTCTCTCTCTCTCTCTCTCTCTCCCTCTCTCTCTGCTGTGGCAGATTTCTAAGTCAATTAATTTTTGGCCAAGGAAAATATCAATAAAATAATTAGAATTAAATATATTCAGCAAAAGTTTAAAAAAAAAACCCAGCATGCACATTTATCATGTGCCAAAAAGTTTGATGCAAGTATTTATTTATATCTAATTTATTTTTCATAAACTGAATTAATAGTGTCTCTTCATTTTTATGAGACTCAGGAACATATAATGGAAAGAGCACTGCATTTGGAGTCAAATACTGGCTCTGCCAATTTAACTCTATGTGATTGTGGAAATATCATGGGGGCCTCAGTTACCTCATCTGAAAAATAAATATATTGTAATAAGTGACCTCTAAGGTGCCTTCCATTTTTTGAGCCCATGAAGTAGTGATTTCTCTCTGTTAGCTAAGTGGTGAGGTGGAATAGAAGAAGATTTTGGTCATTACTATTTTTTTTTTACTTTTTCATGATTAAAAGTTAAAATAAAAAAATAAATATTTCATATTTTATCAGTTAATATTTTGAGAACAGAATAATATTTAACTCTGCTTCTGCCACCAGTTGTCAGCAAAGTCTATATATTGTTAAAGTCAAAATCCAAATTATTATTCAGAAAACTTCATTACCCAAATGATATAACAAACAACTCATCATTATTATTCCTTTCCTTCCCTGAATGCATCCAGTCATAATGATATATCATTTTATCATTGCGATATATTAAATGTAGGAGATTTAAATGTGACCTAGTTCAGAGTCCCCTAAATAAGTATATAAGTATGTAGTTTGAGATAACATGATACAGTGGTCTCAGGGTCAGGATGACCTTGTTCAAGTTCCATGTAGGATACACATTGGCTTTGTGTCCCTGGGGAAGTCACTTAAAAACCCAGTTCTGCCAGGCAAGTCTCTAAGACTATAATTTGTAGAATTTTTTTTTTTCATTTTGCGTGATTAGAGAGAGATGTTTAATAAGAAATTCCTTATATGAATGAATTAAATCATTTGGGGATGGAAAGTATGTATACACCATCCATACACACACACACACACATATATGTATATATACATATGTATATATATAGATATGTATATATACATAAATATGTATATATACATATATATATATGCATCTTCTTACTCAGTGAGATCACTATTCTTGGAAACACTATATGTATTTCTATCACTCTTTCTGTTATCTGCAACTCTGATGATTTTTGAGCTTATGTAATTCCACTATTATTATCAGCTATAGCACTACTGAGAAAAATCATGATATTAAAAAGATACATTTTTGTTACAATAGATAGTATGGTATCATTGAAAACACAAAACAATTTTTCCAAATAAATTTCAACTGGTTTCCTCACACTCAATTCTGGAATGAACTCATTGTTGGACTAACTTGATGCTAATTCAACTGCATGACATAATTTAGAAATATGTATTTGCCATCCATTTTGTTTTCCCCAGTGTGTATGGTTAGATTTATTTCTTTTACTGTATTTATTTGTCAAGGGAACATATAGTGTTCTGTTGCACTATACAATCAGTACAACGTCATTGGTAAACAGGAACCTTTAGAAAAAGTCACAATCAAGAGTAACTTTGTCTTTTGTTTGGACCTTGGGCAGGATATTTTCCATAATATTGACAAGTATCTTGTGTAAGCAATAATGTCCTTTAACACCTCATGTGATGCCATTCTCAGCACATCATGAAACCAATTAGGTAATTACATGTTTTAGTAAGTCTCGAATGAAAAATTTTCCAGTCTATATTTCAGAAAGAATAGTTTCCCTCATATTTTGGCATGGTTATTCAGGATTCTATTCTTGAAAATTGAAAGACTAGTGGCGAGGGGAAATGGCATGATGCAGTCAAAATTTCACTTGAGTCTGTAGTCTCAGATTTTGGATTTAAATCCTTACTCTTCCACCTATTACCTATGTAACATAGGCCAAATCACAAGTTTCTTGGGCCTCAGTTTTTCTTCTCTAAAATAAAGTATATAGAGGTAGTTTCTAGTTTCTTAAATCTATTTTGTTGTTGCTTTCATTGCTGTTGTCCAGTCATTTCTGTTGTTTGACTTTCCATGACCCTGTTTGGGGTTTTCTCAGCAAAGATACTGGAGTTCTTTGCCATTTCTTTCTCCAGCTTATTTTACAGATGAGGAAACTGAAGCAAACAGGGTTAAGTGACCTGCCTAGGGTCACACAGTATCTGAAGGCAGATTTGTACTCAGGAAGATCACTTTTCCTGAATCAAGGACTGGTATTCTGTCTACTATACCACCTAATTGCCCCAAAATCTAAAATCTATAATCTAAATTAATCTAATCAAAATCTAAATCTATAATCCTAGATTAAGTGTTTTTTTTTAATTTTATTGGAATATTTACTTATCATCAAAATGTTAGTTATTTCCTTATTCTCTGTCACCTGAGAATTTGATAAATCTTGTCTCTGCAATTTTCTAAGACTTTGATAAAACAAATAAAAAAAACACTGGCTATAAGAGTACTAAAGATAGATGTTTGTTGTCATTCATGAAAGACCTACCTCTATGCTGACATTTATCCACTAATAACTATACCTTTGGGACTATCATTCAATCTACCTAGTATCCACCAGAGTGTACTGTTCTAGCCCACATTTCTTCATCTTGTTGATAATAGTAACATTTGATATTTTGTCAAAAACTTTGCTGAAATATGGATATACTAATTCTACATAATTCTCTAGATAAGGTACATATTGTTTTCTGGCATAACATATCATTTATGAAATTATGTTGGTCCTGGAAATGAGAAATGTCAACAGAGGCCAGGAAAGAGAGAGGACCAAGGCCTATAAGCTCAAAAAGATCTGGATCAAACTATAAAAATTCATGTCAGAAAATTACAATATAATCAAAAGCAACATACAAACATACTTAAGATCCTGTGGTTCAAATGGTAGTTGGGGGAAGATTCATAGAAAGATCAGGATAAAGAGGAGTTAGTGTCAAGGAAAGCATCTTAGAAATTAATTTTGCAACAGTCTTTAAGGAGTGAATGTAGTTGACTTGTGGATAGAAGAGAACATGTAGACATTTCAGAAAAGGTGGAAAGAATCACATAGATTAGAAAAGAATTGACAACAGATGTCAAAGTTTGTAAACAGTCAACCTGGACTGGAGAATTTGGAAAGATGGAATTGGAGAGATTAGAAGAGGCAGTTTACTTGTGTCTGGTTTGCTGAGAAGATTAAATTAGAAATCACAGACAAAAAATAGCCACCTGGCATTTGTGATACTGTGAGAATGGCCGTTAACAATGTGACAACAGACAGAGTGGACCATCCATGAAACCAGGGAAGTCTGATTCAAGTCCTACCTTTGGCACAAACTAACCTTGTAAACATAGGCAAGAAACCAAAGTTTTCAGTATCCCCTAAACTATTCTCTAATGTTATACGATATAAGCAAACTGCCAGTCTGCCGTGGTTCTGGGAGTGGCCTATATTAGTGAAATGTGGTTTGATATAAACAAAATAAAACAAACAAAAAACAAGGTTTGATTAAAACACACACGCACACACACACACACACACAAATGTTAACAACACAGTGAGAAGGAGATATTCTCTTCTGGCTAAATTTGGAATCAGGTCACTTTTTTTTTAAATTTCCAGAGCCTATCAACATGTCTGCCACATAGTATGTCCTTAATAAATGCCTGCTAAATAAATGAATGATTATTGGAGTATAATGCAGTAATCTAGGCATTAATAAGTGAGAGCCTGGACTAGCTGAGGAATTGGAAAGAGAGGGTCAAACTGGAGAGGTTCTCATTATAAAATAGTCAATTTAAACAGACAAGTATATTAAATACAGGGAAGTCCTCATGATGAAGACTCACAGAATGTTGGTGAACTTAATGGAAAACTTAGCCTTAGAATGGTGAGGCATGTATGGGTTGCAGTTAAATGATTGGAGAGAATGCCTATACAAGTGAGACCTGGGATCTGTTTGAATATTTGGAAATACATACATAAATAAATACATACACACATACACACACACACAAATTAATCATATTAATGAAAGTCAATAAACTCCCTCAGCAAAGCCAAAGAAATTAAGCTTAAATTAATATGGAACACCTTTATCCCAAGGCTTTAAATTTACAGCTAAATTCATAATAGCTATCTAATAGGCTATAAACAACATTTAGCAATATGTCAAAAATAATAATTCAAAATTGAGATGTACATTAAACTTTATTTGTCAGTATTTAGATCCAGAATTAAAGATTCTTGAATAATGAATTATCTTAAACACTTGGATGACTGAGATTTAAACAACAGACACACACAAACACATACAGAGATAGAGAGAGAGAATGACAGAGACAGAAACAGAGAGAATGAGAGAGGCAGTATCTACATTTAATCCTTAGAATGTCTTTTAAGCTGATTTTTAAACTACATTTTAAATGAAATGTGATGAAAAAGTAAACAATCTTGTTAAAAATCACTTTTTTATGGAGAAGTCTAAACTATGCAGAAAGTTATTTGAAAAGTCAATGAAAGTGATTGTGCTTACAAAATCAGCATAGAGATTATATTATTTATCATAGTACTCACAGAAAGCTACTCTACTATCTGAGTATGAATAGGAAATAAAATAAATGTTTCACAAGTATTCTTTCTTCTTTTTCTGTTTTGTTTTTTCTTCTTTCTTTCATTGTGCCTTCCTATCTTTTTCTTCCTTCTTGTCTTCTTTTTCAGATAATCCTGGAAACTAGAGAGGTATTTGTGTATATGTAGGAGTGTCCAGGTTTGCCCCAAAATGCTCTTTAAAATTTTCATTTTAATCATCATTACAAAAAATTTAAGGTAGTAAGTATCTAATATTTGCTAATAATTACTAAGAAATGAGATTTTTATAGCATTACTACTATTACAAAAATAAAAAAGTAAAGACATTTATTTAAGCTCTTACACTGAATTAATGAAAAAAAAAGGCTCAACAACTGTGAAATTATTTGGGTTTGCCAAAAATCACACATTTTGCAAAAGCAGAGCACTTGGCATTGTTTTCAATTACTTGTCACAGTGTGATGCCTAGCCAAATTTCTTTCACTGGGTTATGATACTATGTTAAAGCTTCCATCTAAAACTTGCCTTTAGTTAGTTTGGCAATTACATCTCTCCATTTCCCTTTGAATAATTTTCAATTTTCATTCTTCAGAGATGATACTATTATATGTATTACAAATGTAAAACAACCTTGGACAGATGCATGAATATTTTACTGGACCAAATTGTCATTAGTAGAAGATATCAATTGATATGAGCCTTGAATCCAGGGAATCCAAAAAGAAAAAGAGAGAGAAAGAGAGAGAGACAGAGAGACAGAGAGAGACAGACAGACAGAGAGACAATCAGAGGCAGATAGACAGACACAGAGAGAGGGAACATTTCAGCAATCCATCATGAGGATGGGGGGAGGGTGGCCTTTGCAAAGGTTTGGCAAAAAGATTTAATGTTGTGCAAAGGGGATGGCAAAGAGGCCAGCCTAGTTAGAATGTAGGTTGCATGATAGAGAATAATTTGAAGTTATTTAGAAAAAGAGAATGAAGTTAGATTTTGAAGAATTTTAAATGTTAAACAAGGGTATTTATGTTTTATTCTACAGATAACAGAAAACCACTGAATCTTCTTGGTCACCAGAATGCTGTGGTTAGAACTGGGTTTTAGGATGCTGGGTTTTAGAAATATCAATTATTGATTCTTAACAGAAGGAAAAGCCCTTTAGCTCTGGATGCATGACAGTAACACTATTGATTGCATTTCACTCTGTCTCTTAAAGTTGATTTTATTTATACTCTCCTAGTCAATCAATCAACAAGCATTTAGTATGTGCTACTATATGCCTGGCACTGTGCAAGGCATTGGTCAAAAGTGTTAAATGCTGTAAAGGGGTCAAGATGGAGAAGGCCTGAAAAAAAAAACAGTAGATTTGGCAATATCATTGATAACCTTGTAGAAAGTGTTTTCATTTGTATGATAAGGTCAGAGTCATATTTTAAGGGTTTGAGAAGTGAATGGGATGGTAGAAAACAGACATGAAATGTAGTCAATATTTTCTAGGATAAATTTACCAGGAGTGATCTATCCAATATCCTGGCCACCTTCTTCCTTTTATTTTGAAATTGTGTGATTATCAATGTAGTAAACTTTAATAATTGAGAAAATTACGGGCAAATTACAGGGAGTATTCAACTGGGGTGAGATCCAAGAGTTTCTCTCTTGATTGAGCTGAATTATCTCACTCCCAATGGAATATCTCCTTCACTCTGTATCGTCTGTTACATATTCTCTAGCGTATACCTTTTTTAAAAAAATTCTGTTTTGCTATTATTTGGATAAATTAGCTTCTTTGCTATTCTTTATGTGTTCATTGTGGAATAGGTATTAGGTGGGAAAGGGGTCAAGCCTTGGATATAGAGATTTGGGTACCTCTTCCTCCCAAAATTACAAAGCTATCGAAGTTAGATGGAACCTGGTCATATACCCTAGGCAAACAATATCTGAGGGAGCCAATAAAATTGTCTAGCCTAGTAGCCCAGTTCTGAGGAGTGCAGAGTGGTGGCTTCTGGTTCTAACTCCTTGCTTCCCATCTTGGCAAGAAAGAAAGTCTTTTTTTTCTTTTTTTGAGAAGGGTGAGAAGAGAAGAAACTAGAGTTACCCTTCTACCTCCCTTTGATGCACACATGACAGCATCCCCTGCCACACTTGGTCTCCTCTACGGTGGATCTCTCTTACTTCTAAATAAAAGGAGGGGAAAAAGTGGCATACAATTAAAATAACTTAACCCTTATTGAAACAAATAATTGATAATTAAACATAATACAATATGGCATGGTTTATAGAATATAGCATAGCCTTGGAACTTGGGAGTCTTGGGTTCAAGCTCTACCTCTGAAACATATTTGCTGTGTAATGCTCAATCAATCACTTGAACTTTTAATGTCCCAGGCAACTCTTTAAGGACACAAAGGGCAGAGAAGTTATTGACCTGCTGAAGAGCATCCTTGATTGCTTCCCCCCAATTCTTTAACCTCTTTGTTTGCTTCTAAGAGTATGAGTTGCTGGCTGGATCCCAAGGTGGCGCTCCAAGTGGGGATTCCAGCAGAAGCTCCTTCCATAGGTTTTGCAGTGGTAGGGCTTCTCCCCTGTATAAGTCTGAATAAGCCCCACCATGGTGGAGCTGTTGCAGAAGCAACAGACAAACACGTCACAAAGAAGAGGGTTTTTTTTGTTTGTTTGTTTATTTTTTTCCCATGTGTATGTGCTGGTGATGAGCCAAGGGGGGCCCTCTGGCTGAAGTGTTCCCCACACTTATTACAGCAGTATTGCTGTTCACCAGTGTGACTGCGCTGGTGGCCACAGTGATGGGGCCTCTCTCCACCACGAGTCAGCATATGGCATGCAAGGCCAGCCCAGTACACAACATACTTCCCGCACTCAGAACAGGGATAGGGTTTTTCACTGGTTTGCACATAGCAATGACTGGCTAGTTGGGAGGTCTGGCTAAAGGTACACCCACAGTCCTAGCAGGAGAAGGGCCATTCTCCTGTATGTATCCACTAGTGAGTGACCAGATGTTCATTCTTCTGGAAGGCCTTGTCACATTCACCACACACATGAGGCTTCTGCTCAATGGGAACTTGCTGGTGCTGGTGTTTGCTGGTACCCTGAAGAAAACTTCTGCCATACTCAACACATTGGAGGGGTTTCTCTTCGGCATGGAGACCCAGTTGCATTAGAAATTGACATGCGACTGGAAACCCTAACCACAGATGGAGCACAGGAAGGTTGGTTTGATGTCCTGCTCTGTTTCCCTGGCACGGGCATGTAAATGTTGCAAGAGTCTGGACTGTCATTGGAAACCCTAACCACAGTCAGCACACAAGAAAGCCATTTCTGCAGAATGGGTCAGCTGGTGTTTTCTCAGGTGACCACTCCACCAGAAGCATTCTCCGTACTTAGAACACACATATGATGTTCACCTGTGTGTCCTTAGATGCAGCTTTAGGATAGAGCCACAGCAAGTTTTTCCCACAACATGGACATTGAGGAGTTGAAGGAATCATGGATTTTTCTGTGTGCCTGGAGGCACGACAACTGGGGAAAGCTTATTCCACATTCAGGGCATGTTTTTCGTGTCTCCTCAGTCTCATGCTTCTCTTGGACATCACAGACTTTTTTTCTCAAATTTCACTTTTACTATTGGAAGGGGATGCCTTTTTTCTCTGAAGCAGTAGGGCTCCATTGTCTTTTAGCCCCACACTGAGTTTCTTGCATATAACCCTTGTTGGACATCAAGGAAATATCCTTGCCCACCTTTCCTGGAATTGTTGCAGGTTTTTCTGAACTTTGTTGCTTTATTTTTTCCCTATTCTGTGTCCCAATTCCAAGCCCTAGAAGGGGTGCAAGTCTAATGTTCTCTGCTACAACATCCTTAAATATCAAAGACTCTGGCAAAGTTGCCAACTCCAGGTCTTGAGGTCTCTCCTCCTGGGAAGGGGAAAGGCTTTGAGGAACAATTGAGCCTTTCTCTTGGTAGAGATAGAATTCCCTTTGGAGGCCAGGAGTTATCTGCTGCTTGGACCTAGCTAGAAGACTCTACCCCTCTCCCATCTTTGAAGGCTTGGCTGGTTCTGGTTGGGTTTAACTGGGCTGTTTCTCTGAGGGCACTATCCATCTGATTGTATGGCCAAGGACCATTGGCCTTGCATTGCTAAGCTCTGTCTGCAAATCCACCATAAGAATCATCACTTCATTGCCAATCTTGGGATGCTTCCCACAGACCTAGGTCTATGTGTCTCCAGGTAGGACAAGGAGGAACTGCTCAAGCACAAACCACTCCAGGATCTGTTTTTGGTGGGGGCCTCTGGCCCTAGCCACTTGCAGCCAAGCTCCCAGAGTCTGCTTTGACCAGCCACCTCTTGATAGCAGAAGTGCCTGAAATGCTGTGAGAAGGCTTAATTCCTGGGCAGATCTCCTCCATGGATGGATTCATACTCCCAAAAACCTCTTTAAGTTTCACTATTGTTAGTACTTGCTGCAGGGGAGTTTGGAACTGGGGGGGAGCAGCCAGACTTGGTTTTGTAGCATCTTTTTTTCTTTCTTTCTGCTGACATTATAAAAAGATCAGTGGAACACTTTTTATGTAAGGGTCAGTTAGGTGGTACAGTGGATAAGAGGGCTGGACTTAGAGTCAGGAAGACTTGAATTTAAATCCTATCTAAGTCACTTGCTAGCTATATGACCCCTGAGTAAGTCAATTAGTTTCTATATGATCTAGTTTCCTCATTTGCAAAATGGAGATAATAATAACATCTACCTCTGAGGGTTGTTGTGATGGGAAAACAAAATATTATTTGTACAGTGCTTTCAAAACTTTAAAGTATTATATAAATTCTAGCTATTATTTTTATTATTATGTCCTTTTCTGCCTTCACTCTTCACATATTAACAAACCTTTTACTTTTTGATTTATATATCTTCAAATGACATTCTTTACTCCAGTTCTTCAAAAAATCATGTGTTATATGCTATAGCACCTACAATATTCTTTTCCTTTGCCTCCTGTGCTTTACTTATTTTTTAAAAATAGAGTTTTGCAATTTTCTAAAAACAATCCTGTCCACTGTTCTCTTACAGTGCTTAGCATAGTACCAGGAACATTGTAGGTGATTATTAAATGTTTACTGATTGAGTGATTGATCTTGTGACTACCCAATTGTACTGCTTGTCCCAAATACCCCTACTTATTGATAAGATTTTCAATCAAACTTCATTTCATAATCTGGGAAATAGATATTCTTCAACCTCTTGGTATTTCTTGTATGGATAGTGAGGGCAGATTCTTTTGAGAAGTTATAGCTTACTTCCATAAGGCTCTGTAATGGTCAGGGTCTTGAGGCAACTGCCATGATCTAAGCCACAAACAGGAGGTTCTTGAGGACCTTACCATAGATGGAGACAGATTAAACTTGAATTCTGTGCTAGGTCTTCTCCATTATAATGGTGAATGTCTTTGGTAAGAATTTGTCTCTCTATCTTTTGCCTCACCTGATGTTTGTAATGATAGATTTATTGTATGAGGTTGTCATATATTTCAAGGAACCTTGGATAATTTTGATGTATGGATGGGAAATACCTTCTTGGAATAGAGACTTTAAGACAATGTTTTTCTTTACCATTTAAAAACAAGTAATCAACCAATAAAGAACATAGTGTTTTGTCAGGCTTTTTTTTTTTTTTTGGTACTTCCACATATTTCAGTAAATTGTGTGATAGTAGAGTCGGAATATCACTCCCTGAAATGTCATCTGAGAAAGCCTACCTGCTCTATCTATGTGACACTGGACAAGTTGCTTAAGCTCAGCCTCAGTTTTTGGTTTTTTTTTTTTTTTTGGTTTGCTTTTGTTTTTGTTTTTTGTTTTTTTTTTTCTTGTTTTTTTTTTCTTGTTTTTCCATCTATGAAATAGGGTTAACAATAGTACCTACCTCACAGGATTTCTATGACAATCAAATGAGAAAATGTTTTGCAAACTTAAAAGCACTATGTAAATGCTAATTATCACCATCATCGTCATCAGCATCTTCACCATTTTCATTTGTATAATTAGACATCTTCTTTATATCCTAAGCCTGGACCTGATTTTAGTCAGGACTTTTCATGGTCCTCACTCTCAATCAGTTTTGAGTGATTCATCACATGGTTTGATGTAACATGTGTCTCATTATCTGTAGAGTTCTGACATTTGCTATCAGTGACTGTTACTTGATATACCCATCATTATTCTATCTCTTTTCTGTTTATACATTTTTTCTCATTTCTATTGATTAAATCACTATAAAATAAAACTATAGAATTTCCAAGTTAGAATGAATTTCCATGAATAAAATGTGAGTCTATGTTGTTTTTTTTTGCAATCTGGATAGAATGTTATTCAATCTTTGCTCATTATTAATAAGTATCATTGACTGTCAAAAGGTAGCAGAGTGTAGGGCAAAGAGCCATCCTTGAAGTCAGGAAAATCTGGTTATGTGATCCTATTCAAGTCACTTTACCTTTTAGTGCTATAGGTAACTTTGATTCTCTAAGGTTCATAGAAGGTGCCTACCTGTACCTTGGTAGTGGGAGTTTCTTCACCTGGGAATTACCTACAACAGAGAAATCATAGGTCCATTCCCTAGCCCTATTTCTATTTAATTGCAACATTATTCTAAACATAAAAGACTGAAAAGAAACAGATTTAGCACAGAAAATCTTGATAAACATTGAAACTATATGTTGGTATTTCACTGGTTAATATATATATATATTTATATAATTAAGTAGGATGGTGATATGCATACAGTAATAGGTTAACTGGGGCTTCTTTTACATTCCTTATGTTTTTAAGTTTGAATAAATAAACAAGTTCATTTTAGAAAAAATTAGGCCCTTCTATAGTCTATGACCATTTTATTTTGACAATTTGTGGATCAAAAATGTGTTAATTTCTACTCTTCTGCAATTTTTTCTTCATGATGATTTTCTTCTTTTAGCAGGCTATTATTTTCTGGAGAGGATTTACAATGAGTAGTATTCAATGGTCATGACAAACCTTCAATTAACTGACTTTCATGCAGTGTATATTATTATCTCATTATCAAGTTGTCCTTTCCTTCTTTCTTTACTGCTTCAACTTATTTATTTATCACAAATGGTCCACAAGTTCTCTTAATTATTTAAAATGACATTTCTGTCAGTACTGACAAATTTTCTTCCAAAATTGAACTTGAAAAAGTTCAAGGGCCCAGTTTAATTGTACTCTTGGATACCAACCAAGGAGCAAATGAACCTCTTCTACTGAAATTGGCTATTGTCACTTCTTACATCAACAAGTTTACTTGGGTTTCATTTGCTGTCTTTTTTATGGGTCTTTTTTCCAGTTCCCATGATGTAGCCACCATTGTCCTGTAAATTTATCTTTTGATTACCTTTCTATCCAGTCTCTTCAGTTTAGTATCTCTCCATCACCTTGCTTCTTAAAGGTATCAATAGCTTCCCAGAATATTCTATAACTTTGGTATAGTGGGAAAAGTCACTCTTTTGGAGTCAAAAGGGCCAGCAGGAGTCCCAGCTCTGTGACTTACTTCCTGTGTGACCTCCAACAATTCACTTCACCTCTCTAGTCATTAGTTTCTTCTCTGAAAATTAAGTACTAAATGGAATATACTATTCTAGGTCTAAATATATGATTAAAAATAGTGTCAAGGTGTCCTTATGTATTGTGCCAAGGCCCAGGGTACTTCAGACCACATAAATTTGCATCATATCCCTCTGGAAACCATACCAGGAAAGATCCTTTTCACTTATTTTCTTCTATGGAAACTCATGGTAGAGAAAAGAGAACACAGGAAACCCTATGAGAAAGACATAGAAAACTGAAGAAAATGACAAATTAACCACCATCCAAATTAATTAGGGGGTATTTATACCATAATCTATATAATTACATTTTTTTCTTTATAACACTGTGAATCATATAGAACCAGTATTATCACTTCCATTTTACAAATAAGGAAAACATGAGAGAGAAGTTGCATGGCTTGATCTAGAAGCAAGCTCATACAACCCAACATCAGTTAAATGTAAAATCTTTGACCATGCCCAGAATCCATATTTCTTGATTTCAATTCCAATGTTCTTTATATAAAACCATACTCCATCTTTTCCTATCATGACTCAATCAACCAACAATCAATAGATTTTTATTGAACTCTTACCATGTGCTTAGAATTGTGCAAGGATGAATAGAACATTCTCCAGGCCTTGTGGAATTAATAATTTTGTTGAGGAGATGAGGCTTACCTATAGAACAATTACGTAGAATTTGAGGAGAGCAAATGATTAAGTATCAAATCATGTTATTCAAACACAACAACTAAAGGAATTCAAAGAAATAAAAGATCAGTGTGGACTGAGGCATGACATGATTCATGAAAATGGAAGTCATGAAGTGAACTATAAAGGATGGGTAGGATTTCTACAAGTTCAAATGTAGCCTATGGCCTGTCAGCCTAAGCCCTGGTTTATTATGACCAAGTCTATCCTAAAATCAGAAACCCAGAGATTACTCTGGGGAAAATTCTCAATAAAGCACATGACTAAGTTTCCACAGATGTGTATAAAAGAATCCCCAGAACCCATACAAACATTCATGGTATCAATGCTTATGTCAGATACAGGGCAGCCTATATTCCAAGCCACAAAAAGTTCAGAAAATGCAAAAGACTCAAGGAAATACATAAACAGTACAGGGCACTAAAGACTTCCACTGACTTACAAGCAATAAGTTGCTCTTTCTCTCTCTCTCTGGTACATCATGTTTTCCTCCAGGATTTTAAAGTTTTCCAAATTTTCAAATAATACTACTTTATAGTTTAGACTTCCCACAGAAGGGAGACATACTTGGGCCTGCTAGAAGGCAAGCTCCATTGCCATCAGACTCATATCGTGTGATTAATTTATGGTAATAGTAGCATGAAAGAACAGGGCCCTTAGTCCCTTCTCATGTAGTAGCTTATTTTTTTTGCCTTTGTTCTTCCCAGCACCAGAGGCCACAATTCTGACCCTTATGAAGAGATACATTTCCTATGAGATTTCCTTTCTCAAATCAAAATTTATATTCCCAAACTATGTCAGTTGGAATAATTCCAGAGGCAACTCTCAAGGCTGGTTCTGCCTGGAAAATCCCTTTTATCATTGTTAGAAGGCTAGATGCTGAGATTGTACAACTGAAAAACTCTCTTCTTTGGCTGAAGTGCAATTGTCTCAAATGTAGGGCTACTAGAGAAGCTAGGAAGCTATTATGGAATTCTTCTTATCCTTTATTTATGTGGTTCCTCTCTCTACCACTGCTTTGTGGTGAAGTTATGCCACTGCCTCTCCAAGGGCCAAGAAGTCAGCACTGTCCAGGAACTCTAGTCTTGGGCCATGTTGGTGGGCAACATGAAATAATTATTTGCTTCTGGACCAAGGACACCATCAATGGCTTTGGTCATAGAATAGTATACCAGGTCATAGCCATTGATGGTGTCCTTGATAGAGAAGCAAATAATTATTTCATGTGCACCTAGAGACATCCTTTACATTTCTTTTCCTTTGTAATTTCTCAATTGTGATATGTAACAACTGACTCACATGTATCATGTGACACTCCATTGCCCTTTGAGTGATACTCAACTCTTGTTCTTTGTATATTACTATCTTCTGTGAATTATGGCCCCTCAACATGAGGTATGTTACATGGAATTGATAAATACACATGTTAAAACTGAGATAAGGAATAAGCAAATCTCTTTCTCATTCTTTATGTATAGTGCAATAGAAACTCAATTATAATCAATTAATCTGTCCATAAATAAACAGTTTTTAAAGTGCCTACTGTGCTCTAGGCACCGTGGTAAGTGCTGGGGATGCAAAAAGAGCCACAAGGCAGTCACTGCTCTCAAGGAGCTTATGATTTGATAACGGAAATATCAAAGAAATATATACAAACAAGCTATAAACAAGATAAAAATTAAATAACCTGCAGTGGGAAATCACTAGAATTGAGTGCTTGAGGAATACTTCCAATAAAAGCTGGAATTTTAATTAGGACTTAAAGGAATCTAGGGAGGTAAGTCAGGATAGCAGAGGAGAGAGAACATTCCAGTGATATGAGACAGCCAGAGAAAAATGCCCAGAGATGAAATATGGAATATCTTGATTACAGAAGAGCATAGAGGCCAGTATCAAAGAGTTCATGTCTAGGAGTAAGGTATAAAAAGATGTGAAAGGAGGCTAGGTTATGAAGAAATTTGAATGTCAAACAGGATTTTGTATTTGATCCTGGAGGCAGTAGGAAGCCACTGTAGTTCACAGAATAGTTGGTATGATCCAACCTGAGCTTAAAGAAAATCATTTTAGTGGCTGAATGGAGGCTGAATTGGAATGAGGAGGTACCTAAGAAAGGCAGAAACAAAAACAGACTATTACAATAGTCCAGGTATGAGGTAATAAAGTCCAGCAGTGCAGTGGTGACTATGTCAGAGGAGACAAATGATCATATCTGAGAGATGTTAAAAGGTGGACTTGACAAGGCCAGGTATATTGGGGAATATGGGGGGTGGGGTGAGAGAGAGTAAAAAGTTCAAGTTGATTTCTGAGTTGTGAACCTGAAGTACTGGGAGCATGGTGTTGCTCTGTACAGTGATACAGAATATAGAAGGTAGAAAAGGTTTAGGGGAAAGATAATGAGTTCTTTTTTTGACATATTGAATTTAAGATGTCTCCTGGACATTGTTTGATCTATCTGTAAGGCAAATGAAGATGTGAGATTCAGGTCAACTAAGAGTTTGGGGCAGGATAGATAGATTTGAGAATCATCATCATAGAGATAATAATTTAATCTATGTGATCTGGTGAGATCATCCAGTGAAGTAGCATAGAGTGAGACAAGAAGAAAGCCCAGGATCAAATTCTGAGGGACACCTGGAATTTAGAGGGGATGATGTGCAAGCAAATCCTACAAACCATAAAGAAAAGAAATGGTCAGATATGTGCAATGAGACTCAGTGGAGAATGATGTTCTGAAAACCTGGAGAGAAGAGAGTATCAAAAAGGAGAGAATGATTAACAATAACAAAATCTGCAAAGAGCTCAAGAAACACATTGAATATTCACTGTGTGTATGGTACCGTTCTAGGATCCCTATCTTGAATGGGATAACAATTTTAGTGAAAACAGTTTCAGGAGCACTATAAGAGGAAGTTGGAAGAAAAAATATATTTCAATAAATAAAAAAAAAATTAAGTTTAAGTTAAGGGATCTGTGATCTTGTTTATTTGGTATTTCCATAATGGAGTTCACAACTCATCCATGTCTTGCCATCCCATATGATTTTTATCTGTGCCCTCCAATAAATTTGACCTCCTTTATTTTCTCCTGAAGTTATAAGGATACAAGTAGAGGATACAGGTTTTTCATCATTGTACTTTCTACTCACTACCTGACTGGCCACCTTCATGCATTCATTTCATACCATCCTTTACTCTATTTCTCCTTTCTATGTAATGAAATGTGTTGTAACTTGCTCCCACCCACCATCCAGTTTTACAGTGTTCTTCAATGTTAGGCATTCTTAACTCTCCAGAAACTATAGTGTTCCATGATGTTTAGTTGAGTAATTCACAGATAGTACAAACTAGAAGTTTCCATTGCTGGGGGAGAGGGGGACAACAATATATCTCCCTGATGCTTAACAATCTGTTATTTGGTGTTATGAATGATTCTCAAACTCCTGTAACAATTAAAACCTTACACCTGAACTCAAAAACTCATTTTATTTTCCATCATAAGAATGAGCTTGCGATAACAAAGAATACTTCTGGAAACCTGAGCATGGGTCCTTGAAGTCAAATTTCTGCCCCTTTCCTTGAGATTAAGAGGAGACATTAAGGGAGGATAGTTTTTTCAGTTTCTCTTTCCAACCTGATGTCCTGAATCAACACTTAGTGGTCATATAAGCAGTAGTTTGAGGCACTATAGGAATATAACCTGAAGAAGAGAAGATTTTGAAATGAGCTGGCTTTCAAATATTGGAAGGAAATATACTTATTCTGCTTAAATCCAAAGGGACAATAGGTAGAAGAAGCAAAGATCAATTTTTAATAAAACACTGAGAGTTATCAAAAAGTATAATCCACTCTTCTAATTCACTGCAGGTCTTCAAGCAAAGGCTAGATGACAACTTATTAAATATGTTGCAGTGTTGTAGAGGGGTTTCTTGTGCAGGTACTAGATCAAAGGATTATACATTTGGGTATTGAAATTGTCAAGTCTAAGTCCCTCATTTTACAGATGAGGAAATTGAAGCTCATAGAGGATGAGTGACTTGTCCAGGATCCCACAACTACTAAGTGTCTACAATTGGATGTAAACTGACTCCAGGTCTTATGTCTTCTCCATAGTACCACATTGCCTGATTATACTAAAAAACCTCTGAGGTCCTTTCAAAATCTAAGATGCTTTTATTCATTTTGCTGAGTCTCAGTGCCATACATGGAGTGCTATTATGACTTATTTTGTTTTCAAATATTAGCAGAAATATATTAATAATTCATCAGAACCAGATTTTGATTAGTGTTTGTTTTATTCTGATTGTGTTTGAACTCAGAGCTCAATTATCTGGAGTGCGTGTTGTTCTTTCTCCATGCTCCACCCTGGAAAAGGGTACCACAAAGTATGGACCACTTGAAAACAACAATTCTGTGTCTCAGTCAATCAATCAATCAGCCAATCAACAAAGATTTATTTCCCAAAACTTTCTTTCTCACTTCTGTTGTGAGTCTAACTATAAGAGAGCACTCAGTTGTCCTTACTTTGTAGTGAACTTTCAGAAAAGTTTGATTGATGAAATGCAGCACATACATATCCATGCTTGCTACTGCTGGCAGTGGCACCTGAATCCTTGCTCTACAGGAAGATCTATTCATTCTCATGCTTGCCATTTGGAAGTCAGATTTCATACATGTAAATAAGTGATTTTTTTAATCCTCTGGATGCCTTATGCATGTCTTGACTTTTAAAATACAATTTTCTAGACCATAACTAGAGAAACCAAACCTTACCTCATTTAAAAAATGGTTTGGAAATGGATAAATCAATGACTAGTTAGTACTTATATATGAAGCATCCACAGGGCATTATTATTTCCTTTACTGATTAAATGTTCACATCTGTATATAATTTCCCCCCCTCTGTGATTTTTCTGATTACTAGCTGCCATTCTCACAGCTGGAGAAAGAATATACTGTCTGTGGGAGAAAAACATAGTGAATTGGGGGAGGTGATTGGTTCTGAAATTTAGGGATATTGAGATAAACAGCACCTTTTTATCCACCCTACCAAACTCAGCTTGGCCAAAGAGGCAGTGGCTGTCAGCAGCAGCTGGGAGCTATTGGAATACTCCTGAACACCTGCCACAGCTGTCAGCAGCGACAGCTGCCAGGAATACTCAGAGAATGTCTGGTGGGAGGCTTGGTTATGGGCCTTCACTGCAATTGGATCAATATGCAATTCCCCAAACACATCCCATGCATTTTCGCCCTTTTGCTTTTGAATCCCCTTCACTTTTGCATCACACCATTTCCTACATTTGGAAAACATTCATTTACCCCTAACATATGAACACTCAACTCTATCATTTGAAATTCTACCCAACTTTCAAGGCTCAAATTAAATACTTCCTCGTCCTCTTCCTCCTCCTTCCCCTCCAGAAAGAAATGAACCTTTTTTTTGTCAATTCTCAGAGCACTTCGTGTTTCTCATTACGCACATGTGCACAGTACTTCACATTATGCTTATTTCCGAATGTTATTGTATGAGGGGCAGCTAGGTGGCGCAGTGGATAGACCACCAACCCTGAAGTCAGGAGAACCTGAGTTCAAATCCGGCCTCAGACCAAACACTTGACACTAGCTGTGTGACCCTGGGCAAGTCACTTAACCCTGATTGCCTAAAAACAAAACAAAATAAAAACAAATGTTATTGTATGCATTTGTTGTTGTATGTATTTTGTTGTTGTGTATGTTGTATGCACATCCCCTGCACTCTCATACCATCTATAAAGTCATAGGCACAAATATACATTCTAGTTGCTTGACCAAAGTTTTATAGAAAGAACAAAAGTCAAAATAAAGGGAGCAGCTTAGCACATAAGAAGAAAACGAATTGCAAGAGAATTCTTGTAAATGGACAAGCAAGTAGAAAAGGAAAGGTGGTTGAATAGAGATAGTTCAGTTCCCTCACATTTCCTGAAAGGAACTTAACATTTTATGTTTGCTTGTGGTTCATTTGCTTTATTGGTCAGCACCATATGCACTGACACATTTCCAGAGATGGGGTACAGTTATTTCTCATTAGTTGAAATGTTTCTTTTTATCTTGTAGTATCAGAACATGAAGGTACACCACTGACTGCTGTCTTCTAAGCTAATCAGAATCCCAATTCCTGATGGTGCCAGACGGTAACCTTATGCTGCCCTACTTCTTATATTTACAGGAACATTTAAGTTTCCCTAGCTAGAGTGCTAACTCAATCAGTTGTGTTGCCAGAGTCTAAATGGCCGGCATTTCAAGATTCCTGCCAGGTGTCCATATCTACAGCAGAGATCTTAGGGAACACAAAGTCCCCACTCTCATATTACCCTGCTTGGCAGTGCTTTAATTTGCTATTGCCCAGGAAACATGGATGCTAGGATGGCAATTGAAGAAGTTGTTGTTATTGTCCTATCTTTCTATCTATCTATCTATCTATCTATCTATCTATCTATCTATCTATCTATCTATCTATCATCTACTATTTATCATCATTATTACAGCTATCGTGAATCTTGTTTGCACCTTTTTAATAGGATGCAGACATAAATGGTCCTGAAAAAGCTGCTATCTTGTTGTTATTCTATCTTTAATGTTTATGAATTTACACAAGTGGATAAGTTAGCTACTTTTAGTATTTGAATAAATATGTTAATGTATAAGTGTATTGCTTATAGGCTCACTGAAAGCACCATCAGTGCAATTCTAGTAGCAGACAGAACAAGGAAGACATAGTCTCATTATGTTTTCGTATGATTTTGATCTCCCCTGTCAGGACTCTATATTTTGAAAGCTTTTGTTCCTGTTAGCTGGGAGAATATGCATATTTGTCATGGTATCACTTGCGAAAAAATGCTATACTTAAATTTTAGTGGATCAATGTTATGTTTGGGTGATTGTGGGAAGTAAGTTATTTTGTGAAAATGGTCCAAGTTTAACATAAGTTTGTCAAGTTTTATCAGATTTACCAGGTTTATCAGATGTGTTCTCCAGGATACTTTGAAGTGTTGAGGAAGATGATCATGATCATGATTTTGCAAAACAAAAACACGTTCTTTCCTTTCTTTTTTTGGTGGGGGTGTATGTGTGGAGCAGGGTGGGGAATGGACTCAAGTTTTTTGCCTGTATATAACCCTGGTCCTCAGAGATGATGTAAGAAACAAGACTTGAAAAGGCTGTGTGGAGTTGACAATGATGCAGACAAGTGAGAAGCATTTCCATTTTAAACTCCCATTTTCAGTAACATGTAATTTGTAAGATATGGCCTTTAAAAATCAAGGAACTTATGTTTATTGTAAGATATAGAGGATTTTTGAAGAAACACCATAGATGGGCTTATTGTGATTTAGTATCACAAAAAGGAGGAGTATTTGTGTTCCCTTTCCCACCTCCAGCTTTTTGACTCATACAATGATTATCCACTGATTGGTTTGTTATTTCAAGCTAGAATGAATATAGACTGTATTATTATAACAACCCACAGAGAAATGGTCCTTTTAATTTTTAACTCAGTGTTTTTAAACTCATAAAAATGTGACCATGATTTTTTTTTGGTATTTGGTCCCCCAAAAGGCCATGCATGCATTTATTATTTAGAACCTACAACTCCTGTAGATTAATATTTAAATGACTTTCCAAACATTCTTGGGAATATTCAAGCTGCAAATGACAAAAACAACCAGATAGATGATGCCAAACAAACCAGTAGCTTCTAAATAAGCATTTTATATAAACATTGTTCTTTATAGTGTCAACAGAATTTTGAATGCAGTCCAGACTGTCTCTAACTTGGGAATGGCTGGAGTCAAACAGAGCAGACTAAAGGCAGGTGTCTCAGGTCACAAAGTGGTGGTATAATTTGCTTCAGAGTGAGGAAAATGACTTGCATGCAAGGAAGCCCCCTACTGAGAAGGCCTTAACATGTTAGGGTGCTGACAATACTTATATAAAATAAGTGGGCTGGATTATGACATAATCATTTTTAGGTTTTGAGCTACTGTTCCCATGGGTTCTGTGGGAACAGTATTGTCCCAAGTCTTGGGGGTTGTGATTGCTCTATGGGGTACAAACCAGAGTTCTGTGATGGGAACAGGAGTGCAGTACCTATCAGTGACAAGTAACAGGGAATGTGAATATGTGATGAGTGGCCTTGGGAAACAGGGTGAATTAAATTCCTTGGTGAATACCTGGTGCTGGTCCAAGTCATACACTTTGCCAGAGGGTGATATCATCCTGAGCACAAAGGATTATTGTTATGCCAAGTTCAGGACTCAGCCTGATTTCTGGGCCTTAGCACTAGGAAACAGAGTATTTACAAAATATTTTGACAATTGTATTCTGTTACTTCTATACAGAATGACCATTAGAAAAAAAAAAAAGAACACTTCAACACCTTGGAATTCAATTTCTTTGTTAAATGGGCTTTAAATACTTAAAACCTCTGCCTCCTGTGGCTGTTGTGGAGAATCAAAGCCAATCTAATATAGATACCATATATGAAATGCCTAATGAGTGCAAGGTGAGAGGCAGTAACTTAGTAGGCTGTGATCTTTCCTTGGAGTCCAGAAGAAATGGATTCAACTCTTATTTCTCACTTATCCTACTTGTGTGATCCTGTGACTCTCATTGGAAAAAAATCTATAGGTATTGGGACTATGGGCTCCTTTGATAAAAAATAAAAAAATAAAAAATAAGTCATGTCTTTAAGCACTTGGCTATGAATCTCTACTGTGTTCAAAATAGGTCAACAACTTATCAAGTAAGCAGAAGCTTATGTGTTTTAAATAGGTCCACAACTTATCAAGCAGGTAGGTGTATTAAGTAGCTAGTCTGTGTCAGGATTTACAAATATTATCTCATTTTATCATTTCACCAACCATAGGAGGTAGGCTACTATTATTATCTCCATTTTACAATTGCAATACCTGAGACATAGATCTTAAATGACTTGTATAACTCACACAACTATTAACTGACTAAAGTAGGATTTGAACTCAGGTCTTCCTGACTCCAAACTCAGTGCCTCATCCATTCTATCACCTGAATTCTTATAAATGTCTTTGGAGAAGATGTTTTACCTTTCCGGTCCTTAATTTCCTCTATAAAACTGAACAGGGTTGGACTTCACTAGCCATCCAGTTTCCCTGCTACCACAAAACCTATGGTTCTATTAAGACAATATATTTCTATTATAGGTTCTAGGGCAACAGAACAGATAGGACCAGACATAACAGGAATTTATCATAACTCCAAACTTATTCAGCTATATTCTCATCTCTATCATCCTGATAATATGGTTATATAATTACAATGAATTCTAGTTTTGACATTTAATGACTGTGACCAAGTCATTTTATTACTCTTATCCCCATTTTCCTCATGTGTAAAATGTGGATAATATAAACACTGGCATTATCCAAATATCTATCCAAATAATTTGTAGAGTGGTTGAGAGGAGTATAGAACTTGGAAAATATTAAAATGCTATAGAAGTAAAAGTTGTTATTTAGCTGTCAATATCTGAGCTAGTCATATTTTTCAAATAGTAATATTCAATAAATGACTGGCATCCATGAAAATCCAATGTGGAGTCATTGTATCATTCCCCCATAGTAGGCTAAGCCAAGGTCAGGATGCAGCAGAATGTACTCTTCATTTCACATAATGTGCACTAAGGTAATAAATATAAGCTTCTAAGTCCAGGAGTTGTCTGCTAAATGAAGTGATATTATTGCATAGGAAAAGATGATTAAAAATAAAAAAAAATATTTACTCACTTGCTCATGCTTTTTATAAGGATTTTAAGCATTAAAATAAATACTTTAAATATCTTTTTTTTTCCTTATAAATTCTGGTGAAAATATCATCTTTTGGATTTTTCTTCTGAAAAATTATGATCTTTTAATGCTCATTAACATAAATGAGGAAAAAGGGTGGTCTGAGGACAGTCTATAACCTCAAACCCAAAAACTCTTTTAAAATATATGGTATTTTGGGGTAGGAGTTAGAAGAAAATTCTTGAGATTATATTTTGATCATGTACTCTTTCAAGCCATCTGACTCCCACATATATCTTCCTACTGAGAAGGGAGGAGATTGCCAAATTGTATCTCCTATTCTAAGACATAGCCATCAAGAGCTCTAATTACAACTTCAGAAGGCTACTATTTTATATTAGTGGCTAGCTCTAATGTTCAAATCCATTCTAATCTAAAATCCCCCTTTATATAAAATCCCCCTTTCTCAGGTAAATGATTAATTTTGGTTAGTTTTCCTAAATTTCTTTTATTACCCCTTTTTAATCACCTATGATACTTATATCATATATAAGAAGTCTCAGATGAGTAACTTTTAATGTTCTAATTTTCAGTTTAAGTTTTTATAAACTCTAGCAATCTTAATGAGTATAGAATAGTCAATTGAAGTCAACTTCCACACTGTCTTTGAAACGTCAGGCTTTGACCCAATAGACCTGAACTGATTACAGTTCAGTTGCTGAAATGAAGATGAAAAATATCAGCAAATGACCTTCTACAGATAATGGCCCACTTTCCATATTCACTACTTTTTAAAATAACTATATCTACCTTATTCTTGAATAATAATTAGACTTCCATAGGAGTACTTTCATTTCTATAAATAATCTGTTTATCTTATGTGTATCTCAAATTACTCAGCCCATTCTGCTTTTTAAGGCATTCTTCTCCTCTTTGACTTTTTGGACCTCTTTTGTTATTTGGGTTAGGCTATTTTTTAAGGTGTAATTTCTCTTCCCAGTTTTTCCTCTACTTCTCTTACTTGTTTCTCAAAATCATTTCTGAGCTCTTCCATGGCCTGGGACCGATTCATATTTTTCTTGGAGGCTTTGGATGTAGGAGCTTTGACTTTGTTATCTTCTTCTGGTTGTATGTTTTGATCTTCTTTGTTACCAAAGAAAGATTCTATGGTCTGATTATTTTTTGTGAGGCTTGGGCATGATCCCAGCCAATTACTTGAGTTTTAAACTCTTTGTTAGAATAAGGGTCTGCTTCTAGTGTGGAGAATGTACTGTCCCAAGCTTTGGAGGCATTGTGCAGCTGTTTTCAGAGATACTTCTAGAGACCTGTAAATTTTCAGTTCTTCCAAGTTGGTATGATAAGGGGTGAGGTGTTTACTCCTTTCCTGGCCTATGCTCTGGTCTATAAGTGACCACAAGCACTCTTCTCTGCCTTGGAACTATGAGGAGAATTTCTTCTCCACCACCACTACAAGCTCCACCATGCCAGCACTCCTCCTTGCCCTAGGACTGCCACCCAGAACTATGATCCAGATCCAAGCATGGGCAAAGCAAGAGATTCCTGCCTCAGCACTGGCAAAAACATCCCTGCAATCCCTCTCTTATAAGCCACCAGATTCCCCCTCAGTCTGTGGGTGGGAAGCTCTGGAGGCAGCCGCTGCCCCAGGGCTGGGATTGGGTTTGGGATTGTGATTGGGATTGTCTAGGACCAAGCTTCTCTCTCTCACCATAATCACAGACCTTTCCCACTGACCTTCTAAGTTGTCTTTGGCATTCGTGGTTTGAGAATTCTGGAAAACGTCACAGCTACTTGTGATTCAGTCCTCTGAGGCCTGCTTCAGGTTCACTGAGGCCTGTTTTACCTGTGTGCCCATGCTGAACTGCACTCATCTCCCCACCCGGCTCAATATACCTTTCCAATCAAACATCCAGGCTGCCTTGGGCTGGAAACATGTTTCACTCTGTCTTTTTGTGGTTCTGCTGCTTCAGAATTTGTTTAGAGCCATTTTTTACAGGTATTTGGAGGCGTTTGGGGGAGAGCTCAAGCAAGTCACTGCTTTCACTCCACAATCTTGGCTCCACCCCTGCCATGGATTATATTTTAAAACTAAGTAAATATGGGAGCTCTAGGTATCCTTACCTACAGATTAATTACCTCTGTTTCTATTTAAGTTTGACACCACTGGTCTGGAGTAACGTGTGCCAGCTTTCTAGGTCCTTAACTTTAAATGAAAGCAAGTAAAATAATGCATTTACACATATGTCATATATATTGGATATATAGATAAAATATAAAGATATCTATATCTATCTATAGATATATATTTATAGATAGATAGATAGATAAGTATTACACATATGTCACCTAGATTTAACCTAAAATAAATATATTTTTGTCTTATGAAACTGCTTAGCATAACGTGAAAAAAAAAGTAAAGGCCTGAATTTGGAGTCCTAAATCCCTGATCCTTGCTTTACTAGTAGATCATTTAAATTTTTTTGTCCTCAGTTTTATCCTTTGTAATATGAGCATAAAATGAGACTAGATAAGTTCTTATGGTACCTTCTGATGCTAAAGTCTGTGATAATAATCATTACACTTGACCTTCTAATTTCAACTCTATTAACTATTGATACTAATGATGAAGACTTAATCAATTTTGCCACAATTCATCAAATTGATCATTACAATCAGCTTGCTATACTTGACTGCTTCTGCCTTCATTGATCTCTCCTTGTCTGACCTCCTATTCAGTGGAGCACACATTTTAGCACTTAATTATATATTGATGCATTGACTTCTAATTGTGTTGTATATATTGTTAGCCTTGTCTCCCCAACTAGACTATAAACTTCTTAAATCTAGGAGTCTTAATTTATATTTGTTTATTTTCCTTCTAGTGCCTAACTCAGCCTGGGCTGTACTCTTAATTATTAGAATCACAAAATAATAGAACCTGAAATTAATTCAAAAGACATTTATTAAATGTCCATTATGTATGTTATGTACATAAATGTCCATGTGTATATTATGGTAGAATCTGGAAATTCTTAAGATAAAAAATGTAAATCTTGATCATCAAGGAGTTTTCATTTAAATATAATCTTGTTTAACCTCTTCATTCAATATATGAAGAAATTAAGGCCCAAGAATAATAAGTGATTTATTTTCCCAAGGAAATTCAGTGGCAATTACTCCCTCCTACCATGGTGAACTCTGAGGAAGGAAACATTAGATGTTTTTAGTTCATTTAGATTATTTGGGTTAGGATATCCCTAAATGAAATTAATGTTTACTAGCCAGTCTCTGATCCTGTGAGAAAATTCATGTAGGTCTCTCTCTCCCTCTATGTCCCTCTGTCTCTCTGTCTCTCTAAATTCAATTTTATTTTTTATTTTTATTTATTTTATTTTGAACTTAATAAAACAAGCATTTCCATAATATAATAGAATAGAAGAAGAAAAAAAATGATGTACATGAAACTGCAAATCAGTTATGTATAACTTGATATTCCTTTTAAATATGTAATAAAGTAATGTAACTTTCTTTTTTCCCCCTTTTTTTCCCTTCCCCTCTTTCCCAGAGATGGTTACTTAGATCTCCTTTTACAAACTCTTGTTTCCTCAGCAAACTTTAGGAGAAACTTTGTCTCACAGATATAGAGCTGAAAGTGTCTTCTCTCCCAAACTACCTGGCATTTATTAGTGCTTATTTACTTCATAGTTATTCTTTCTATAGTATTATGGACATACCTCTTAATCATTATTTTATATCCCAAAGTACCTAGCTTAGTGCCTGGCAGGCACTCATTGACCTCAAAGGATATCTAATCTGAGAAGATATCCTCATTATACAATTGAAAAAAAGTGAGGATCTGGGAGGTTAAGCCACTTGCCTAAGGTTTCTGAGATAGTAAATAATGGAAGCAAGAGTTGACTCCAGGTCTTCCTATGTTAGATCTAGGGCTTTTTCCAATGTAGCATGTTGGTTGCTTCCCTTCTCCTATATCTAGTAAGTGAATACAATAAAGAATACAATTAGGTTATTCTGAAACAAATTGCATGTACAGATAGAATTGTGGGCCTGAATAGGACATGGTATCTAGTGCCTGAAATGTAATTTAAAGAAAATAAAATACTAGATTCACATTAGGTCCCTAGTGTATAATTTAAAACTGCCTGAGATTATTAGGGAAAAACAAAACAAAAAAGCAAAAAAAAGTAAACAATTAAAAACAAACTGAAGTGAGTGCAGTGGACGGAGCCCAGGACTCTGAGTCAGGAAGTTCTGAGTTTAAACCTAGCCTTAAACACTAGCTGAGTGACCCTTGGGCAACTCTATCTTATAGTTAGACTCTTTTTGCCTTAGTTCTTTTCTCTTTTTGATTTCCTTTCTAATTTATGAAATAACACAAGCATTTCCATAACATAGTAGGATTAAAAAAAAAAGATGATTGCATATGAAACTACAAATCTATTATGTACTACTTACTATTTATTTAAAATTTATAATAAAATTATCAAACATTTCTTTTTTTTCCCCTTTTTTCTTCCCTTTCCCTCCTGGAGATGGCTACCAGTAGACATAAATATGTAAAATCATTCCATAATCTAGTGCTATAAGAAATGATGAGGTTGTTGATTGTAGAAAAACATAGACAGACTTTATAAATTGCTTTATAAAGTGCTTTATAAATGCAAGTTATTATTAATAGAACATCAGGCATGGACTTGTAAGCTACTAGAGACTACTTAACTACCTTCCTGATGCTAACATACCTGATGCATTGGTTTCTAATTGTTACATCACCAGATTTTACACTAATAATTTAGATCAATCAACAATTGTAATTGAATTCAAATGCAGTTATTTACATACTAGGCTTCATGGATTTGGTGGGCCCTAATTAGACAGTTATAACTAAGATTATGCTTTTATATGAGAATTGTATTTAATTTGTGCCTACAAGTTGGCATTTCTTTAAATTTTGTTCTGGGCTGTGTCTGGCATTTATTGTAGGGAATGAACATTAATATCCAACCTGCTATATTAATAAATTCAATTTTAATTGAAAAAACCCATAATAGACTGTCATTACTACTATTTGTGTGACAATGAGCAAATCACTTAATCACTCTAGGTCTCTTCTATGAGATGAGGGAATTGGAATAAATGACTCGGTAGGTTACTTCCAGTTGCAAATTTCTATGATCACATTATATGTTACTGTTTCTTTTTTTTTTTTCATTACTCAAACCTAGATAAATCTCTAATCTATGTACCTTTATCTTAAGTTACCATTTTATGGAATTTAATACTGGTAGGGAACCTTAGAGTTCAAGTCCTAGACTTTTGTTTGATACATGATAAAACTGAAGCCTAGACCAGGTAATTAAATTGTTCATGTTTGTACACATAGTAAGTGACAAAACTGAGATTTGAACCTGAATCCCCTATATCATTTACATAACAGTTGTTACTGAGTCATTTTCAGCCATGTCTGACTCTTTGTGACCCCATTTGGGATTTTCTTGGCGAAGATACTGGAGTCATTTGCCATGTCCTTCTCCAGCTAATTTTATAAGGAAACTGCAGCAAACAGGGTGACGTGACTTGCCCAGGGGCACATAGTTACTAAGTGTCTGAAGCCAAATTTGAGCTCAGGAAGATGTCTTGGTGATTCTGGGCCATGTACTCTCTCCTGTGCCAAGTAGCTCCTGGATTGTTTTAGTCAAAGGCATAATGATTAATATGTAAATCACTTATCTCTAGAGTAGAGATTCTTAACTTTTTGTTTGTTTGTTTGTTTGGTGTGTGTGTGTGTATCTTATTCCCCTATGCCAAACTAACAAAGACTATGGACCCTTTCTTAGAATAATGTCAAATGCATAAAACATGTGATATTACAAAGGAAAAAAATCATATTGAACAGACTTCTTCTGGTATAATGCCAGATAGTGTAAGCATAGAGGGAATTAATGTTGCACTTCTGTATACATTCCAAAAAGACAGTCAGAGGAGTGACTTTAATAAGGATTAAGAGATCATCTCTCCAAATCCAGTAGTCTCCTATGGGAGGGTATTTATCTTCTGTGATATCCTGTGGTTATAGTAGAGAGTGGCTTGGAGAATGGTGCAGATATATATTTCCTCATTTTTCCACCACTCTGAAAACTCATGGAGAGTTAGACTGTGGAGGGAATTTTTCAAGACTAAAAGCTTCCTAATTGATTCCTACTCAGATTTATAAAATTAGTTTTTTAAAAAAGCTAATTTTCAGAATGTTACTTTTATATCCTGCTTATTCTACAACTTCATGTAGGCAGTTAGTGCAAAATATAAAAAAATGAATTTCAAATCCATGTTTGTGAAGCATTTGCCTCATAGTATATTGCCACTATTTTGTCCCTTGAAGTTCAGATGCTGTCAGAAATCAGTAGAGGAAGCAAGAAGGGAAGTGAATTTATTTCTATTTATTTATCTATTTATTTATTAATAAAAACTTAAAATGGTGCACATGCAGAATACTGAGACTGGGAATAATTTTCTAAAACATTTGTCTCCTTTTTCCTCTGAAACTTGTAAATTTAAAGAAAAGAAAAAAAATTAATCATATGTAATCAGGTTTTAGGGAGAGTGAGCTCTTGGAAAATTGGTGGCTCCAGAAACCTAGCCATCCATACTCCTAAGAAGTTGTACAGGAGTATACCGGAGCTAGCTGAGAAAGCCAATTATTAATTTTCAATGTAAGCATTTATACCTAGAAATATACATATGTTACAAATCGGACTTGGTTTATTATTTTGTTGATTTGTAGGTCAAATTTAAAAGTATATGCTGTGCATCCTCTTCCCCTGTTTCAACAGACATCCAAAAAACTAGTAAACTGATTCTTAAAAATTTATCAGTATACTCCTGATCCTTTCCTTCTTGGGGAGGGGATTTAGTCTCTCCATTGGGACAACAACAACAGTTTTGAGCCTTGTAAAAGAGATCCTTGTGGATTTTGATTTTTTATCCTAATTACTCTTTTAAGGTCCACAATAGCAGAGGAGATTTGGCACCATCTCATTAGGTTATTGATTAATAGGTTTAGGTGGTAAGAATGACCCTTTGTAGAAGCTGGATGATTTGCTTAAAGGCAAATGCCCTCAGGCAAGCCCACTCAGTCCCTTTTTCTTTGAATTGTTGAATTGGAATGGAGGTGTTGCCTAAGGAAAAGTTATACCCTAGGGCTGAAAGGTTTTGAGAAAGAATAGACAGGCTCAGAGAAGTAATCCTTCACATAATACAGCAGCTTTTACCAGACTGTGCCATCCTAGGTCATCTAGTCCATCCTCTTCTTTTTAGAGATTGGGAATTTGGGGTCTAGAGAAGTTGAATATGCTCCAGGTCATACAGGGGTCAAGTAAGAACCCATACTGTTTTTGTCTAAGGCTATTTATGTTTATTATGTAAGGGTATTTTTGTTTGTTTGTTTGTTTGTTTTTGCTGTGCTATGTGTTTTTGAATATCTGTAGTGGTTTGGAATTAAAATCTTCTAGATAGCTGTTGGTCTAATGTGAGCCCAATAAAAATGGGCTGTATGTCTCAGTCAAGTGGAAGACATTCTGAGTTATTCACTTCCCTTCACTTTGCATGCCTCCAACCCCTTAGAGAGGGTTGTCATTTTCCCCAATTATACAAGATTTTCCCCCCTTCTTTCTTATTAAAAATAATGATGTACTTTACCAAACATAGTTCTAATACCTCTCTCTCTGTCTCAATCTCTGTCTCTGTCTCTCTCTTCCTCTCTCTCTCCCCTACCCACTTTCTGTACCCTCACCCTGGCCTCTTGCCCAAAATGATAATATAGCTATGACTGAGGATGCAAAAATCTGAATTTAGAACATATTACATATGTTGTTTCATTTGAACTTCATAACAAGATTATATTACTGCCCTCATTTTACTGATGGAATAAAACTGAGGCTCTGAAAGACTCAATCACAGTCAATAAGTCAATAATCAATAAAAGTTTATTTAATACCAGATTTATCATTTTCCAGGCACTGTACCAAGTAATGGAGATACAAATAAAGGCAAAAGACAATCTCTGACCTCAAAGAGTTTATAATCTAATGAGGGGGGAGGGTAGGTGGAGACAATATGAAAACAAATGCATATGGAAGAAGTTATTATTGTTCAGTTGTTTCAGTTGTATCCAACTCTTTTGATCCCATTTGGGGTTTTCTTGGCAAAGATACTAGTGTGGTTTGCCATTTCCTTCTCCAGCTCGTTTTGCAGGTAATAAACTGCAGAGTTAAGTGACTTGCCCAGGGTCACATGGCTAGTGTCTCTGGCCAGATTTGAATTTAGGAAGATGAATCTTTCTGACTTTAGGCATGGTATTCTATCTACTGCCCCAACTAGCTGCCCCTAAAGTAACTTATATAAAGGATAAATAAGGAAAAAAATCACAGAGAAAAGGCACTAGAGTCAAGAGGGTTGGGTAAGGCTTCCTTTAGAAGCTGGGACTTTAATTGATACTTAAGCAAATTAGTAGGTCCATAGTCAAAGCAGAGGAGGGAGAGAGTTCCTGCCATGGGGTACAGCCAGAGAAAATACCTGGAACTGAGAGACGGAGTGTCACTGGATAGATGAGTATGTATGGGGCAGTAAGGTGCAAGAAGACTGGAAAGGTAGGAAAGGGCCAGGTTATGAAAGGCTTTGAATGCCAAACAAAGCATTTTGTATTTGCCCCCTTTGTTGTTGTTCCTCCTTCATCCTCAAAGAGGACCAATGATATCAGGAAGATGACTTCTTGACTTACAAGTGAATTAGATTTAAGTAAGTCAGGGATGTGCAAAGTCAGCCTCACTCCTCCAGAGTCATCTGAATCCAGGGACAAGACATAGGTCAGGACAACTAAAGATAACCCCAGATACAGTGGGAGACCTTGACCTTTTTAAGCTAAGATCTTTCCCAGGTCTCACTTTGTCTGAGGCAATACCCATTCAGTGATTTAAGGTTAGGTAAGAAACGAGGGCCTAGAAGTGATAGGGAGCCACCGGAGTTTGTTGAGTGGGGCCAGGGAGCAACAGGATCTAACCCCAACTTCAGGAAAATCACTTTGGCGACTGAATGAAGGATGAATTGGAGTACGAGAAAGTTGAACCACACAGACCTACCAGCAGGCTACAGTCGAGGCCTGAGGTGATAAGGGTCTACACCAGAGTGGTGGCAGTGTGAAAGGAAAAAAGAGGTTGTATTCAAGAGAGATGTTGCAAAGGTAAAACTGACAGGCCTTGGTAACAGTTTAGTAGAAAGACACAATCGGTAGATGTCAGAAATCAGGTCCTTTTGAATTCCACATCTGACATTCTTTTTGCTATAGCAGGGCCTATCATTTATTATGTATTGCACATGAAGTGAACTTCTTAACAAATGCTCTCTTTCTATTAACATATTGGAAATATATTATCTGGCTTGGAGAAACCAAGAAATGTACATCTCCTGATAGATAATTTTGATGAAAATTTTTAATGCTGGTTATATTGTAGGACTTACAGTACTTATTTTCTGTTTTTAGGCCTAATCAGCCCATATAATTACAATAATAACTAACATTTGTATTATACTTTAAGGTTTTTAATATACTATCTAATATGATCCTAAAAATAGATCTATGAAGCAAATCCCATTATTGTCTCCATTTTGCAAAGCAGGAAAGAGAAATGAAATCAATTGCATAGAGTGGTGAAGCTGACAAGTAGCTGAGGCATGATATGAGCACAGACCCCCTTTAAGTTCAATGATGTCTGTATCTACTAGAGCACCCTACCTCTCTACAGTATTTTCTAATATAAAGGTTCTCAGGTGATTATTTCTAGGCAGCTAAGTGGTGCAATGGACAGAGTGCTGGAATTGGAGTGAGGAAGATATTAGTCTGAATCCTGTGTCAAATACTTAGCTTTGTGAATCTGGGGCAAGCCATATGATCTCTCTCATCTTCAGTTTCCCTATATTTAAAAGAGGGATAATAATAGCATCTACTTAACAGAGTTATTATGAGGATGAAATGAGATAACACAGGCAAAGGTCTTTTAGAAAACTTAAAGAGATATATAAATGCTAACTCTATCTTAACTCTTACCTCAATGATTAGTGGCGATAGCACTAATAATGTAGAAGCTTTCAGACTATCTGAAAGCACAGTCAAGTCTACTGCCTGGCCCCTGCCATAGTGATATAAAGTTGAAGATATGAAATTGAAAAAATATATATATATATATATATATATATATATATATATATATCTACTTCTCTGTGTGAGCCTAAATGCCTTACCATTGCAAGTTTACTCAGGTAACCTCAGGTTACATGGATTGCAATTCTATTCTTGTGACTTGTATCTTCACCCTGTCTTGTGACTTGTATCTCTACTCTTAAAACTTCACCTACCATTCATATCCCTGAGAAACTTGCTTATTCTAAAAGTCAAGCCTATTCAATCAAAGTTGTTGTAGTAACCCAAATTCTCCAAATAAAGTCTTATTTGTAATTAAGGAGGTTTCAGAATGGGAGATCTGAATGTTGTAATATCAAGCTGTTGTAAGAGGTTTTTTTTTATATTTTAGGCAATCAGAAGACACACCTATGTTATTCAAGATTTTGTGCTTTCCTCTTACTTTTGATATTCCTCTTTTTGAGGAATATTAGCACTCATTTAGGGTCTTTTGGCTACTGAGGATCATTGACCCCTTTTATTGACAAATGGCAATTGCTAATGAAAGGAATATGGTTGTAACTTTATTACCTCATTTACCTTGATTTTTATCATGACAGTTAGAGACATGAAGGGATCAAGTAAGGGACACTGATTCCAAGATGGCTCCTCTTAAGAACTTCCCAGAACTGGTTGATTTCATCAAGGGACTTCTTTGTGTGGCGGCCACCTTGGAGGTTGGACTCCCTCTTTGATTCATTCCAGTTCTTCAGAAACAAGATAAAATTCACATTAGGTGGGCCCAGATATCTCCTTCTAGAGAAAGAGAATAAGTAGTCTTTCTCTCTCTCTTTCTTTCTCTTTCTGGGAAACTGGTAGGTCTGAGAATTAGTCCCAGAATGCCTCCAGGGGACTAAGTGGACCTCCCCTTGTTGTTTCAGTAGGCTGACAGGTCTAAATTTGAGTTGATCCATGTGATGTTCAGATTATTAATTTAGTTTTGTCAAATAGAAATTAGGGAGCATTTTTTTTGGTTAAGAATTGCATAGAGCATGAGAAAGGAATTGATGAGTTAAAAGATACAACTCAGTGTGTCTATGAGGGAAAAGATAAGGAAAAAGGAAAAATCTAAGCCTAAGGCTCAGGCAAGATATTTCTACCATCTGGAAGAAGGTCGTGTCACTAAGAATTATAAAAAGAAGAGGTGGGGATATTTATGGAAGAAACATTGCATGAAGAGGGACTTGAAGAATAAAGATAGCCCTTAATGTAAAACTAGTGCTGGGGAATATTAGACATAGATTATTGCTTTTGAGATGAATTTTTATGTTTCACCTAATATTTAATATCAGGGTAAAATGTTTAAAAATTACAAAAAACAAACAAATAAACAAACACGTTTTTATCTTTAAAGTATAATTTGATCAAGCTATTGGCCTTGAATACAATCCAATTAAAACGTCAAAATTAATATTTAAAAATGTATGTAATTACTGTAAAACTATAGTGTAAGAAATTATTTTAAGAATTAAAAAATGCAACCCAAGATTTGGAAATTAGAGAATATTATCATAATTGTAAAAATGCTATCAATTATTTAGTTGGATATTTTAAAGAAAGGAGGGGAATATTGATTCCATAGAGGAAATTTATTTAGATTCTGAAAACTGAATCAGTTTTCAATCACTCTTTCCCAGGACAGTGACAAGTTTATGGTTTTAAAGAGAAAAGAGAAAAAAGGGATATTGAACCTGTTTGCAAGTGTCAGTAAAAAGACAGATTGAAACTGTAAATGGCTCTTAAGTGTCAATGAATTTTCAGGAGCATTTGGCAGTTTAAATTTATCTGGCTCTTAAGAACTGCCCCCACAAAAAGAGAAAGACTTGTGACTGACTTAAAAGTAAATAAACTTCAATTTGCAAGAATGTTTTGTGAACTTAATTATTTAAGTAAACTGTAGACAAAGATCTAAAAGAGACAGACATTTAAAATAGAGAATTTTTAATACATGTGAAAGCAAAGTATTTTAAAATCATGTTTTTAAATGTAATAAGGACAACTAAGTAGAATAACTTTTTTATTTTAATAGAAATTACATCAAGTGTATACTAAAATGATTATGACTTTTCTGGTTGTCAGTAAATTGGACACAACATATTGTTGAACCCACCATTATTATTTTTTACAATTTATTTCAATAAAATATTTTACTTAAATTTGGAAGGTACTGAATACATTAGGGGAGAAAGGGTTAGTTAACTTGTTCTAAAGACTAGTATATAGTGCTACCTTCTTCTGAACTTTGTTGCAGCAGCATGTTATACTTACTTTTGATCTAATTTTCTTTAAAGCCAAAAAGGTCGGTATATCATCTAAGCACAATTTAGTTTTATTAATTTTATGGGCCACTCAACACTGAATGTTTTTGATCAGTAGATTAATTTTTAAAATAATTAACTGCTAAGTACTAAAATTACAAAAGAAAAGTTTAGTAAAATTAGTTATATTGAAATTATAGGAAAAGATTAGGAAATTAGATAAAAGGGAATTGAGAAAACAGACAGTGCTCTGTCCAAAACACAACAAACAAACAAACAAGCAAAAAACCCTGCCAAAATTAAAAATGTAGAAAATATTAAATGCCTCTGGGAAATATGAGGCCACCCTTAAAGTATATAGTGAGGCTATGTTAAGAACATAAAAAAAAATAGATTCAGTACTTTGAGTATTTCAAATGAGAATAAAGAAAAAATTTATAGGAATATGAAATAAAATGCAACCAGGAATCTTTGAAAATGAGTGAAATTGATAACAATAGGTTTTAGATTTAAAAGTGTTGGTATTTAACAGCTCCACATCAATTGAGATTTTAAATGGTAGCATTTGTGATTGTAAAAACAGAGGTTATTTAACCTGGTAATCTTTTTTTTTATTACTTTCTCTTTTTTTAATACTAAATTTATTTATTTTTAGTTTTCAACATTTACTTCCACAAGATTTTGAGTTCCAAATTTTCATCCCATTTTGCCCCTCCCCCACACCAAGATGGCATGTATTCTGAATACCCCTTCCCCTAGTCTACCTTCCCTTCTATCTCTCCTCCCATTCTCTTATCCCCTTCAATTTTCCGGTAGGGCAAGATAGATTTCCTGTATTTCTTATTTCCCAGTTGCATGTGAAAAGATTATTTTTAAACATGTGTTTTTAAAACTTTGGGTTCCAAATTTTCTTCCGCCCTCCCCATCCACCCTCATTGAAGTTATACCTGTGCAGTTGTGCAAAACACTTCCATAGTAGACATGCTGTGAAAAACTAATGCTATTTCCCTCAATCCTATCCCGCCCCCCCATTTACTCTATTCTTTCTTTTGACCATGTCCCTCCTCAGAAGTATTTGCTTCTAATTACCCCATTTCCCAATCTGCCCTCCTCTCTATCATCCCCTTATCTCTTGTCCCCTTCCCCCCCTGTTTTCCTACAGGGTAAGACAGATTTCCATACCCAATTGAGTGTGCATGTTATTCCCTCCTTAAGTCAAATCCTATGAGAATAAGATTCACTCATTTCCTCTCACCCCTTTCCCCTCCACTGTAAGAGCCTTTTCTTTTCTGTTTTTTGTGAGACAATTTACCCAGTTCTACCTCTCCCTTTCTCCTTCTCCTAGTATAATCCTTTCTCACCCCTTAATTTTGTTCTCCAGATATGACCCCTTCATCTTCAACTCACCCTGTGCCCCCTGTGCCCTCTATCTATCTATCTATCTATCTATCTATCTATCTATCTATCTATCTATCTAT
>NW_020951957.1:9678619-9722653 GCF_900497805.2 Vombatus ursinus | reverse complement strand
TATCTATCTATCTATCTATCTATCTATCTATCTATCTATCTATCTATTTATCTATCTATCTATATACATAAGTATAATTTTTTCTTCCAACTACCCTAATATTGACAAAGGTATCATGAGTTAAAATATCTTTCCATGCAGGAATGTAAACAGTTCAACTATAATAAATCTCTTATGATTTCTCTTCCCTGTTTACCTCTTCATGTTCCACTTGAGTCTTGTATTTGAAAGTCAATTTTTTTATTCAACTCTGGTCTTTTCATCAAGAATGCTTGAAAGTCCTCTATTTCACTGAATGACCATTTTTTCCCCTGAAGGATTATGCTCAGTTTTGATGGGTAGGTGATTCTTGGTTGTAATCCAATCTCCTTTGCCCTCCTGAATATTATATTCCATGCCCTGTGGTCCCTTAATGTAGAAGCTCCTAAATCTTGTGTTACCCTGATTGTGTTTCCACAATACTTGAATTATTTCTTTCTGGTTACGTGTAATATTTTCACCTTGACCTGGGAACTCTGGAATTTGGCTACAATATTCCTAGGAGTTTTCGTTTGGGGGTCTCTTTCAGGAGGAGATCAGTAGATTCTTTCAATTTCTGTTTTGCCCTCTGGTTCTAAAATATCAGGGCAGTTTTCCTTGATAATTTCTGGAAAGATGATGTCTAGGCTCTTTTTTTTAATCATGGCTTTCAGATAGTCCAATAATTTTTAAATTCTCTCTCCTGGATCTATTTTCCAGGTCAGTTGTTTTTCCAATGAGATATTTCACATTGTTTTCTAATTTTTCATTCTTTTGGATTTGTTTTACAGTGTCTTGATTTCTCATAAAGTCACTAGCTTCCAATTGCTGTATTCTGATTTTTAAGGAAGTATTTTCTTCAGTAAGCTTTTGGACTTCTTTTTCCATTTGACCAATTTTGCTTTTGAGGGCATTCTTCTCCTCATTGGCTTTTTGGACCTCTTTTGCCATTTGGGTTAGGTTATTTTTTAAGGTGTTATTTTCTTCAGTATTTTTTTGGGTCTCCTTTAACAAACTGTTGACTTGTTTTTCATTATTTACTTACATCACTCTCATTTCTCTTCCCAGTTTTTCCTCTACTTCTCTTATTTGCTTCTCAAAATCCCTTTTGAGCTCTTCCAAGGCCTGGGACTGATTCATATTTTTCTTGGAGGTTTTGGATGTAGGAGCTTTGACTTTGTTTTCTTCTTCTGGTTTATGTTTTGATCTTCTTTGTCACCAAAGTAAGATAATATAGTCTGACTCTTTTTGCACTGCTTACTCATGATCCCGGCCAATTATTTGAGTTTTAAACTCTTTGTTAAGGTAAGAGTCTGCTTTCAATGTGGAGAACATACTGTCCCAAGGTTCAGGGGTTTGTACAGCTGTTTTCAGAGATACTTCTAGGGACCTGAAAATTTTCAGTTCGTCCAAGGTGGTATGATAAGGCGTGAGGTGTTTCCTCTCCACTGCCATAACAAGCTCCACCACACCAGCACTCCTCCTCACCCCAGGACTTCCCCTCAGAACTGTGACCCAGATCCAAGGATGGGCAAAGCAAGAGATTCCTGCCTCAGCACTGGCAAAGAGATTCCTGTAATCCCCTTCTGATCAGCCACTTGATTCCCCCTCAGTCTGTGGGCTGGAAGCTCAGGAAGCAACTGCTGCCCCTGGGCCATGCCCAGGACTTGAGGCTGAGACCTAGCTTCTCTCTCACCATTGTAGTCGCAGACTTTTGCCACTGACTTTTTAAGTTGTGTTTGAGTTCATGGGTTGAAAAGTCTGGAAACCACCACAGCTGATGGTGATTCAATCCTCTGAGGCCTGCTTCAGGTTCACTGTGCCCTGCGTGCTCATGCAGAGCTGAGATCCTCTCCCAGCCCAGAGTGATATACCTTTCTGATCAACCATCCTAGTTGTATTGGGCTGGAAATTTGTTTCACTCTGTCTTTTTGTGTGTTCTGCTGCTTTAGAATTAAATTGATTAGAGCCATTTTTATAGGTATTTGGAGGGGTTTGGGGGAGAGCTCAAGGAAATCACTGTTTTCCCTCCACCATCTTGGCTCCATCCCGATTATCTTGAAACTAATTTAAGGTGAGATATGTTCTCCTATTAGGGCAATTGCTATTCGGCATCAAAAAAATTATTTGTTGTGTGACTTTAAGCATGTGATTTTGCTTCTCTTTATTTTAGTTTGTATATCTATAAAGTAGATAAAAATAGTATCTACCCCTACAGTTGTGGAGAGGACTAAATAACATAATAATTGTGAAATGCTTAATATTAATTTGGCAAATCATTGTATTAGAAATATTTTTAGAAAAGTGATTTTTCTTTTAATCTGGATAATCTTGGGTAATAGATTAAATAGTTAAAAGAATGATATAAAATGTGAAATTTATCAATTTGGAAATATAATAGATAATGGTAACAATTTTCTATATACTTTGATGTAACAAAAATCTTTTAAGATATCCTTATCTGTGAAATGAAGAGTCCTAAGATATTATCAGTCACACTAATGGTTAAAAGTGATCAAGTTTTACGAAAAGTGCTGGAGTCTTGCAACATATTGGCAACTGGGCAAAACTTTAGTACATAAGATTTTAAGAGCTATTCTCATACTCAGACTAGAGTCTGGTAATTTAATTTTAGTTGGAAATAATAACAATATTAGGTTCCCTACACAAATAAACATAGGTCTATCTAGAGATTACAAAAAGGAAAGGTTCAGTTCATGTTTTTGCCCATTATACCACACTATTTTAAGAATCATGAAACCTTAATATTTTAGTACACTTGGTGACTGTTCTAAGACCAAAATATAAAGGGGAAACCTTGCTAATTTGTGGAAGAAAAAGCTGCTTAAGATATTTGATAAATTAAAAATTAATTTAAAAAAGACAGGTGTGGTGTAACTAAGTGTCACAGTGGATAGAGCACTGGCTCTGGAATCAGGAGTACCTGAGTTCAAATCCAGCCTCAGACATATAACACTCACTAGCTGTGTGACTCTGGTCAAGTCATTTAACCGCAATTGACTCAGCAAAAATAAAAGCAAAAGGCAGTTGCCATTTGAGCATACTGATCTCAGTACAAGTGGAAAAAATTCAGATAAAAAAAGCATATAGAAAGCCTTCTTGCTTCATATCTAAGAAGTACATTTTAACATTAATTATGATTTTGTGCATGAGAAATTTAACTATGTGATTTAAAATGATATGTTAACATGAAATAAATAATTGTAGACAGTTACCAATCATACCCTTTCCTTCAAATGTTACATTGGTTTCCTGAGAAGCTAGGGAAAAAAAATCACAATTTTGCTTAGAGTATAAAAGTGACTTTATGATGATTTGTATTATAAAAAACAAAAGTAACTGTCCTAGCCCCACACTGTGATCACTGAAATTTTGCTGTTTAAGTTAAATTTCATGAGACTTTAATTCATTTTTTTTAAAGTTTTGATTTTAGCTATCATTTTCTAAATTTCTGTGAAGCCAATAGTCCATCTTTGCAAAGGAAATGTCAGTTTTCATCAAAGGGAGCACAGTCTAAGAATTTCCATAGGGAGAGGTCTATATCTGAAGCAATTGAGGGGATGATTCTATGAAGGTGGAGATAGGATCCTCTTAACTCAGTTGCCCATTGTGAAGTTTTCTCTTTGTACATGAAAATTTCCCACCTGGTTATTTCTGAGCCTGGGTTCACTACCCTGTGGATACTGTGGAACTTTGCTATAGATTGGCTCTCAAATATGATTTTTGCATGGCTTCAAACAGAAGTAGGAGAGTATTTTCATCCTGCTATAATAATGTCTCTCTTTTTTACTTTTATAGAAAATTTATATGTCAGAGCAGGTGAACATAAAGACATCTGAATTTCTGTGGGCTCATATTAAAAAACATTAAGATGTCAGTAGATAATATCAATTTCACATCTTAACCAACTAACTAGCAGAGTTTTTGAGCTTGTCACCCTCTTAAGTATTTTGTGTTCATGTCTAACAATAGTTTTTTTTTTAATATCTCATTTTTTTCAAGCTGATATAGTAATAATATCTCTTAAGGAGGGAAATAAATTTGTATAAAAATGTAATGTACATTTTTTTCAAAACTTAATGGAGTGGAAGATAGATTTTTGAAACTTAACTTAAAGAGTTTCAGAGCCTTGCTTTCCATTATGCTTTAATGTTTAGTTTTTGATTTCTCAATAGCATAATGATTTGCTAACACATCACCAGGCAGTTATAAGTAGTAAAAATAAAGGTTTTCCTTTTATACACCCTAGCTTTCATTTCTACTTTGATAAATATTGTTCTTTATCCAAAAGGGCTTATCTTATAAACCAGTCCCTCATGAATTTCTTTTTAAGATTTTCTTTTTATCTTTTTGATCTTAGTGTCAGTATCAGGTAAAAGGTTTAGTCAACAACAGTTGAGATATATAAAACCTTAAATTCTCCGAAGTTTTGGGGGAATTATGGGTTCCAGATGCTTGAACTGGTTATTGGAAAACCAGATTTAGGAGGGTATGCTAAATTGTATTGAGGTCTATTATGCTAAAGATTGTAGCAGAAACAGTTAAGAATCTCTATAAGTAAGCTTAATCAGAAAAGCAGATCTTCTAAGGGAAGCTCTTCCCTAGACCTCACACTTTTTTTTGTCTTTGCCAAATTGATTCTTAAGAAACTCACGGTTGTTCACAATGACTCAAATTTATTATTCACAACATATTTTTGCTTCTGCAATTGTTACTTTAGCTTTACTAAACATTACAGAGTAATAGACATGCTTGAATTTTACTATAACTTGATTTATAACGTTAATCAGTCTAAGTAATTCATGGGAAGTGTGGTTTCCCAAGAATCAAAGGGGGGAATTGTGAAATTGAAAATTTATTTTTTTAAATTCTTTTTTGCTTTGTGAGTCCAAATTGATTACCCTTGTAAGTTTGCTTAGGTAACCTTAGGTCACTTGGGTCACAGTTCTGTTCTTGTGACTTGTGCCTTCACCCTTGTAACTTAATCCACCACCCACATTTTGGAGAAACTTGCTTATACTAGAAGTTAAGCTTATTTAATCTAAACTGTTGTAGAAATTTACAGGTTCTCCAAATCACATCTTATTTTAGTTAAGGGGGTTTCAGAATGGCAGGTCTGAATGTTGTAATATCAAGCTGATGTTATAAGTTTTTTTTTTTGGTTTTACTTTGTTTTTTACATCTTAGCCAGAAGACATATCTATGTTGCTCAAGATTTGTGCTTTCCTTTTACTTTTTATGTTCCTCTTTTTGACTATAAAAGAACCTTCATTCTGAGTTTTTGGCTACTAAGGATCATCAACCCCTTTTATTAGTAAATGCCAGCATTGCAACTAAAAGGAACATGGTTGGAATTTTATTTACTCAGTTCACTTTAATTTCTATCCTGACAAGGTTATAAAGAAAATGAAAACAAAAACAAGCAAATAAAAAGTTTCTCCTCTTAAGGAGCTCACAATCTAATTGATCAAACAATATATTGCATCAAATGGAAACTGTTTGGTAGTTCTGTTCACCTGTAAAAGTTATCAATTTGGGTGTACTATCATATCTAATTAGCTTCTGTAGGAAGACCAACATGTTCATAAAATTTGCTTGTAGCTCCCATTAGGTGAGTAAATTAAATTCATGTCCATAGAGTCAGAATGAGAGGAGTTGAAGTTGATGCATACTTGTAGGCAGTGTAGCATCTCTGCTGCAACAATGCAATATACTCAAAGCCTCTGAGTTTTTTTTTAAAGATTAAAGTTATCATTCTGTGGTCCTCCTCTGAAAATGGAATTGGAAAGAGTAGGACAGGTAATGGAGTAAGGGCCAAAGGTTTATCTTTTGTAGAAATTTCCAAGCATAAGTCATTATAATAACTATTTTAGATCAAATAAATTTAAAATTATAACATTTTAAAATCATTATAAACAATTATTATAAATCTAAATTCTAAAATAAATTCAATTAACATTAAACACTTACTCTGTTAAATTTACTTTGGGAGATGCTGTGGACTATATAGCACACATAGATTCATTGATTTAGAGTTGGAATAGACCTCTGATTTCAAATAGTCCAATCACTTTATTTTGTAGAAGATGAAAATGAGATCTAGGGAGATAATGACTTGCCCAAGTTCACACACATAGTAAATAGTTGAGCCAGGATTCAAACCCAGGCCTTCTGAATACAAATTCAGCACTCTTTCTTCTGCAACCCTGTGATTTCATCAGTTTTGGGAGGGATGATTTGAAATAAGTGTTTTTTGGCTTCAAGGCTGAAATTTGATTCCCCATTCCACTCTGCCTCCATACAAAGATAGGGAATTGCTCTTACACAAAGACAAAACCAAAGCAAAGTAAAATCTATTCCCTATCCTCAGTATACTTACATCATATGAGTTCCAAAAAAAGGTCCAACCAAAATCCAAGAGACACCTGAAGAGAGAAAGACAACTTTTCCAGAGAGAGAATACAGGAGGCTTCATGAACCTGAGTAGGATCTTAGATTGGAAAATTTCACAGTGGGAGTAGAGATAGCATTTCTGGAATGAGGAAGAGGGAATAGTTTTAGTGAAAGCAAAGAAATGGGAGCAGGAAGTATTAAGGGAATGGAGGGACTGAGCATTTATATAACATCTACCCTATGCCAGACATAGTGCTAAATGTTTTACAAATATTTCATTTGATTTTCACAAAAATCCTGGGAGGTAGGTTCTACCTACCTCATTTCACAGTTGAGGATACTGAGACAGACAAAGATTAGGTGGCTTTCCCAGGGACAGACATCCAATTTGAACAAAAGTCTTCCAGATTCCAGGCCCAATACTTACTCTACTGTGCCACCAGCTGCCTTAAAGGCATCAGAACGTCACACACAGAGTAAATAATCACAAGGAATGAAAGATTTTCCCCCAAGGTTATATGCTTTCTTCACAGAGTGTGAGGGACACTCACTCCTAAAAGGAGAAACAACTATATTTTTGTCTTATTCAGCATCTTCCCAGAAGAGTATTGCCTAACATATCTAGGCTACCATCTTCAAGGGCTCACTGCCATGGCACCCCTATCCTTAAACTCCTTCAACTCCTAAACACCGCAGGAACAAGGACTTAACTTCAGATAACCATTTAGGCTTTCACTTTATACTTGACTCAGATTCTTCCAACATATTTAGAAACAATCAATGATTGTCTAAATTATGTTGTAAATTTGTGTATCATGTACATTTACAATATATTTAACACTTAGTAATATCAAGTGAATTAATTATTTAATAATATTAAACATTTTAATAAACATATTTAATATAAACATTTAAAATATACAAAACTGAAAAGTTATCATGAGGTACAAATAAATTCTTTTCTGTTACTTTTTAACCCTTTTTAATTTAACCTTTTTTCCCCCCCGAGGGAATTGTGAAGCCATTCCAGGCTTGTTAGATAATTTTGTTTCTGAAGGAGAACTAGAAGCATTTGCTCCAGCCTGGAGGTATCTGGATATTGCTCAGAAAGAGCAACTTTTATAGGCTTTCTGCATAATCTAGAATCTAAGAAGCCAAAAAGTCAACATTTTGCATGTGAGTTGTAAATTAAGCATATTCTTTCTTAACATTGATTCTTAGGCAGTTCTCAAACTCTTGGTAGGACTCATTGAGAAATCAATCAGCTTTTGACTGGGATTGCTTTGTAAAGGAAACTACTTTCAATTCAATTCAATTGGTTCACCAAGTATAGACTTGTTGCAAACATGAAAGCTCAAGCAAATGGAAAAAACAAAAACAAAAACAAAAACAAAGCAGTCTCTGTTGTCTAGGAGGTTAAGGTGTACTGGGAAAAGAATGCATACGTACAGAAGGAAATACAAATTATATACTGCATAAATCCTAATGTGGCTTTGTGAAATAAAGTATTAATATGTAATTTTCAAAAGATATGACCAGTACAAAGATTTTTAAATTGGCATTCGTGAAAATTTATTTCTTTATAACAAAGATTCAGGAATTGTGATTAAGGAACAACTCCCCACTTATTTTAGGTATGACCGGACTATGTTAGAAAATGTGTGAAGCATGGGTCTGCAAACACCAGGGCAGATTCAGTGATATGAATAATAATGGATACAGTAGGAGATAAGCTATTTGAGGTCAGAATCCATGCCTAGCTCAGTGCCCGCCACATAATAGACACTTAATAAATATTTGTTGGATTGAATTGAGTTGAACTAAATAATACCTGATCATCCAGGTGTTGTAGTAGATAGAGCCCTGGGTTTAGAATCAGAAAGACTCATGTTCATGAGTTCAAATTTGACTCTCAGACACATAGTAGCTGTGTGATCCAGGGAACATCACTTAACCCTGTGTTCCTCAGTTTCCTTATCTGTAAAATGAAATGGAGAAGGAAATGGCAAATCACTTCAGTATCTTTGCCAAGAAAAACCCAAATGGGGTCAGGAGGAGTCAGACACTGCTGAAATAATGTAACAACAAAAATAATACCTTCAGACTTAAGCACCCAATAATTTGCTGTTGCCTTATCCTAGGATTGAGCATCATTGTTTACCAGATCCAAAACTCACACATCAGAAAAAAACAATTTCACTTTTTGAATTGCATTCTGTTACTCTTTATTCATTCTTCTGATGTTTATTATTTTTATTAACCATGTGATGCTTTGTTATATAGTAGGGAGTATCAGGTATTAATTGCTTAACATAACAAGTCAAGAGCTAAACTCTCTCCACAAATGAAAACAAACAAACAAAAAAACCTATAACTTTTCAGAGTAGTTAAGCAGAAGCTTTAAAAGGATTTTATCTATACTTTTATCTATAGTAATAATAATACTTGATATCTATATAAAGCTTTAATGTAATGTCTAATTTTTGTACTGAACTTTAATCTTTCCTAAGCACTTAGACCACATTAGCTTATTTGAGTCTCACAATTTTATGTACCCATTATTATTGTCCCCAAGTTACAAATTAGGAAATTAAGACTCATAGAGGTTAAATGATTGGAATTCTGATCTTCCTATCACCACTAAGGCAAGAAGCCTTTCTTTGTTAAGTTCCAATTTGTCCTATAGCTATTCATAAGCTGGGGTCACACCTTTGTCACCCCAAGCCCTAGAATTTACCAATCTCCAAAAGAACATGCAGCAATTTGTTAATTGATTCATGTTCTCACAAGGTGGTTTCTCTCTCTAGCCCTCTATTTCTTCTTGCTCTTCTAATGTTGCTCTTGTCTATGATTCCACTACAAGGAGTGTACCTTTAAATTTCTTGATATTATCTAGAGCACTAATGGAGTTTTACTAATAGAATAAAAAGATACATTACAAATGCAATGTAAAAATACATTGGGTATCACTTTCACTATATAATTAGCCTATCTTTTTTTTTTCCTTGTGCCATATCTCTCTGACAACATCCTTTTATACCATTTATCCTGAGGCATAATGTGTTATCTGATGCACCACACTTACACCCTCCATGTGCCTCTCAATTTCCCTTAGAATGGTGTTAAAACTAATTTTTTAGATACTACAATATATTATACATCTAATAATCACCCAATGTGAATAGAAGAATACTGTTAAAAGATAGGTCTTTATCAGAGAAAAGCCTTGGGATCTTAAAAGAATTGTATTATCAAATTCTACAAATGCTTGAAAGCTGTACACACTGAAGTAGTTTGTTTGCTTTTTTTTTTTTTTGAGGCAATTGGCATTAAGTGACTTGCCCAGGGTCACACAGCTAGTGAGTATTAAGTCTCTGGGGCCAGATTTGAACTCAGGTCCTCCTGACTCCAGGGCCACTGTTCTATTCACTGCACCACCTAGCTACTCCTGAAGTAGCTTTTTGGACTTCATATCCATGTGATATTGATGCTATTTTGTACCAGGAGAAGCAATATAAATTATATTTTAAATAGTCATCTCATTGGAGGAAGTCATAGCATATGAATGTAATCACTTTTCATATTTCATGGTAACTTCTTTCAATAGTTTAAAAATCTGTAGGTTTATTGGCATGGATATATCAATTAATCTACTTCCAGGGATGATTTTGACCTCTCTAAGACTTGGTAGATAGTCTTTGAGGGTTGGAGTGTTGAAAATATTCAACATTCTGTGACTAACCTGAAGATAACCATCTCCAAACATGACAAGTCTAGTACTCTTCTTCACAAATTATTGTCAACCTACAGCATTATTTTCATTAGCATTACCTTGTAGAATGCATGGCTCTTCTATGCCAGCCTTGGTGAAATGTTGAGGAGGACTATGATATACAGGTAAATATTTAATACCTTGATCTTCAAAGGAAAAAAAAAGTGTACATGGCACCCTTTAATCTACATTTAGTTTAATTTGTATTATTAACATTTTCTCCCTCACTTTCTTAAGTCCATACAGCCAACAGCAATACAAAAATAAATCAAACCTTGATTTGTAGTATTTGCTGATTTATTGGTACAATGCTCCCATGGAAAATTTAACAATTATCTCTCACTAGTTACTGAGCTGGCTCCAACATATGTCACACAGAGGAGTTCACCACAACATTGTCACCTTAATGAGTGATATAGAATCTTAGAACTCTACAAATAAATGGGATGTTTAGAGATTGCATCTGCCTCTAAACATTTTCCATATATAGAATTAAGTGAGCTGAGTTTTAACTGAGTAAAGATTTCCATTCATTAATAACAAGGCATAGTGGTTTTATTTTTTAAATATAAGAACCAATCAATAATCTGTGAAAGTGGCAAAGTATGTGCATGTATGTGTGTGGGGGAGAGTATTTAATGGTAGTTAAAAAAAATTCTTATTTATTTAAGTTTATGGATTGTAACAGAAAAGTAATCTTGCTTTAAACATGTATATTTAAAACACCATTTCATATTCAAGATGGGAAATAACCAAGATCTTCTTAATTATCAAAGGTATGTTTTATTTTTTTTCTGAGAATAATTGTGTGTGTGTGTGTGTGTGTGTGAGAGAGAGAGAGAGAGAGAGAGAGAGAGAGAGAGAGAGAGAACACATTGGTGTTCCAGTCATTATTTGTTCTTATTTTATGATTGAGACAGGTTTTGTTTTTGTTTTTGTTTGTTGTTGTTGTTATTTTCGATAATATATGACTTCTTAGATATTACAATTATTAGTCTCTATAAATTTAGTAATACAAGGCCAAGAAAATTTAAAAAGAAATAGTTCTTTGCTGGATTGTTAGAAATTTAGCTTTACATGTGTGTTTTGAGACCCACTGTAGAATGAATTTTTTTGTTTGTTTTTTTTTTTTTGTTTGTTTGTTTTTTGGCTAGGCAATGGGGTTAGTGACTTGTCCAGGTCACACTAGTGACTAGTAAGTGTTATGTGTCTGAGGCCAGATTTGAACTCAGGTCCTCCTGAATCCAGGGCCGGTGCTCTATCCACTGCGCCACCTACCTGCCCCTTGTAGAATGAATTTCTCAGCCCATGTTTTCAATCACCTAACTTAGATAATTCCGCTTCATATAGTTATAACAACCATCATAGAACAATGGTACATAGGGAATATGCATACCACCAATGAAGATACAATGTAAAATTGATAGAGAAAAATAGGGAACCTTGCATTGTTTACTGTTTTGCTGTCAATTCTATTTTTTTTATTTGAACTAGGCTCCTAGTCCATCTCTAGGTTCATTAATTATTTCCATTTAATTATGAGTTTTAATTTTGCTAAAACTGGCTTTGTAATAAGGTCAAGAATAAATCAATAGTTTTACATTTTATATTTATTATGAAGATGAAGGTTTTACTTAAGATGACAAGTTATTTTCTCTTAAAATGGAATTATAAATTAACCTGTATTCATAATTTGCCATTTTTCTGCTACTGCCAATATTAGTCTCTATTAACTCTTAAGTTGGCATATATTGTTTATGTAGATTGGTTTAATTGTCTTCAACAAACTTTTATTACATCCTTCCCACATTCAAGGTCCTGGGGATAGAAAGGCAAAAATAGATGACCTCAGGGACCTCATGGTCTACTGGAAAATAAAACATGTGAATAGTAAGAAGAAGAGAACAATAGCGATTATAGGGCCTAGGGAAGGCTTTTCAGAAGAGGTGTCATTTTAGTTAAGTCTAAAAGGAGGAAAAGAGTTTCTAAAAGGCAGAGAATAGATTATAACACATTCCAGGTATATAAGATAGTTTGTGGAAGTGCACAAAAGCAAGGAACAGAATAATGAGTTTGGGGAAGATCCAGTTTTCCAGTTTGTCTGAGACAATGATTATATGAAAAATAGAGCTAGAAATGCTGGCAGAAACATTCAATGGGGAGCCACTGAAGGTTTGGAGGCATAGAAGTGGCATAACAATTCTATGTCTTTGGATGGTTATTTTGAAAGAATAAATGAGGGGAGGATGAATTGGAGAGAGAAGAGTTTGGAGTCTGGAAGGCCAATTATTCATTATCATAATAATTTAAATAAGAAGTGATATGGAAGTGAATTATGGCGGTGAGTGGGCAAAGGGAAAGAAGGGGAAAGATAGATATGGAATAAATAGCATTGAACGACTGATTGGATTTGTGGGGTAGGAGAGAAGGAACAGCTATGGAAGACTGTGAGGTTATTAGATTGGTTGACTGGAAGGATGGCAGTGTTCTCTGAAGAAATAGGGAAATTTGGAGAAAGGTGAATTTAGGAAGAAAGAAGTTGAGTTCCACTTGGGGTGTATTCATTTTGAGATTAATCCCACTGGAGAAGTCAGAAGACAGATATAAATGTTGAACTAGAATTCAGGAAGTGAATGTCCTTAACTCTTATTCATAGCTTGACAGTTAAGGCCATCCACTATCTTAAACTACCTCTCTAGGCTTATTTCTTATGACTTCCCTTGATACAATTTTGATTTCAGCCAAACTATTATTTGTTGTTCCCTAAACTTGAAGTTCCGTCTCCTACTTCTGTAACTTTAAATAGATTATGCTACCCCCTCTTGCACCCCCAATTTCAGCTTGAAATGTACTCTTTTCTTAGCTGCATCTTTTGAAAAAAATATTGATTTAATTTTTACATCATCTACATTTCATGTCTATATATTTCTCCCTGCCCTACTTCTGAGACCTTTCCCTTGTAATTAAGAGAGAGAGAGAGAGAGAGAGAGAGAGAGAGAGAGAGAGAGAAAGAGAGATAGATTAGCAAAATTAACCAACATGTCCACTAAGTCCAAGAGTATAATCAATGGTCCACAATGCTCTCATTTCTGGAAAAGAAGGGATAAAACATATTTTTTTCATTTCTTCTTTGGGACCAAACTTAGTCATTATAATTACTCCAAATTTCCCTGTTTCTTCGGAGAACACTGCTGTCTTTCCAGTCACCCAGTCTAATAATATTATAACTAAGTAATGATAAGTAATCATAATTAGCTGCTGTTCTTGTCTTCCTTTCCACTTACATAGTTGTAGAAATGGATATGTTGTTTTCCAAATTCTGCTTATTTCATTTTGAATCAGTTTATGTGTTTTCCCATGCTTCTTTGTATGCTTTATTTCTTTTCTTTTGAAAAGTTATTTCTAAAATGAATTTATGGAAATTATTTTCTCTCCTGATCTACTATCCCTTGGAGGCAGAAAAATAAATTCCTTTTAAGAACTATGGATAATAATGCAAAATAAATTCCCTCATTGGCCTTGTGAAAAAAATGTTTCATTCTTTATGCTTAATTCATTATCTCTCTGACAGGAGGTGGATAAAATACTTCGTATCGATCTTCTGGTATCACTGATGGTTGTTAAGTTGATCAGAGTTCTTAAAGCTTTCAGAGTTCTTTGTCTCTACAATGTTATTGTTGTGATATAAATTACACTCCTGGTTCTGTGCATTTTTCTTTGTCAGTTGATACAAGTCTTCATTTAAAAAAATATTGATCTAATAGTTGTTCCTCTGGTTCTGTTTACTTTATTATGCTTGTATTCATACAAGCCTACCTATACTCAAAAGAGATGAAATAAAGAGGAAAAGTTCTTACATTTACAAAAATATTTATAGGAACATTTTCGTAGTGACAACATTCTGGAAACTTAGAGGATGCCATCAGTTGGGGAATAACTGGAAAAAAAATTATGGTATGTGAATGTGATAGAATCATCCTGTGTTGTAAGATATAAGGAAACAGTTAATTTGAAAATACTGTATAAACTAATGCAAAGTGAAGTAATCAGCTGCTTCTCTTTGAATCCATGTTTTCTTTTAAGAATTAGCTCATATGCAACCATCTTCAGAAAGTCTCCCTCTAGCTGTTAGTGTTCTTGCCCACCTCAAATTATTTTTATATTTACTTATATTTATATACTGTATTGGCCTCTGTAACTCAGTAGGATATAATCTCTTTGAGGTCAGGGATTGATTTTTTTCTTTGTATCCTCAGCATCTAACATTGTGCTTTACATTTAGTAGGTTTTTTAAAAATATCGATTAGATTGGATTCAATATTTATTTTATGGAAATTGGTTTGATAAGTCATATACAATCATTTAAGAGGCTATTTTTAAAGTTTTCATTCTTTATATCTAAGTGTTCCTTTATTTAACAAGCAAAGATGAGAGGATGTCAGGAATGTGGAGGTAAGAAGATTGGGGGGTAAACTCTTTTTAGATAGTAGAAGAAATCTTGAGACATTTACTATTTATCATCATGAAATTAATAAAAATGCCATTTTTATCACACTAATTCATATTTTAACATTGATTGCAACCTAAAACCATTCTCTCCTTTATGGAATTCCTTTTAAAAACAATAGTAATTTAACATATTAATATTTTAAATCATGTTAACATGTCAGATTAAAAAAAAACAAAAATAAGGGAGAATTAATTAAATGGGAAATGTAGTTGTTGCGGTTAATATATAAAGGACAGGCATTTTTGCAGACTTTTGGGTAAAATTGCATTGTGATACATGTAGAGTCCATTACAAATTGATAAATTATCATTAATATGAAATTCTAAAGTTTAGTAAGTTCTTTATGTTTATTACCTTATTTGATTCTTTGAGAAATAATGAGTCATAGATATTACAGCTATTACTATTTGACATTTTACAGATAAAGATGGACCTCAGAGATGTTAAATATTTTGCCCAGAGAATTGGAAATCAAGCCTTTCCTTCTTTCCTGTAGGTCTATCATTCTCTGCATTGTACCATACCACCTCTTTTAAGCATACTGGTTTTGAAGTTAGAAGCCTAGAATGGGATCATGAATTTTTCTTCTTTCCATTTGTATGATTTTACATGAGTCATTTAAACTTCTCTGGTGGGGGTAGGGGGGAGGTATAATCAAGATGGCAGAGAGAAGCCAGGAAGTTTCCTGAGTTTTCTCTAGTTTCCCTTGTAAACAACATGAAATCAAGCCTCTAAACAAATTCTAGAGTGACAGAACCCGCAAAAAGTTGGAAGTTGAAAACTTAGAAGGACTTCAGAAAAGATCTGCCTCACTTTGGATAAATGAGGAACACAGATCAGTGCAGACAGTGTCTAAGGAAGCCAGCAGGAGGCTAAGTCACAGCACAAATCAGCAACTGAGGCCCCTTGGTCCTGGTTTAGCAAGCTAGCAGTGAGGCCTCCAGCCCTAGTGCAGAAGGCAAATTGCAAGACCTGGAACACAGGCACAACAGGAGGAACTAGGCCGAACCACTCCCAGTGCAGTGGACAAACCACTTGAGGCCCCAGCATGGAAAGCCAATGACCTGGTCCCTGACCCCCTTCATAAGAAGCTTGGGATAGTACACCTTGTGTCCCAGGAGCAGAGATAAATTTTAAAATCCTGAAATAGGCTTACAAATGAGTAAGAAACAGAAAAGAGCCCTGACCATAGAAAACTTCTATGGAGACAGGGAAAATTAAAACAGAAACTCAGAAGAGGACAAGGTCAAAATGTCTACATATGAAACCTCAAAGTGGGGTATGAATTGTTCTCAAACCCAAAAAAAGTCCTCTTGGAAGAGCTCAAAAAGGATCTTAAAAATCAACTAAGAGAGTAGAAGAAAATTGGGAAAAGAAATGAAAGTTATTTAGGAGAATTATGAAAAAAAATGAGTCAACAGCTTGGAAAAGGAAGCACAAAAATTGACTGAAGAAAACAATTCCTTAAAAAATAGAATTGGGCAAATGGTAAAAAGGAAAACAACTTTTTAAATGTAGAATTGGCTGGCCAGAGATACCTGTTCTTCTACTTCTATTCTTCTATACTTCTATTCACATTGATTCAAAGAGCTCTTGTCCTTTCTCCTCTTGGCTTGCATCTTCTTGGTTTGTAGATATGTTTGGAGGTCCATTTATCTCCATCCATTCTTTAGGAAGACTATCCCAGTCATTCTGGCATCACCATTGCTGCTATTCTTTGACACACACAGCAATTCAGTTCCTTACAGTCCTTTGAGAAAGCCTTTCCATTCAATATCATCACACAGACCCAGCTCCGTAAGCTGCTGAAGTCAATGGAAATGTCAAATAAGTCAGAGTAATATAGAGATCCATCTGTCCACAGCCACAAATTGTCACTACCATTCCAGGACAGTCCTGTACAATAGGAGTAGAAAAACTGAGAGTAGCTCTGAGGCATCATAAATTCCAGAACATCTTGTGTCTTGTGTCAGAAAAGGGGAATAGCTCCTCAGTAGAGGCTTCTAAGGGGATAAAGATTTGACATCTGGCCTAATGGGGCTCATGGGAAGGGAAGGTGTTGGCTCACAGCCTTGGGAACACTGAGCAGGATCATACACAGGAAAGTTTCAGTATTTACTGACCCTGGCTCTAGGACAGAGTTAATGTAAGAAGGTAATGACCTCTCAGTCGCCTTGCTACAGATGCCCCTGATCCGTGGTGAGGATCAGTAGCTCTGTCTGAAGTGTCTTTACCAGGGCTATTAAACTTTTGTTCCTGGTGCTTCTCCAACTTGGGTTTACCACTGCACATTGGGAAATCCACTGTGAACTGCACACATTTGGCATGACCTTCCCGGCAGACCAAATTGTTAACATCTGAGTCTTGGTCTTTCCAAAGGCAAAAGGCAAAGCCTGGGTTTTCTGGTCTGTATTCACCTCCCATATTTTCACTCCTTGAGAGTGGTGCTAAATTGTGTGGTGTATTTTTTTTTCTATCTGTTTTGGTTTTTATCATCCGCCTCTAGTTCTGCTTCTTCCAGGCCTCTCACATCTCCAGGGAAAGAGTTATGCAGCAATGGCATAAAGGACATTTAAGTGGTAGATGGTCCTTTAGGAGACCTTAAAGCAGCGGTGGGGAACCTGCAGCCTCAAGGACACATGTGGCCCTCTAGGTACTCAAGTGAGGCCCTTTAACTGAATCCAAACTTGGATTGGATCCAAACACATGGCCTCGAGGCTTCAGGTTCCCCACCTCTGCAAAGATTTTGCCACAAAAGGTGGTACTTCATAGAAGCAGCATCTATTTATTAAGCACTTAACAATCATCAACAAACAGAAATATTCTATCATTCAAAGAATATGAAAGATTTTATGTGAAACCATGAACTTCTATTACATATAGATTGCTTTAAAAAGGTATTGTTCAGTCATGTGTGACTCTTCATGACCCAGTTTGGGATTTTCTTGGCAAAGGTACTGGAGTGATTTGCCATTTCCTTCTCCAGCTCATTTTTTACAGATGAGGAACTGGGACAGACAGGGTTGGGTGACTTGCCAGGTTCACACAGCTGGAAAGTGTCTGAGGCCAGATTTGAACTCACAAATATTAATCTTTTTGACTTTGGGCCCAGCACACTCTTCACTGCACCACCTAGCTACAAGTGCCCCCCCCCCACACCTAGCTATGTATATTGAATTTACATAACTTTGTATATTGCATTTACAAAACTATGTATGTTACATAGCTACGTATATTAGATTTAACCATTAGTTACAAAAATTGTCCTATTTTCCTTTTTGCGCTTTTTGTTTTGGTTTTGTCTGTTTTTTTTTTTTTGTTTGTTTGTTTGTTTGTTTGTTTTCATTTTCCTGATGTTCTTTTCCAGGTATCTCAAATAATGTCTCACTGTTTCCTGCCCACACTGACATCTTCCCTTGTAGCAAATAAGACCAATAAAACAAAATATATCACCACATTGACCAACATGGGGAATAAAAAAAGTAGAATTGGTCAAATGGAAAAGGAAGTACAAAAAGTAACTGAAGAAAATAATTCCTTAAAAATTGGAATTGGGCAAGTAATCTTCTCTGGATCTTAAGTTTCTCATCAGTAGAAGAAGGGGGCTATGATGGGGAAAGAGAATCTATAAGTTCCTTTCTACCCTTAAATCTCATGATTCTTATGCTTCTGTTCCTTGATTAAAGAAAGTAAATAATTGGAACCATCCAAAGTGAGTACAGATTGAAAATTGATAAATTGGCCAAGGTAGCAGAATATAGGCCAGGACACAGCTGAACTCCCACAACATTCTCTTTGGGAAAAAAAAAATACAACTTTATTTTTTTAAATAATATTTTATTTTTTCTCCTCAATTACATATAAAAAAAATTTTAACACTTTTTTTTTTTACATTTAGAGTTCCAAATTCTATCCTTCCCTCCCTTCCTTCCCTCCTCCTTGAGACAGTAAACACTGGTATAAGTTATACATTTACAAACATGTAAAGCATTTCCATATTAGTTATTTTGTGCAAGAAGACATACAGAGATGAAAGAAAGAAAGAAAGAAAGAAAGAAAGAAAGAAAGAAAGAAAGAAAGAAGGAAAGAAAGAAGGAAGGAAAGAAAGAAGAGAAAGGAAAAGAAAGAGAGTAATAGTATGCTTCAATCTGTATTCAGATAACAGTTTTTCTCTGTAGTCAGATAACATTTTTCATAAATCCTTTGGTATTTTTTGGATCATTGTATTGCTGAGAATAGCTAAATCCTTCACAGTTCTTCATTGAACAATATTACTGTTACTGTGTATAATATTCTCCTTGTTCTGCTTACTTCACATTGTATCACTCCATGTAAGTCTTTCCAGACTTTTCTGAAATCATTCTGCTTATCATTTTTATAGTAGAATAATATTCCATTGCAATCATATACCACAATTTATTCAGTCATTCCCCAGTTTATGGGCATCCCTTCAATTTCCAATTCTCAGCCACCACAAAAACAGCTGCTATAAGTATTTCTATATGAATTGGTTCTTCTTCTTCTTCTTCTTCTTCTTCTCTCTCTCTCTCTCTGTCTCTGTCTCTCTGTCTCTGTCTCTCTGTCTCTCTGTCTCTCTGTCTCTCTCTCTCTCTCTGTCTCTCTCTCTCTCTCTCTCTTTCTCTCTCTTTGGGATAGAGACCTAGTGGTAATATTCCTGGATCAGAAGGTATGAAGTTCTATAGTCCTTTGGGAATAGTACCAAATTGCATTCCAGGATGTTTGAATCACTTCACAACTCCACCAATAGTGCATTAGAGTTCTGATTTTCCCACATCCTCTCCAACACTTATTTTATTATCTTCTTGGTTATATTAGCCAATCTGAAAAGACAGAAAATGTGAAATATCTTATTGGGAAAAAATGACCTGGAAAATAAATTGAGGAGAGATAATTTAAGAATTGTTGGACTTCCTGAAAGTCTTGACTAAAAAAAAAAAAGACTAGACATCGTATTTCAAGAAATTATCAAGAAAACATGGCCTGAAATCCTAGAATAAGAAAGTAAAATAGAAATTGAAAAAATACACTGATTAACTCCTGAAAGAGATCCCAAAATAAAAATTTCTAGGAATATTATAGTTCTTAGGTCAAAGAGGAAGAAAGGAGGTAAGGAAAGAAAGAAAGAAGGAAGCAAGCAAGCAAGAAATCTTCATAGTAAATGACAAAAGTATGAGTTCACAAACTTGTATTCCAGCATTCCTATGCCTAAGCCAAATGACACTATGCATTATCATATTCAGCTCTTTTGAAGAAATTATACTTATTACATTATTTTAGAAAAATAATTTCCAAATCAATGCAAAATGGGACAATTATATTTCTGTAAAGAATAACTGGGTTGTATGTTTCCCAGATGAAATAATTCAAAATTAATTTAAATTATTGTATAGATTGAATGCTTTTATTATTTCTTGTGTTAATTTTAAGAAATTTTTACATTTCCAGAACATCTTATTACTGTATAGATATTATTGTCACTTTATAATTTTGAAATATATAATAGGAATAATTAATGTTGCTTTTATTTCAATAATTATAAACTCTCAAAATTTTTCTTTCTTGTATTTTTGTTGAGTCAAAGAACTTAGTCTTATAGTTTTATAATCTATTCCTGTGGGCAAGAATGGGCTAGAAGTTGTTAGAATGAAATAATGTGAGAATCATTATTATGCCTTTAACAAAGCTATAATTATCACCAGAAGTCTTTGATTTAGAATGTAATATAAAATTAATTATACTAATCAAAATAAAATCATTTCTGAAATATAAAAACTACAACCCATTTAAAGTTAGAAATCATAAATTAATTTTTCATAAAACAATTTTCATATAGATATTCATTCTAAAAAGAGAATTCTCAGGTAAATAAAGCTACTTTAATTCCTCATTAATTTCTCAAATTGTTATTCCTATTTTGAAAACTTCAAAAGCATTTTTAAATGACTCAAAAGCCATTTTTAAAAATGAGTTGAGGAGACTGAAGTTTATGGACATCTACCATAGGGTTAGCAGCCAGTATGAATGTGTTATTCATGATTTTTCTTTAAATATAATATTGTGTGTATGTGTAATATATATAAAATATTGTATTATATAAAATATTTTATATTGTATCATACATATAATATTTTATATTGACTCAAATATGTAAAATTCTATTTTGTAATATATATGTGTGTGCATGTGCATGTATATGTGTGTGTATATATAGACTATAATATTATATTGACCATATCTATATTTATGCCTATACTTAAAAATCTATCTATTTCTATATCTATATCTATTTATTGCCAACCCCAGTGGAACTGACCTCTGACCTGTGAGAGACCAGAGTTGCACAAAGCAGGCCAGAAACAGGAGGAGAGTCAGGACACAAACATAAGTTTAATTCATTTGAGCATGAGGAAAATTTTGTTTGTAAACAGAAATCTTTCCCTCCTGAGAAGGAGGGTTTCACATGCTGGGGCAAGGCAGTGTTTTATATACATAAGTGGGATGGACTATAACACAATCATTCTTAGCCATTCCTGTGGGAGGCTCATGTGTGGACAATTCAGGAATTTCTGGGTTCTGTGGGAACAATTCTCAAGTTGATTGTCTCGAGTGTTGGGGGGTTTGATTACTCTCTGGGGTATAGAGTTATAGTTTTGTGACGGGAATAGGAGTACAAGGAATAGGAATTGAAAGCATGTCAGAGATGTGATGGATGTTGGCTCTCAGGTCCCTGAGGAATAGGGGGAGAAAACGCTCAGTGAACATTTGGCTGATCAAAGCAATGCACTTTGACATAGGGTGAGATTATCAGAGTGCAAAGGATGATTATTATACCAAGCTTAGGGCACAGCCTGCTTGCTTTCTTAGCTCTGGGAAATAGTGTGTCTCAAAAATATTTTTCATACATACATACATATGTGTGTAAATACAATTGGTTATGAAATTACAATGACCAATACTAAAGGAATTCCATGGTCATACTGAATGTGCTCAAGTTAAAATTAGATAGTTGCTTTTGGGGCAATGTGGTAAAGGATAGGTTCATTTGTGGGGAAGGCGTAAGGGTTATTTCCAAAGGAAATTCTATGATCTTTTGATCTTATTACATTTGTTTACTAAAGACAGTTGAACCTGATGTACAGATATTGGTTGTTAGTGTATATGGCAGCTGTATATATGGTTTTTAGATAGATTTGTTATTTTTTCAACTGATGCCATCACCTGTTGGAGATTTCCAAGTGCCCAGAGAGAGAAAGTTGGGTAACAAGCACAAATTGTCACAGAGAGATAGTGTGGTGTAGTGAGCTGATCTTGTAGCCTCAAAGACATGGTTTCAAGTCTCACCTCTGGCCATACTGGCTATTTAACTTTGGGGAAGTCATTTCACCTTTTGGTTCTCTAAAGACTCTAACACTGGAATTGCATAGGAGCTGCTGCCAAGTAGCATTTGTAAAAGAAATTTTCTTTCTGAGTATTTCCCTATACCTATAAATTTGAAAGACTAGTCTTTATCACCCTACAAATTATTGTACTATCTACATATTTTTTCTACATAGATAACTGACATTATAGCATTTTAAAGTTTGAAATGTACTTTATTTCATTTGAGTTTAATATCTCTGTGATAGAAGTTCTAGAGACATTATTATCCCCATTTTATAGATTAGGAAGCCAAGGCTAAGAGATGATAGTTGACTTGCTCACTGTCAAAGAGATCGCAAGGGTTAGAAGTGGAATTTGAGCTCCATCATTCTTGTTTCCAAGTACTTCTTGTCATTTACTATAACATTCTGAATTTCATATACTGACATCTTTTTAAATTTCATTTTTGGGAACTAGAATGTTATAGTGACTAGAGCCCCAGATGTACAGTTAGGAGACTTGGGTTCAAATCTTACCTTATAGATTTATCTGCTGTGTGCAAATAACTTCCACTCTCAGAGCTTCAGTTTCCTTCTTTTTGTACACTTGAGTTAATAAGGGTCACTGTGAAAAAGTATTTTCTTAATACTAAAATGTGATGCAAATTACAGCATCATAATAAGAGTCTAGGTCTGCATTCTATTTTCAATTTACAAATGAGTAAGCAATGATGTGATATTCAATTATTGGATGCATCCCTCTCTTTCCCAAAAGGACTACAGTTATCCCTTTCATGGTTTTAATATATCACATATTGGCATAAGAAATTAAATGGGAATTTTGGGGGAGTTTTGTGCAAGATGCAGAGAACATGTAAAGTCTAGCAGGTGACACAGAGCCTGTGACTAAATATTTAAGCCAAATAAGGTGCTGTTAACACTCCATAAAAGAAAAAGAAAATCATACTTCTCTAATATGAAGGGAGGGCCAAAAATTTTTATGTGGGTTTTCCAGAGAGTGAGGACACCAGGACCCTGACTCCCATGATATGGAAGGGATAACTGTAGTCTAATTGTAGGCAAATTAATCCACTTTCCATTATTTTTAATTCTCCTCATTCACATACTCCTCTTTGTGGTCAAATGGGCCCACTAGCAGTTACTTATGATATTTTATCTTCTAATCTCTTCAAGAAGTGAGTCAAGGGATGACCCCTTTAATTAAAAAAGAATCAAAATTGGAGGAGAACATCTCCAAACAGTTACTATTTACATTTATTTTGAGCCAGGAGGGCCAAAAAATAACCATTAAGTGATGCTTGGGCAGGCATCTCTTGTTGTCCAATTGAAGAGATCCAGAGTGAATTGGTTTTAAGGCCTGGTCTTTGATAAAGAACTCTAGCCTGTAAACCCCAAGTTTTTGGCTATCAAAATTTTACCTTATTTTGGGCAGAACACCCTCAGGTAAGTGGAGAGGAGGGGAGAAGAGAGCAGAGGAGAGGAGAACAGAGGAGGGGAGAGGAGAAGATGAACTGAGCTGCCCAAATGGAACTAGCCAGCTAGGTTCCCATTCAGGCAGCTTGGACTACTCACAGGTTGTTGCTTTTCCTTTGTTCTAGAAGAGGACCATGACATCAAGGAAATGCTGACATGATTTGCAATTGACTTTGATTTGAGTGAGGGAAGGCTGTGGAAAGTCACCAGTCTCATTTCCTCCTCCCAAGTCAACTGGGTCCAGTGGCCAGATATCTATCAGGATGACTAGAGATGGCACAGGATGTAGTAGGAGACCTTGGTCCTTTTCAGTTAAGGTCTTTTCAGGTTCTCACTTTGAGTGAGGCAACACCCATTGTTCTCTCCTCTCCTCACTTACCCTTTCATCTCTTCTCCCCTCCTCTCCTATCTTTTCCCTTCAACTCCTATCCCCTGTCCTGCTATCCTCCTCTTCCCACCTTTCCTACCTTCTTCCCCTCACCTTCCCTCTGTTACCCTTTTCTTTTTATTTTCTTAAATTTTTTGTATCCTCAGACTTTCACATGTAGTGGGCACTTAATAAATGTTTGTTGAATGGAACTGAACTGAATCAAATCAAATTTCTATTTTGTCCTGTTTTCCCAATACCCATGATGAGGTCAGTCAAGAAGGTTGATTGCAGCTTTCATGGTAGAAATGGATGCCCTGAAAACTTTTTTTGCCATACACTATCTATAACCAGTAATCGTATGTAAGCATTTGATATTTTTTGCCTAGAAAAATTTCTCTCTTTAAAATATTCCTAGCTTTTGTATTATCATGGGAGAAAATCACCTAAGCAATAAAGTTTGGTTGGACTTGATGTCCAAGGTATAGGGTATTGTCGCAGAATAAGCAAAAGCATGGCACTCTTGTCTGCTGGTTCAGGGCTGAATATAATAATTTCTTCTGTCATCGGCAATTACTGGTAATTTATGTCTGTGATGTTAATAAACTGAAATTTCTTTGAGCTGACCTAAAAGAATTGACTTCACAATTCTAATGATGTTTATGGTTCTTTTAAGAAACTGCCTACTGGAAGAAATTTTTGTCAGAATTCTTTACAAAAATCAAATGCTGGAAAGTGGGACCTAATTATGCAAAGAGTGTAAAAAGAGAGAACTCTTCTAAGGTTCAAATCTCTAAATATTCAAAGGGAATGGGGAGAGAGATATTTCTGTCTAGAGAGCAATTGGGTTAGTCAGAGAACAATGTCTGTGTCTGTGCCTAGAAGTGGTGGTGTCTCTGAGCTCTAATGTGATTGACTAAATTCTAACTAAACTTTATTACTCTGTAATAAAACAGCTCAGCTTTCAAATTGGTCACTTTATTGATTTCAGTGGCCAGGGATTGGAAAGCACTTTCTTTGTGTGCTGTTAATTTTTTTTTTTAACTTTCTGAAACCAATCTGCTCTTGTACTGATAAATTAAGCATGCAGGTATTATGCTCATAAGACATAAAATGAAGTATGGGCTCTTGGGATGGGATGCTAACAAATGACCAAAACAGCTCTTCCAAAATAATTAAGGAAACATGGAAAATGCCAGAGCAAAACGTTTAGAAACTTTTACTGTACCTTTGTCAAAATGGAATAAATGAAATTGTATAGAATCTCAAACTTTAGGTGTATTCTGCCTAACACAAGGAAACATACTATGGTCTTGTTGAATAAACACATTTCTAAAGCATTTTATCATTTAAATTTCAATGTACAAAGCTCAATAGTAACATTTCTTGTTTTTAAAATTCCATTTATGTAAAAAAAATCTCATATCTAGAACATTTACAAGTTTTTTTTCATTTAAGAGAAATATTCATTCAGATTGTTGAGTAAAAGTCTGAAGGGAAATCCTTTAAAGTCAAGTAATTTGCATAGCCTAGCCTATATTTTTGTTTTGTTTTTCACCAAACTTTAGGGACTAAAGGCTCTCCATATCTCAGTTTTCAAGGCTGATCTTTCAAGTCCACTGCTAAACCTCAATTTATGACTGTTGAATGAAAACTTAGTAGGCAAAGTCTATTATCTGCCATGTCCAAAAAAAAATCTGTCTCATTATTTCATATTGAATCTTTTATCTCTCTGTAAAAAGTTGATAGCATGATTTGTCATTACCCCTCTTACTTGCAGTGAAAATTTGGTAACAAAATGATTCTCTACAAACTGGGGAAAGGCTGGAGAAATAGTATATGAATGTAATAATGCAATATTATTATCACACTGGAAAAAAGAAGAGATGTAATGGAAGGAATGACTGAAGCACAAGTCTGTAAGAGGAGAATAATTTAAAAAAAAACACTTATAATTAAAACCTCAAAAGAAAGTACCTTTCCCACAAGAATAATTACAATTCTTCAAAGAAATGATACATGTGTGTATATATGTATATATATATACATATATGCTATATATATATATATACATAATAAGATCTATGGAAGAGAAAATTAGGGGGGAAAGGATTAACAGATTAACAGAAGAAGTACAAAACTTTAATGTTATACTAGTAAAAACTTTCTAAAAATCATAATGGACTACAGAGAAACTAAAGATTCCATGAGACAGTAAGTATTTAATGAACAAAGTGAAGTCAAAAGGATGAAGGAAAAAAAAGAAAACAAAAGATGTTACATTTAAAAAATGACTTGGAGAACAGATCAAGGAGAAACAGCATGCATGCATATATTATTAACCTAAATTTATGACTATAAAAAGAACCATAATTTTATATTTTATATTTTAGCAAATTGTTGAAGAAAAGTACTCAGGCAAATTAGAATAAGAAGACTATGTAAAAATGAAAAAAAAAGAAAATATATCATTGACTTAAAAAAAATCCCAAAATAAAAACTTCCAGGAATGGTATTGTTAAAATGCAGAGCATCCAGACAAAAGAAAATATATATGTATGTGTGTGTGTGTATGTGTGTGTATTAAAGTGGACAGAAAAAATCCAAATATTGAAGAGCTACAATCAGATTATACAAGATTTGCCAGATATTAGCATAAAAGAAAAGAGAAGATTGAAGGAGATACTCAAAAAAAAAACCAAAACAAAACATTAAGTTCTATAACCAAGAATAATGTACTCACAAATATCCATTATAACCCAAGGAAAGAAATGAATCGTAGAAGAAATAGAGGACTTTCAGACATTTCTGATGAGAAACCTGGAACTGAAAAGGAAACTTCAAATACAAATACAATGGTCAAGAGAAACATTAAAAAAATAAATAAAAGTGAAAAATCAGAAAAGAGTTTATAAAGATGAACTGTTTACATTCTAATGGGGAAGGGGATGTTAAAAGATTCTTTCAGAATTCTGATATCCCAAGGAATCATGAAAGTATTCAATTGAGACAAAAGACCTATAAATAGTTCAGTTATATTGTGAAGATTCTGCAAGAAAAAAGATGGGGGAGGAAGGATATACTAGGAGGAAATGTGTGGAAAGATGGAGAAACCTGATAACAGACATAATCAATCTATAGAAATACAATTGTAAACAAATGTGTGTTCTGCCCTTTTTGGATCAGTTTAGATGAAAGTAAAGTTCAAGTAATCACTGATTGCTCACAAAAACTACTAATTAGAGAAATACAAATAAAAACAATTCTGAGATTCTACTTCATGCCCATCAGATTTGTGAAGATAAAAAGAAAAAGGAAAATGATAAATGCTGGAACAAAGGCAGGAAAAATGGACAATTGAAGCACAGTTGGTGACCCCGTCAATGAATACAACCAATGTGGAAAGTAATTTGAAATTAATTACAAAACATCTCTAAATAGTATATGCTATTTGACATAAACATAACAATGCTAAGCCTACATACCTAAAAAATGAAAGAGGTAGGAAAAGGTTCTAAATATGCCAAAATATTTATAGCAACTTTTGTGGTGGCAAAATAACCTGCAAACTAAAGGGATACCTATCACTTGTGTAATGGCTGAATAAGTTATGGTATATAATAATAATTATAATTAGCAGTAGTAGTGGTAATATTTATAATTGCATTTTAAGGTTTACTAAAGTGCTTTTACAAATATTTATCTGATTCTCACAATAAGCCAGTTTTATAGGTGCTATTTTTAACCCTGTTTTACAGTTCCCACAAACTAAGGCCAAAAGAGTTTTAGTGATTTGCTCAGTGTCACCCAACTACAAGGTCTGGGGTTGAATTTGAATTCAGATTTCCCTGAATTCAGGTCCAGAAGGCTATCCACTGTGCCACCAAGCTGTCTACAATATATATGAATGAGATGGAACACTATTGTGATACAAGAATTGAGGAAATAGATGATTTTTAAAATGCATGGAAAGACAGACAACCTGATGAAGAATGAAATGAATAGAAATGTATGACTTTAAACAACAACACTATAAAAACAAACAACTCTTAAAGTTCTTTACAATAAAATAATAATCTATTATTCCAGAGACCACATGATGCAACATTATCCACTTCCTGATAGAGAGGAGAAAGACTTAGGATGCTGAAGCAGATACACACACATATTTCTTGATTATGCACATTTGTTACAAAGAAATAATTTTTACTTTATCTTTTTTTTAATGGAGTGGGATATGGGAGGGAGAGAAAATAGACTTTAGTTTATTAGAAAAAGTAAAAATGGAGAAATGTTTGGGTGCTACAAATACAGAATCTTACATACATTTAGGACAACATTCTAAGTTTTACTTGTTTTATTTTGTTACAAGAGACTTCTCATGGAGTGGTGGTAATACATGAATGTTCGTAACAGAAAACAAATCATTTAAATAAAACTTTAAAAATTAAAATAAGGAATATGAAAAACTTGGAGAATTAAGAGGATTTGTATGAAATAATGTAGCAAAGATGATAGAACCAAGTGAAAGGTGTACATGATAACTCATAATGAACATAGCAACATTAAAAAGCAATAACAATGTGATTAATTATACTGAAAAATCTCAGTACTGGAGAACTTAATATCTCTATCTCCATCTCTATCTATCTATCTATCTATCTATCTATCTATCTATCTATCTATCTATCTGTCTGTCTTCTTCCCAGTAGAGAAGTGGGATCTATGGATGTGGACTATGGAATACATTGCTAGATGCAGTTGTTGTGTCTGTTGACTGATTAAATATTGCTGTTTTGTTTGTTGGTTGGTTGGTTGGCTGGTTGGTTTAACTTCATCTTTGAATAAGAGTTCAGTTGTGGTGGTGAAATTGATAAGAAATGCATGTGGTGTCTAAATGCAAAACCAAAAAATTTAAAAATGAGGTAGAGTCTTCATTTTATGAGGAAAAAAGGTATGATAAGTTCTTTTACTGATTCCAAATTTCTCACAAAAGCAAAGGATTGTCTTTATAATATTACTGGTATTGCCATATGACCAAGAGACCTGGATCACTCCTGTCTCTGAAATATTACAGATAGGTATTGCACATAGTACAACAAAGAGGTGCATAGTGTGTGTATTTAGGTTGCAACACTTAACCAACATGGACCTCCAAAGTACAGGAGAAAATGATGTCATCAAGGGATTTCATGAGTTAAAGAGAAGATAAGCTGATCACTTAAAAAAAAAAAAAAGGAGGGTTGACAGATAAACAGGCAGATTGCTTCCCTGTTACCTTAATAATTTTGGAAGAAATTGTGGTAGACCTCAGCATTTAGTTATATTCTTTGTGACAAATATTGGGGAGAACATATAAGAACCACACAGTATATGCAGGCATGGATGGAATGTGATCTGCATCATTGGAAGGAACTCCAAAGTTAATGAGGTCACAGATCCATTTAGTTATATTCACCCCATTACTTAAGTAAGTAGGACCCTTTCCTTTTCACCACATGTTTAAAGTTAACTTGTGTTATAATGATGATTACAGATTAAATGTATTCTCTATTTCTTATCTTCCTCATTATGACATGATTTCCCCCTTGCTGGATATTTTGGTGTCTGTTAGCATATCTATCTATGAATTAGCAGAGATAATACAAAGAAATAAAAATGAAAATAGATTTATCATTTGTTTACAACTTGGGTTATTTTTGTTAAAACTTCTGTAGAGTAGTGTATAAAATGAGTCAATTGGTATATCTGTATATTTCAATTATCCATGCTATTTAGCTTCTAATTCTTGAGGGGAACCTAGAGTTACCCGTGTAATTTCTCTCATTAGAACTCAGGGTTCTAAGTAATAATTTTGGCTTCTTAGGGAAGCATTATGAAAAGCATCATGGGGAGGGCAAAAAGAAGAACTCTTGAGGGAAAAAAATGCCATATTTTTTGAGATGCTTATGGGAAGAGAGTAGAATTAGGCATGGCTCATAGGGGAGTAGATAGCTTTTAGGGTATAGTCATTAGACATCAAGGAACACCATCTGACAGTTTCATATTTTAATTCTGTTGTATCTACCTATTGAAGTAGTACAAGAACTGTGTCTTCTAAACTTCAGTGACTTACAGCAAAGAACTCTGCCACCCTTCTCAGTCGCATCTCTGTTAGAACCATTTACAAATGCATCAAGAAGAAATATGCTTTAATAAAAAGGTCATGTGCCTCCCATTGGCAAGTTCCATTGCATTTTTTATTCATCAGTATCTGCCTCTGGATAGGGAATAATGAAAGCAGAAAGCACAAACACTGTGGGATATAGGAACTATTGTTATTCCCATTTTACAGTTGAGGAAGCTGAGATTAAGTGCTTTGCACAGGGTCTGAGATAGGATTTGAACTAAGGAACCAATAATACAAGAATGATATTGTTTGCTCTACTCCCTCACTTTCAACAATTCATGACTGCTACCATTTGTTTCAGTTAATGGAGCTTAAGGTGGGTTTGGAAGAATGCTTACAGGTAGCTTCTGATTCATAGGGTATCAGAACTGAAAGGGAATTTAGAGATCACACACTTCTACTCCTTATCTTTGCATAAGTTCTCTTAGTACGCATCATAGACATATAAGCAAAGCCTTGATTCTCTGTCATTTGAGGATTATCAAGGGACTTGATGGTGTTTAGCTTGGGAAATAGAAAATCTCAGAGCTGAGGAGGGGGCAGTTGAGTATCATGTTAGTTGACTTCATGTATGTGAAAGTTTTACATTGCCTGGAGGACATTGGTCTTGACTTTACCACAAGAGAAATTCTATACTACTGGGCAAAAAAGTCCTTTCCTGATCAATGATTCATGAGGATTAGGAGGGAAAAGGAAAGTTATAAGCATTTTAAAAACACCTACTTTGTTTCAGGCATTGTGTTAAGCACCTTACAAATGTTATCTCATTTGATCTTCACACTCCAGGAGGTAGGAATTATTATTATTCCCATTTTACGTTGAAGAAACTTAAGCAAACTGAGGATAAATGCTTTGCCTAGGGTCACATGCTTAGTCATTATCTAAAACTGGATTTGAACTAAAGTTTTCCTGATTCCAGGCTCAGTGCTTTATCTACTGCTCCACTCTCTACTTTTGGGGTAGCATCTTCTGAGGCAATAAGTTTAGTCTGGGGAAATCCTGCCCCATAATTGCACAGCAGCCAGGAGTCTTAGTCATAACTTTGATCAGTACTTATGGACTTCAGCAGCTACAGGAATGGTATAATGGAGGTCCTTCCTTTGGAACACAAGGTTGCTCAGCCAAGTCCTTCCATTAGCATCCTGAATCACAGAGCCAGAGTTAACAGGATAGCAGGCTGGTGTCTGGCTAAATAGTCCCTGTTCTGGGCAACAAGGTATGTGTTGGTGTGGGAGTACATATTGCAGGTGAGGACATAGGTTGCAGGTAGAGGTGACAAAGAGGTTTCCTGTCCTTCTTCTACAGAGGTGGGTGGCTGCTAGGAAATTTAGTCATAATTCTAATCAGCGTGTCATGAATTAAAGGGAGGTACTCCTGACCTGACTCAAACCCATCTGATTGGTTTAGTTGGAGTCTGTTAGGACGGAATGGCTCTCAGAGTCATTGCAAGAGATATCATTTGTGGCATATTGACACTTATCCATAACAGTAGATGGTGGGTAGGCTGCAGTAATTCCAGAAGCAGATAGTGGGTGCAACAATAACAAAAAAAAAATTAAATAAGCCAATGGAAAAAGATAGAGCCTGGAGGAGTCCTGTACAAGGGATCTCTTAGGATCAGCAGAAAAAAAAAGATCTCTGCATATCAACTGAGAACAGAATCAACACTGCAGTACACAGACTGTTAGTGACTCTTCTGTTGGTTGGAAATTTGAGTGAATTTTTTTCAGGGTTTTTCCAGAACCTTTCCTCGGACCATCCTGATGGAAATGAGGCATCCCCACCTTAGTTTGTAAGTGAGGAGAGAGGGTTCATTCTTAACCTCCAGAAAGAATCGGGCACTCTTCCCTGAATATCTAAGAGATGTTCCAGACCCAGGGTAGGTAAGGGGTCACTCAGTGTTCCAATTTTAGGCCACCTTGACACTGATGTCTTTATGCCAAGTGGGGTGACTTATCGGAAAACAGACAGAGGAGGTGAGGGATTTCAGCAAGTCAGATAGTAAGTTTCCAGAACAAATTAAAAGTCTTTCACAAGTCAAAGTTACAAAATTGGTCTCTAGCGATGAAATGGAATTTAGAGAATAACAAAGGACTGCACATAAAAACATATTTCCACTATAATTTGACATTTAGAAACAGTATTAGACTTGTTATATTTGACCAGAGACCTAAGAACCAGAAGCAATGAGTGAAAGGAGATAACTCTCCATTTTGCAGCAGTAACTCTGCTTGATTTTAACTGCAGTCACCTCATGCCTTTCCCAGGATGTTGAAAATCTCATCACCATACTGACTACTTAATTTTTGATGGGTACTCAACACTTGCTTAACTCCTTTAGTTGCCTCTCATTTTGACTGCAATTCTGGAAGGTGGAACAGTAAAATCTTCCCAAAGTTTTCCTTTATAGATACTTTGGATCTTTCAGAACTTTCCAGATAACTTGCCATTTTCCATTAGCAACTCAGCTTGTCTTTTACTCCACAGAACATAATACCCCTATGTGCTGTACCCCACTCTTTTCCCCACTAGATTGTATGCTCCTTGAGGGCAGGGACTGACTTGAGTGCCTGTCACATAATTGGCAATTAGTAGATATTTATTGAATTGACTTGAATCAGAAGATAAAAAGAGCAACACTGAAGTATCTACCAGCTTTAAAATTCCATGAATTTTTTTTTATTTAAGTCAACACTTGCAATCTGAGAGAGGAGAAATATGATTATTTAAAAGGTTCTCTAGACTAGAAAAGTTCTTTGCCACCCATAAAACCAGGTTCAAATTCCAGTCCTATGATGTACAACCTGTGTGACCTGAACAAATCATTTAAACTCACTGAACCTCACTTTCCTCATTTCTAATTGACAACTATTTTTTTTTCCTATGGTGCTTTAAGTTCTGCCAGGTGATTTACAAATACTATATCATTTTATCTTCACAACAACTCTGGGAAACAGGTATAATTAAACCCATTTTACAGATATTAAAACAGCTTGCCAATGGAATTACAGCTTGTAAATGGCTGAGGTAGTATTGGAATGAAGGTCTTCCTGATGTCAGTCTATCCACAGTATCTCTTAACTGCACGTACAATGATACATCATCTCTAAGGTCTCTTATAGCAATAAATCCTATTGTCCTAGACCTGGGTCTTTCACTTACCAGAAGATGACTTTAAGTCAGTCAATTAACTTCCTTTTTCCTTACTTTCTTGATTGGGAAAATGAGGAAAAGAATACCAACCCTGATTATGTCACAGGTTTTTTTTTTTTTTGTGAAGCAATCAAAGAAAATGTGAGTGAGAGTGCTTTGAAAACTATAAAATGCTATGCAAATGTAAAGAATTATTACTATTATTAATGCAGTTTTCTCTAACATATGACCTCATTTCAAGCTTGCCAGAAACATAATTAGACAAATTGGGTTTTCAGAGAATAATTACTGAAGTGAAAATTGCCAGAGATGAACTAGATGTCGGACCAGCAGTTGCATTAATGGATGCTCTCGTTTACATAGTAAAACTTTTTCATTAGAATCTCCTGTTGTGTATAATTCCAAGATTTATTGGAGAAAAAATTTCTTGCCCCTCCCTCCCCCCAATCATTTTTTAGGTACAAGTATTGGAAATGCAAAAGGTCTATTTGGTGATAAGGTATGGGGGCAACAGAGCACGTCTGACTATGTTGTCACCAGGATGCTTCACTTGTCCTTCAGGCTGTTTTTAGGGCTTTGTCTTGTTATGTTTGTTCTCAATATTCGACACAAACAGAGCAAGAAACAGATGAGTACTTTAGTTCTTATTCTTCCTTTGGCAAGATTGTAATCCAATTATTTTTGAGACCTCAGACATATAATTTGCATACTTTGGAATTTATTGAGATATTTGGTTGACAGCTGTGGTTATGGCAATGTATGCGGGTATTCTTAAGAAACTTGAAGAACATCATAGAAGAATCATTAAAGGCCTCTATTACTTCAAACAGCCCTTATGTGGAAGACTAATGACAAGGTATATGTGCCAAAAATTCAGGGTGTTATGGCTTGGAATCATTGCTATCTATACTGGTAAAGGGAGTGCACATGTTGCAATTGTCATGGATCTATTAAACTTTCCAAATAGGCATGAAAATTTCGTTTTCCCCTCTTTTTACATTTTTATATTTGATGATGATTTTGATTTTATATTTGATGAGTGAAGAACTATGGCAAATGTGAATTCTAGAATCAGAAAGTATAAATTGAGATGTCTATTATCTGATCTGAATTTGAAATAAACAATCAGGAAATGACTATTTTGTACCTTTTACGTTAAATGTACCTTTTATAAATGGTACCTTAAATGTACCTTTTACAAATGTTAGGCTTTACATTGTAAGTGGAAGGAATTATAGGTCCAGAGTAAAATAACAACAATAAAACATTGATGTATTTAAACACATTATGTTTAAAACTGAAAGGTGATTGTTTAATAAATCTTCCTAAAGAGCTGGGCTTAAGTAGAAAAAATATATAAATTTGGTGTAGGAAAGGATCCTGGAATTCCTTTGTCTATAGATGAACCCTCTTAAGGATATTCTGACATGTTGTCTTCTTAATTTTTGCATCAAGACTTTCAGGGAGGGGGAGTCTATTACTTTTCAAGGTTATCTGAAGACCACAGTCACCTAGTACTCTTTGGTGATTTTTGTAGTAAGAAGGAACAAAAAAAAGTTTAAAAAAAGGTAGAGGCTAAATTAAATGGATGTGTGCTATAGTACTAATTTAATATTTCAAGGTAATCAACAAAAATTGTGGTAATGGAGGAAAGCCAGGGGGTTAGTTCCCATCATTCTTACTTTTATATAAAGATAGACAGAAACACACCAAATAAAAGCTTCTGATCCTTCCCTTAGTCATATAGGGCTTAAATATGATCACAATAAAATTGAAAAGCTACTGCGCCTTTGTTGACAAAACTCAAAAAGGTCTGGATACCTGGAACTTCAATTAATTGGTCATGGAAAACATTTGGAGTAACCCAAGGCCAATTGAAACAGGGATGCTAGGAATATCTGTGTGACAAAGATGATAATGAAACAAAATTAAAATTGTTTGAGTTACTGTGAGAAGTATCCTAATGTGCAATTGGTGTAAATTCATACAACCATTTTGGAAAGCAATATGGAATGATGCCTAAAAAGTTATTAAACTGCATACCCTTTGATCAAGCAAAATCACTACTAGATACCCCAGACGTCAAAAACAAAGGGAAGGGATCAATAAGTATAAAAATGTTTATGATAGCAGTTTTTTCTTGTAGCAAAGAAGTAGAAACTGAGTAGGTATGCATCAGTTGGAGAATGGCTGAACAACTTATAGTATGTGAATACAATGGAATATTATTGTACTGTAAGAAATGGGGCACCCAGGTGGCACAGTGGATATAGTGCTGGCCCTTGAGTCTAAAGAACCTACATTCAAGTCCAGCTTCAGATGCTTAGTATCTGTGTGACCTTTGGTGAGTCACTTAACCCTGTTTACCCTCAGTTCCTCATCTGTGAAATGAGCTGAATCAAAACTGTAGAGACTTATATAGACTGTCTAAATTATAAGAGGTCATGATTGACTTCTGGGAGAATACTCGTACTAAGCTTTCTTAGCTTCCCAGAGATTTGCTCTTTTTAAATAAATACATTTAATTGATTCTTTATGTTTTTTAAATCACAGTCATTTCTAGAAATACCTGAGTCTTCTCTCTTGGAATTGAACCTTCACTTATAACAAAGAAAAGCAATTTAGCAAAAGTATTCACTGCATAATAATCCTGTCCTGCAATATACAAAACTAATACTGGTCCCAGACATCAAATATTTTGAGAAGAAAGGTATGTTTCAATATTTGATGTCTGATACCATTATTAGTTTGATAGCTACTCAGAGTTTATCAGGGGGCCATCAAAATAAATAAACAGCATTTAAAATGTGAATTTTTAAGAATTGGGGTGTCTTCTTGAAGATTTGCATATGTCAAGGATGTTTGAGAATCATATTGAGATGACTGTTTTCAATGTCTTTCCCAGCCAGGCAAGCTGGCTGAAAAGGATGTGCTTAAGCTCATGGCTTTGTAGGTCACTGAGCCAGACTTTGTGTCTTTCCAGAGGGACAAGTGCATATTCTGAACAAGTTTTGTTTTTTGTTTTTTTTTTTCCCCTTTTGATTGAGCTGCACTTGACTTAAGGAAATGGGGCTGTGCATCACCTTTATACACAATACTTGACCTTGAAAGGTCCAATGGATTTGTCTCCAGATAAAGAGGGGGAAAGTCACCAGACTTTCCATTTATATTCACCTTGAATAATGTATAAAGGAAAATATGTGTGAGTATTGGAAACCAAAAAAAAAAAAATCACTATTATGATGAAACTGACTGTGGTCTTTTATAGCTTTCTTATCTTTTATGACTGCTTAGTGCCCTGCGGTGTATCTGCAAAATGCAGAAGAAGTTCACAGCAGATGATTATACTAAGGTACCAAAGCCAGTGGAGTGTGAGATAATCTTTTGAGCTGAGAATTAGTGTCTCAGGCAACCAAGCAAGAAACCAAAGGGGAGTTATTCCTTTAGTAAAGTTTAACATCTAAGACACACCTGAAGTGATAGCTCTTTATTGTTGCTTGAATCAATACTGTTGACCATCTGGTTACATGTTAATAAAGGTGATTGTTTTCCCTGTCACTGACATGCTTCCTTAGCCTATGCAAAACAAATTCACAGGCAGGACTTTTTTTTTTATCATAATAGTGCTGAGAGTTCATTGGAAGTTTCAGCTGATGATTAGCCAAATGAGATCATCCGTCCCTGAAACCTGGGAAGTACAAATGATGGAGACATTCTGAATTCTGAGGTTTGAGGCTCAGTTGATGTGTTCCTTTACTCCCTTGTCCTTTTCTCTTACACACCCCACTGAAATGCTATTATGGAAATAGACACTCACTCCACATTTGGTACAGCCCCTTTGGGGTGTGGAAAAGTATTTCAAAGAAGCAGCTAAAAACCAACTTAGGCACTTATCCCTTAGAGGTCCAACTCCTGTACACATGGGACAACTTCTTAGTTACATTGAACACTGGGTTATTGTTGTAATTTGCTTCTATATTTTAATCATCTTTTCTGTTTCGCTAATCCAACTTTCTATGTTTTTAACAAGCAATAAATCAGTCTAATGATTATTGTTTGGAAGTTAACTACAAAAACTCAACAAACATCTATTGAGCAGCTACTCTGGCAAGGCACTATGCTAGGAATCGGAGATACGAAGACAAAACTGAAAACAATACTCTTAAGGATCTTATATTCCATAAGGTGAGACAACATGAACACATATAAGTAGTACAAAATATAAGTAAAATAAATATAAAGGAAATACGTGGATTCTGGCAATTGGAAATGAAGAAAAAAAAGTTTCTTGTGGGAAGTGATATTTGAATTGAACCTTGAAGGAAAGTAGGCATTCAAGAGATGGTGGTGGGGAGAACATTCAAGGCAGAGAAAATAGCTTCTGCAAAGCCACAGTTGAAGGAGATGGAATGCTATATATATAAGGAATAGCAAGCAGGCCAATTTCCCTGGAATATTTAGTGCTTGAGGGTAACAATGTATAATCAACTGGGAATTACAGACTGGAACCTAAGTGTAAAGGGGTTTTTGATATCCAGAAAATATTTCTATATTGTAATAAAGGTACTAGTTAATGCCAAAACTTCTTGAGCAAGAAAATGATATGACTATGTCTGGGGATTAGGAAATAGTTTGGTAGCTGTTTGGATTGGATAGCAAAAAGATTAGAGGCAGAGAAATCAATTAAGAAGCTTATGTGACAATGTAGAAGAGAGGTTATGAAGGCTTAAACTATCACTGAAGCTATGTGAGTGGATAGAAAGGAATGGATGGGAGAGATACCGTACTACACAGGTAGAATTGACAAGTTATGGCAATTGACTGAGTGAGAATGAAGTGAGGGAGTGAGTGAATGAGAATGAAGAGTTGAGGATGGAACTTAGGTGGTGATCCTGGGTGAATTTAGGAATGATACAATACTACACAGAAGTATATTTTAGTATAATTTGAGTTCTGGGATCAATCCTGAATGTGTGTTAATGATTAACCTATCAATTCTATGTATTTTTCTATTTTTTAAAAAATAAATTTCTTTTCCTATCTCCCTACTGAAAAGATATCTTCTCCTTGGGTATTGTTATAAACAGAATGGTTGATATTTGGAGGTCCTGCAAATAGGTGACTTAGTGTTTGGTATGGAGTCAAGAGCACTTGAATTTAAATCTGGCCTCAGACAGTTACTATCTGTGTGGCCCTGGGCCAGTCACTTAACCTCTCCATATGTTTTAAGCTACTAGAGAAAAAATTGGCAAACAATTCCAGTATCTTTGCCAAGGAAACCCCAAAATGGAGTCACAAAGAGTTGGACGTGACTGAACAACAACATATTTTTAAATCTTTCTACTTGGCTGAAATGTTAGTTGTTTCATTTTATTAATTAGATCTCTAGGCATTACACTTGGCAATTAAAAACCATACATAATATAAAATATAGAATATCATGTTGCATGTGTATTTGTATAAACATATATCTATACATGTTTACATAATATATATTCCTGATATATACATATATGTCAATACATGTATACATGTATATATCGAACACTTCCTAATTCAGGTTTCTAGGTCACCACCGTGAAGTGGCCATAAGGTTTCTGTGTTTAGACTATCTCAAACATTCTTCAATCCAAAACTTTCCTTCTGTTCATGGCGATTGAGAAACTACCCTGAGTATTTCACTAATGTTTACTAGGGTTCACATTCATATTAGTAATTATTTCCTCAATATAAAAACAGCCTCCAACATTTTGTGGGTTCAATGTAGATAAATATGAACTTTTATTGAAAATAAATCTCCTTATCTTCTTCTTCATATCAACAACCAATAATTTTCTCCTGTGTTTGCTTCAGGTTAGGATGACAGATAATTCTAATACTGCTGTTCTCGCTGGAGAATCTCTCCAAATAGCCAGAGCTTTGGATAAATGGAGATCCTTTTCAAAGATGGAGTTAGAGTAAAATTGGTTTCATGAACAAAAGGATGAAATCGTTAAAGAGACAGGAAAGAAAGACTAAAAAGTGTCAGGTCATAGTACTTAAGGGTCAGTGGTTCTCACACTCATGTGACCTACTGAATCAGTTTTCTCTGCTTAATATTACTAGAATTTGCTACAATTAAACTAAGTGTGAGCAGGATTAATAACAGGTCATGTTTCAAATCATCCAGTTTAGATGACCCAGGATTTAAATTACCCATGTCACAGAGTATGAAATACTTCCATTTTATTACATTATCCTATATCCATGTCTTCAATATTTATTATTCAAAAATTTTAATACAGAAAGCATTTCTGTTTCATTTCTCACTTGGTAATTATAAGAAAGTAACCTTATTTCTTGAAGATTCCTTTTTTTTTCCCTTCAAGTCTTTTCTATGCAAACTGTCTTGCAAACATCCTGATATTACTCATTGCATTCTGCTGCCTTTGCAAATATGCCTGTACTTTTCAAAGACTCGGTGACATTTTCACAACAGGAACTGACATTAAATGCAGTTTCCAGCATTAAAGCATCAAGCCAAGAATGATTAGAGATGTTAGGAAGCAGTAAAACACCTGTCATTCCAAACCGTCTTTGGATAATACAAAGAGAACCCGTTTTGTGGGGGTAACTGACCCATTAATTACGTGCTAGAGAATACAAGTACAATCCCTGCTGCTTCCTGAATTGAGTCCTCAATGCTGATTGGCCTTGCCAGCTCTGCCAACAGATAATAAGAAATGATTTAAAGAGATTTGAAAACAAATCCTTTACTGAGTTTGATCCTTCACTTCAGTGTATACAAGTAATATATAACAGCAGCAAATTCTTTCCTTTTTACTCTAAGAATTGTACAAGTAACCTTGTAAAGTATCTGTTTTCCCTTAAATGCTGAGCCATCTTTCTAACTGGATTAACTCTTTCAAGTTAACTGAGGTGGTATTCAGTGAATTGTTGCTCCAATGCACTGAATAGCAAACTATTAGCCTAGAAAAGTTAATGTGCCTTCCACTGGTAACTAATAACTTAGGAGAAATTGTACACATATCTCACACCACCACTACCACCACTACCACCACTACCACCACCACCACCCTGCCCACCTTTATGCAATATAGTGTATCCATGTAAACTGGTGTTTACACTTAATTTACATTTACTTTACATTATATTTGCATTTCAATCATGCCCAATGGCAAAGATACTCTGAGTAGTTTGCCATTTCCTTTTCCAGCACATTTTGCCAATGAGGAAACTGAGGCAAACAGAGTTAAGTGACTTGTCCAGGGTCACACAGTTATTAATTGTCTTAGGCCAGATTTGAACTCAGGTTGTTCTGAGTCCAGGCTTGGTGCTTTATCTACTGTACCATCTAGCTGCCCATCCACGCAAAATAACATGGAGCAATAGACTTTGAACCTAATGAAATAAGGTTAAGCCTGTAAAAAGACATGTAATGTGAAAACAGTGGTAGATATGAAGATATTTGAATTTATCTAGAATGCTAATTTAAAGTATATGCTAAAAAAAAGTTATCACATATCAAAAAAAAAAAAAGGAAATTCAATTCTGATCCATTCAATAAGCATTTAAATATCTACTAAGTGCCAGAAACTACCCTAAATACAATAGGTAGAATGGTAAAAATGAAATAGACCCCTACCCTTACTTAGTACATATTCTACTGGAGGAAAATAACAGGTAGACAATGGGAAAATGATTAATGTGTGTCAGACATTGTGCTAAGCACTGGGAATATAAAGATAGATAAATATGCTATTCTTACTTGAATAAACTTATAATTTAATAAACATACATTATAACAGTGGGAACAAAATGAAAGTAACTATGTACATACAAGGTATATAGAGTGTAAATAGAAAGTAATCAGAGTAAATACATTGATGGTAGGATGGATCAGGAAAGATCTTTTATAGAAAATGTCATTTGAACTGAATCTTGAAGGAACTAGGGAATCCAGGATTCTTCTTGAGGAGAGAATCAAGAGGGACATCCATTTAGAAGGTACAGAGTTGGTAGGAGTGCCACATCTGAGGAACAGTAAATACACTAGTGTAGCTGTATTAGGGCAGCTAGGTGGCACAGTGTACAGAGTGCTGGGCTTGGAATCAGGAAAACTTCTCATCACGAGTTCAAATCTGGCCTCAGTCACTTAATAGCTGTGTGATCATGGGCAAGTCACTTAATTCTGTCTCGGTTCTTCATTTGTAAAAGTGAGCTGGAGAAGGAAATGACAAACCACCCCAGTATCTTTGCCAAGAAAAACTAAATGGCATCATGAATAGTTGGAAATGACTAAACAACAAGGTTAAGCTATATCAGAGGGGGGTAACATAAGATAGAAGAATACTGGAAAAGTTGGAAAATGGACAGCTTGTGAGTTTTTTTTCTTCAATAAAGTCACACAAATGATTTTATATTTGCATCTGGAGGCAATAGGGAGTCATTGGAATTTATTGAGTAACTTCAAGTGGGAGGGTGATATAGTTAGAACTGTATTTTGGCAAAACCATTTTAGCAGCAGAATGGAGGATGGAGTGAAGTGGGAAAATAGTTGAGGTGGGGAGGCTAACCAGAAGATTAATGTAACTTATCTGATTTAAGATTATAAACTCTCATACTGGTGTGGGGGGTGTTAAATGAATGTAAGAGGAAACATATATGAGAGACTTTGAGAAGCCAAAAGTTTTGAAACCACACACCTTGGGTTAGAGAGAGAAATTGAGGATGATACCTAGCTGAAAATACGTGACTAGGGGAATGGTAGTTCCCTTAACAGGATTGTTGTAAAGAGGGTGGAGCTGGGGCAAGGTAAACCTTGAAGATAATGAGTTTTGTTTTGGCCATGTTGAGTTTGTGATGTCTATAGGACATCTAGCTTGTGATGTTCAAATGCTGCAGTTGATGATGTGGATCTGGACCTCAGGAGAGATGTTCTTACCCCATTATGGCTGGAGAAATAGACCTTGCAATCATCTGCACAGAGGTGATAATTAAATTTTTGGTAGTTAATGAGATCACTAAGCAAGATAATATAGAGGCAGAAACAAAGAGAGTCAAGGTCAGACTCTTGAGAAGACCCATAATTAGTGGGTGTGCCCAAATACAGATCCGGCAAAAAAGACTCAGAAATAATTGTTAGACAGGTAGGGAGAGAAACACAAGAGGGTATGAAAACCTAGAAAGGAGAGAAAGTCCAATAAGAGACATTGTTCAGTGGGATCAAATATTACTGATTGGTTAAGAAGGGTTAAGACTGAGAAAAAGCCATAAGATTTGGCAAGAAAGTATAAGTCAGTTCTCTTTTTGGAGATGGATAGAATTTTTCATTATGGGTTTTTTGGAATTATCTTGGATTATTGTATAGAGGAGGGTTGATAAGTCTTTCGTAGTTGATCATCCTTACAATATTGCTGTTACTGTGTGCATTGTTTGAAATCTAGTATTGCTAGGCCACCCTCCATATTTTGTTTTCATCAGTCCAAGACTTTAAGTTTCAGAGAAGACCTGCACTGGTAGAGTGTCATCAAGACAGGATTTCTATCCATAAGTGAAATGACAGATCCAGTTCCTATCCGTTTTCAAGCCCATAGTATATATAACCCAGATAATATGCTCATTACTGAAGATGTAGATACACAAATGACAAAATCCTGACTCCATGGAGTTTATATTATACTGGAAGACCATACTTCCCTCTAATCATTTAACCTTTCACCTAAAAGGCATTTTTGATCCTTCCATCTTTTCCGTCCATAGCCAATCAATTGGCAAATCTAATTGATATTACTTCTAAAATATCTGTCAAACCCAGTTCAACCTCAACTCCTCAATCCACTTCATTTTAGTGTAGAATCTCATTACCTCTTGTCTGGACTATTGCAACTATACTATTCTCCTAAATCAAATAATGTCTGGCATGTAATAGGAACTTAATAAATGTTTATTATTTGGTTGATGAAATCCTTGCCTCTAATCTTTCTTTTCTAATCCATCCTTGTTCAGTTAGGCTCCATCCATATTTCCCTGTATATTCTTTCTCCTTTCTTCCTTTTTTATGTTTATACATTCTGTAACCAAAACACATTGGTTTGCCTGTAGGCAAGACGTTGGGAAATTCAGCCCTTTATGTTTCAGGCCTATTTCTCTACCATAATTTATATTTGATTGCTGCTTTCACCCTTACCTCTTCATGTAGAGCTAGAAAGAATCGTCTTACCAGTCTTACTAGTTTGTTGTTGTTGCTATTTTTGTTTGCTGTATTTGTTTACCCTTCTTTTGTTTCTGTTTTTTTTTGGGTGTTTGAGAAGCAATGAACATCTTAAAGTCTGATTTTTTTTTCTAGAAATTTTTGGAACACCTCTTTGTTACTGAATTAATTTTATTTTGATTTATGCTTAGGCATGGATTTGTAGGGCAGGTAAACTTGGACTAAATCTTGAGCTCCGGTGCTCTTTTGGACATAATATTACATTCCCTTTTGTATTTTCTGGTAAGCACAGAAGAAATTTATGATATTTGAATTTTCTTTCTTTGATATTTGCATGTCTTTCTCCTAATCACTTGTAGAATTAGTTGTTTCTTAATGGAATTGTCAAATTTAACTACAATATGTCTTGTAATTTTCAGCTTAGGGATTTTTTCCAGAACCAATCTATAGATTCTTTTGATTCCAGTATTTATCATTATTATTATTATTATTATTATTAGTAGTAGTAGTAGTAGTAGTAGTAGTAGTAGTAGTAGTAGTAGTAG
>NW_020951957.1:9616324-9678609 GCF_900497805.2 Vombatus ursinus | reverse complement strand
AGTAGTAGTAGTAGTAGTAGTAGTAGTAGTAGTAGTAGTAGTAGTAGCTCAGACTTTCTGGACACCCCTTATTTCTCATATTGTTGTATTCAAGTTTTGTTTGTTTTTTTTAACTTGGCATCTTCTTCTGGGAGACCTATAATCAATAAGTTATGTCAAGGTATCCTGTGTCTGAGATCAATATGTTTTGCATGTATACTTATCCTGACTTTTTAAAATGTTATTGCATTTTGCCACTCTCTTCCCTGATTGTCCTTTACTCCCATGTATCTCCATTTCCAATCAGTTATCTTTCTTTGTTTCTTTGGTGAGATGCCATTGTTGACTTAATTTTTTTTTCTTTTCTGCCAATTATTTCAATTTTTTTTCTCTTTTAAATCACACATACACATCATGCTATGATTCCATCTTCTCTTTAAAATCTTCAGGTTCCTCTGCCTCATCAGATGTTGAATCATGTTCTTTGTCTTGCAACACTTATTTATTAATGACTACTTTCTTTTATTTGATCTGGCAGCCATACTTTCTTCTGCTTTCAAAGTCTTCCCTGTCAGCTTACTGCTTATGCTTAGGATTTAGTTTCCTTTCTCCTGAGGTTTTGGTTAGTTTCTCACACCCCAACCCACCCCATTGATCCTTACTGCTCACTTTTTGAGTCCCTTTCTTCTGACAGTACTTTCATTGAGGACTAGATCACAAAGAATTGCTTAACATCCTCCAGTGCTAGGCAATTCAGAGTTTATCAGACTCAATCTCCACCCAAACTGATATCTTTGGGAATAGAAATGAACCCAGATGGACGATGAGCTCTTTCCCTCAAGTTTAGTGGAGTGCCACACAACCACACACATGAATCCTGCTCTTTTCCCCTCTGTTCCTCAGCTTTTCTGTCCCAAAATACTGAATCACTGCCACAAACACTTGTCCTGCTACTGTTCCCTCTCTTTTTCCACTAAGTCCAAGGTCTGTTGTAATACAGGATACTATTATAATACTGCTACTATTGCAGCTTGATCAAGTTTCTACTATTTGGGGTTTGGATCTCCAAAGTACTGGGAGGAAGATAAGGGAATGTCAGGATGTGGTATTGAGTTCTGTTGTAATAATGTGAGCTAGATTCTGAAACCCTGTGCTTGGCAGCATGGTGGGTATTGAGAAGAGGGGTTCTGGGTGAACCTGTGCTAGGGATAAGGGATTATTGTCCTTTTCTGTTGTTAGTTCATTGAATTTTTACCATATTTGGGTTCTTTGCTTCCTAGTCTCTGAAGATAACTTTAACTCTAGTACAAAATTCCTATTTTGGAGAAGCTTGAGAAGTCATTAAGTCTAGTCTTCCATCTTATTGAAAGAAAAATAACCAAGAAATTGAATTTAAACACATATTATGATTTGAATTATGGTGATTTTTGTAAGAATCTTCTACATTGTCTACTCTTGAGAGCCATCCCTGTTTTGTATTTGTCTTTATAGTTCTGCTTCCTAGCATAATATTCTTCATGTGATAAGTAATAAATATTTGACTAAAGTTAAAGTAAATGCACTAGGTTGCATATCTCTCCCCATTCCCCAATACAGCATAGTATGAATTGGAACATTGTTCTAATGTTTTGAATTTTCCTGAAATTTGTTTCGTTTGTTTAAGATGATATGCCTGCTTTAAAGAATAAATGAAGTATGTATCCTCTTTTTCCAATCTGCTTTAGAAGGATTGAGGGGGAAAAAAATCTCTGTGTGCTTATTTATATAGGTACATGTGTGTTTCTATTATTCTTACATCAACTTTTAAAATATACTTTCTGGATAAACTTTAGAGAAAAAATGTTTCTAGGTGACTTTTTTTAATGCCTTCTGGATGGTTCTTTAAATGGGGGCATTATAAGTTGACTATTGAATAGAATTCTTTGGCAAGCAACTTCAGTGCTGTGTTTCAGTTTCTGTAGTATTATGTTCCCAATTCTCAGGGCAAACAAAATGGGAAAACATTTTGGAGAAATGGAGAACATTTTAGATTTTAGAAATTGGGAACATTTCTAAAATGGGGAACAGAAACAGAGGGTTAATTGATTAGGTCTTTTTGGGACATAGATTTAAAAAAAATGTGAGTTATTAGATTCATCAAGCACATTTGCTTTGTAAATTTACATTTAGGTTTAGATTCTTATAATCTAGCCACAGTTCAGATTCCTAAAATTTAGCCACTGATCAGATTCTTATAATCTAGCCACTGCTTATCCATGTTCAGACTCCTTAAGAGTCTGTCCAATATGACAGATGTTCTAATAAACCTTGTCTTTGGCTGAAAGAAGGCTTGGGTAAAATTCTTTTGGGCAATTCTGTTAATTCCATCAGTGCCAGGGAATTGGGGAAAACTGCAGTTGCTTTTTGGTTCCCTGAGACTTACTTCCTTCCTTCCCTCTGCACCTCTGAATCCTCCTTCATGAAGGTTACAGGGGAAGTTAGAACAGCTAAAAATAGATTCTGGAGGTTTTGTGACTGATCATTAAGGAGTTTTGAAACTCCTGTACAACCTGGTCACTCCTTTCCCTTGAGTCATGATGGTATCTGTTAACCTCTCTCATAGGAGAAGAGAGTTTTACCCTTTACCTCTCACCTTTGATTTCACCCTCCCCCACCTGGGAAAGGACAGAGGGGGGCGGGGCAGCAGCTATAGCATGGGCCCCATTGGCAATGGCCTTGGGCCCTGGGGCAACCTTTACCTGGAAGCATCACCCAGGTTCAGCACATCCTGCTCAAGGTAAAGAAGCTAGTCTCCAAAATTGGGTAAGCATGCTCTTTTAAATTTGTGGTTTTAACTGTTAATGATGAGATGTGGATTCTCTGTGTAAAAGAAATTTGGAAGTGCATTTAACAAAACTGAAGTCACCTGATTGATAATGGGTTTGTTTCAAATTTCAAACTGGTGAACTTTCTGTATCAGTTATGTCAAGCAACTTTTCATAATTTGGTTACCACTAAAATAATTTAGCTATTGTTGGTTATTGTTTTAGTGTGTAAACTAGTCAAAAAGCTTGTTTGGGTTATGTATGACTTGCTGAGAATTTGTAAGTGTATAGAAATCTCTGCTGGTTGCCTTTTTACACCAAAACAAATTTATGTTTGAGATGTACATCCTGGAAAAGTTTTCCTAAGGTGTGATTAGTAAAACTTGCTGTTTGCAGTGAAAGCTCAAAGGATTTTATTTTGAGTTGTCTGATGGGTCATAATCCATCAATAATCAATAATCCACCATCTGAGAGAAATGCCACAAGCAACTCAGAGAAGGTGATACTGGTGGGAAGTCAACATCGGGAAAAGCTGAGAAAGCAATTTTAGCCTTAGTCTAAAATGAGATCCTCCTGGCTCCATTTCCCCATTATGTTCTTTTGAAAGGGAATGTTACCCACCTGGCTATTCCTGTGTCTGGTGATGAGGTGTATTTGATACAGCATGGTTGGAAAACTGGATTATCTGAATCCAAACAGAGCTAAGGATGTTTTATCCTTTCAAAGTTAGGCCCTAAATCTCTTCCCTGATTTATATCTGGGCCCTGCAGTCTTTTCTGTCAGGTTTATATTTTCCAGACTATGTGCCATTCACCTACAGTTGGTAGCAAACAGCGAGTACCAGTCAATGTCCCCACATTGTTCCCTGGATGCAGCATGTGCTAGGTTCCAGTCATTCTCCTCTTTGGGACCCCCTCAAGGCAGGGACAGCTCTATGCCCCATGCCAGCAGGAAGAAGTTTCAGAAGCTGAGACCTTCACCCCTTACTCCAAAAGAATTTGGGTCCCATTTGTTTGAGGGGGGAATGATGGGCCCCAGAAAGGTAAAACCTTGGACTTTCCCACATGGCCAAATCTCTGGCATTCGCCGAGTCTATAAGCCCATCAACTGGTCTTTCATTGTAGCTACACCCAATCTTCCCTCCACTGTCTCACCTCCATATGGCCCCAAGCCATTTCCCACACTTAATCCTAGCTAGGCTCCATTGTCCAGGTCCCAGGAGTTCACTCCAGTTTACTGGCCACTCTCATCCAGATCTCCTTAGATCAGTCACCCCAAACTACTTGACCACTCCTAGATCCCTCCCGCTGCCTTTCTGTATATAAGGTCCATTTTGTCACCATTAAGATGCTTAGATTCTTATAATCTAGCCACTGCTTACTCATGTTCAGATTTTAAGAGTCTGTCCAGTATGACAGTGTTCTAATAAACCTTGACTTTGACCCAAAAAAAATTACATTTAAAAAAATCCTTTGTTTATTCCACATATTTACAAGATATTGATAATGTTTATTGCTGAAATCCTTAACCTCTCTTAAAAATACCCATCAAAGTAATATACTTTCAGGATCTTCTATATGATCAAAATCTGGCACATTGGGAAAAGATGCTGCTCTTGACAGCCATTCTCCACCCCTCTCTTCCTGTAAATAATATCTCAAAGTTGTTTCTTGCAATTATTCCAAGTAGGGATGTTTCTTTAAAAAACAATTTTAACAGTCATTAACACTGTAGAATCACAGCTCAATGTCAAAAGAGATATTTTTCAGGATAGTTTAGCTGGAAACAAACCAAGAATACCTTGAAGATGTGGGTACATTCCAGATGAATTTAAAATAAAATTTGATTTTTTTTTGTATTGAACTTTGTGCTGTTAGAGAAAACTGCATATGAAATTAGGAGTCTTGGGTTTGAATCATGACTCTGCCTAATACTATGTAAATGACCTTAGATAAATCATTTAAATTTTCTGGACATTTTTATATTTTTATCATACATAAAATAAAAGATAATAAACCATATCATCTTCATTGTTTCTTCTATTTCTTAAAAAAAAAACACCTTGAAAAATGGAAGTTATGAGTCTATGAAACAAGTACTCTTAAGAACAGCAAAAACAAAAGTATGGATACTGTGGGGTTGGGAGGACTCAGAAATAATGAAATAAGAGGTGTCAAATTCATTTTTGCATTTGTCAGTTGGAGATCCATGATGATGTGGTAGGTTTGAATCATAACAAAACTGAAATCAGCAAAGTTTGTGTGCAGCAGCATTCTTTCTACCCAACTCTCCACCCTTTCAGTACCACTCTCTTCTCCTATTTCATCTTACCTAGGGTATTTCTCCCATGATACTCCATTCATTCTCTTCCTGACCCAGTCACTTCATGCTCCCCAAAGCTTTGGGCTGTCATATTTCACCAACGGTGGAATTTAGATTAGAATGATCGGTGTGGTTCAAATCTGCTTCTGACACTTACTAGTTCTGTGACTATGGAAGGATCAAGTAATTAAAAAACTTCTCTCTGACTCTGTTTCTTCAATTTTAAAATCAGGGAAATAATAACCTCACAGGGTTATCTTGTGGATCAAATGAATGATAAAGATAAAATGCTTTACAAATGTAAATGCCTCTATTATAATTCCTGCCTCCCCTCTCTTGAAATTCCTTGGACTGAAATGTTTAATACATTAATTTGTGATTGAGATAGCCCTAAAATTTATACTTTTCAACTTTGTGGATTTTAATTTCAAACTTTTCTTTGGCTGTCTAACCAATTCCTAAAGGTGTCACTTCAAATTTAGACCAAGTAGTAGAAAAGGCACTAAAAGAAATATTTCTGGGCAAGTAGGTCCCTCAGCATCCTCAAATTCAAATACTAATATGCTGATAGCTACCTATTCCATTCACCTGTGAGGTCTGTCTGGAGTCAGAAGTAGTTGATAAATTAGCTGCTGAATTTGAACTGTTTGGGTAGTTAGGCACCATAATTAAGGGCAAAAGGTCAACTTTGGGTTGATGATGAATCAGGTTGGTTGTCTGTATTGGTCATCCTGTTGCTTTGATATAATTTGTAAGCAATATTCTGCATAATCAACACAGATAGACTGTGTAGAGCTGATTCAACATTTCAGGCTATTTATTTATTTATTTATTTTTGGGTGATCTGATCCTTTCAGCGGAAACCTTGTCCCACACAACTAAAATATTTATCATGATATCTCTTTATCTGGACATGCTAAATTATCAGGTTTGTCACACAGTACAACAAATTGGTATTTCCTAAAGTCATTCAAAAGGCAGAGGATTGCCACTTTGGTAAGAACACTGGAGAGTAAGAAAATATGTAATCAAATGTCAGCTTGATTACTTATGACTAATGGACTAATATGACCGTAGGCGCTTAAACTTAGGAGGCAGGTTCACTATTTTATGTGAGGAGGTTGAAGGAGAATGTTTCTATCACCCTTGAAACACTTAATATTTAAAGTGTTATGTCTGAAATATATATTTCCATAGTTAAAACACACAGAGAGAGAGAGAGAGAGAGAGAGAGAGAGAGAGAGAGAGAGAGAAACATTTGCTTTTGGAACTACCAGCTGGGGTTTTTGAATACTGCTAAACAAAGTATTGGCTTCCTGGGGATTTAAGGGTGGAGTTAAGGAACAAACAAAACACCAAAAAAAATTTCCACCCTTTCCAATATCTGGAAATATACCCTTTTGATACAAAGTTCACATGTTAGATTTTTCAAGATTCTTTTGAGATTGTTTATCAGCTTTACTCCTCAGGCAATGGCAATGCAATGTATCCAATTGCTCTGGGCCCCTCCAAGCTCTTGTTTTCTGTACTTCTCAACCTGTTGATTTTGTTTTGTTTTTTTTTTTTTATTTGCATAGTTAAATGCCAGAAATGAAAAGAGATTTTTTTTTAAACTGACTTGGAATATTCAGGCAAGTAGTTTTAGATCATTGTTTTTTCTGTTAGAATTTTTTAAAGTGAGTTTATATTCTGTAAACCTCACCAAGAAGTCCTTGAAGGGCAATATTCACAATTTTCTTTTCCTTTTATTTGCTCTCTCACTGACAAGGCTAATAAGGATAAAAAAGCTCCCAAGGTAATAACTTACTCTAGGAATCAGTTTCACATGTTGTTTAATTACTTAATTAATTAATTAATTAATTTATCCATTCACTCATTCATTTATCTATTTATTTATTTATTTGTTTGTTTGTTTGTTTGTTTATTCATTTATTACACTCTCAATCTATCTAGGTTGTCCTGAACAATTAAGAGATTATGACTGATCTCCAGTGAAACAGTCAGAGGCAAGACACGAATGTGGGTCTTCTTGAAATCAATTCTGATCTTATCTAGTTGACTATGCATCTCTTGATGCTTATAGCACCTTAATGATGATCAGAACAGTTTTTGCCTGTCATGTACGGTTATTTCATGAGAGTAGACTAAATGTAGGTTAATCTACAGAATTGAGTATTCTTTGAAAACTATAGCTATTGATAGCTTGAGTATTTGGTAACTTAAGCATCCCTCTCTTTAAAAGAAAAACTTGCATTTTTTTTTCTTTTTGCTCTTTTCATTTCATTTTGCTGGTTCAGCTTTTGGAAAGTCAATTCCACAATAAAATTTTGATCAGTAGCCAAAAGGATTAATTGTAATGCCTTATGAATATAAGAACAAGTTTTTCTGGCCCAAGCTTTCAGAATGCCTTGTGACTACCATGGAGTAAGGGTGAATCTGGCCTGATGAATAGCTGTCAGCTGTCTAAAGACTTTATATAGCAAAATAAAATTAAAAATGAAAGACTGTTCATATGGATCATTCAAGCTTTTAGACACTTAAATAATAAAGGCTTGCCTCTCTAGGTTTTGAGGTTTATAATGAATTTTCTGTTCAATACCCGGCAAAATAGGTAGCACAAGTGTTCTTATTTAATATGGGGAAACTAGGAGGCAGTTAGGTAGAGCAGTGAAGAGAGTACTGGGTCTGGAGTTAGGAAGACCTGAATTCAAATTCAGCATCAAACAGTTATTAGCTCTGTGACCCTGGGCAAGTCATTTCAACATTGTCTGCATCAGTTTCCTCATCTGTAAAATAGAGATAATGATAGAACCTACTTCCCAAGGTTGTTACGAAGATCTAATGAAATAATATTTGGAAAACACTTAGCACAGTGCCTGAAAAATAGCAAATGACATATAAATGTTAGCTACTATTTTTAGCAGATAGAGTGGGCCTGGAGTCAGGAGGACCTGAGTTCAAATCCAGCCCCAGACACTTACTATTTATGTGACCTTGGGCAAATCACTTAACCCTGTTTGCCTAAGTTCCCTCATCTGCAAAATAAACTGGAGAAGGAAATGGCAAAACACTTTATTATTTTTGCCAAGAAAAATCCAAATGGAATCACAAAGAATCAGACACTACTAAAAGGACTGAACAACAAATAATATGTGTGTGCACGTGTTTGTATCTACATATGCATGTATATAAATACACACATACACTGATATCAAAAATAGACACAATGTCACTTTTATATTGGAATAAATTAGGAACTATTATGTATTAAGGAGATATTATAAACGCTGACTTCATATGTCCCACCTGACCTCAATACATTTTAAGATTGAAATATAAAAATGAAATCTTTCAGCAATAAAAATTATATTAATGTCCATGCAAAATCCCTCCTGATGAAATCCAATTATTATCCTATTATATACAAATTAAAAAGAGTTCTGAAGGTTATGGAAAGTGCTAAAGATAAGATTAGAAAGGCTACAATAGCATACAGCAAATAGTATTAGAAGTAGCTAGGTGGCATAGTAAATAGAGAGTACTTGGGCTGGAGCCAGGAAGATTTGAGTTCAAATCTGAGATTAGACTCTTTCTATCTATGTGATTCCTAGGCAAGTCACTTAACTACTGTCTGCCTCAGTTTCCTAAACTATAAAATAGTTGCTTCTGTAATAGGTTACAGTGGAGGGGAAGATGGAAGGGTGGGTGATGGACATCACATGAACCTCATTCTCATCAGTATTGGCTAAAAGAAGGAATAATATATACAATCAGCTGAATATAGAAACCTATGTTATCTGACAAAGAATTAAAAATTAAGTAAAAGGGCGGGGGGAGAGTGACAGAAGGGAGGGCAGACTAGGGAGGCAGTAGACAGAAGCAAAACCCTGTCAAGGAGGGAAAGGGTAAAAGGAGAGAGAGGACAAAAAGGAGCAAATATAGGATGGAGGGAAATACAGTTAGTAACCATAACTGTGAATATGAATGGGAAGAATTCCTCCATAAAATGGAAGCATAGAACAGAGTGGATCAAAAACCAGAGTCCTACAATATGTTGTTTACAAGAATCACATTTGAAGCAGATAAACACATGCAGAGTAAAGGTAAGAGGCTTTAGCAGAATCTATTATACTTTGATTAAAGTAAAAAAAAAAAAACAAGGGTAGTAATCCTTATCTCAGAAGAAGTAAAAGCAAAAGTAGACCTAATTAAAATAAGAAAAGAAACTGCATCTTGTTAAAAGATACCATAGACAACAAAATAATATCAGTACTAAATGTAGATGTACCAAGTAGTAAAGCATCCAAATTCATAAAGAAGTTAAGTGAGTTACAGGAAGAAATAGACAGCAAAGTTATACTAGTGGGAGACCTCAACTGTCCCCTCTCAGAACTCAATAAATTGAACCAAAAAATAAACAAGAATGAAATTAAGGAGGTATATAGAGTATTAGAAAAGTTAGATATGACTGACCTTTGGAGAAAACTGAATGGGAACAGAAAAGAATATACCTTTTTCTCAACAGCACGTGGCAGTTACACAAAAACTGACCATGTAATAGGTCATAAAAAAACATCAAAATCAAATGTATAATGGCAGACATATTAAATGTATTCTTTCTGAATCATAATGCAATAAAAATTACATTTGACAAAGGGCAGTGACAAGACAGATTAAAAATTAATTGGAAACTAAATAATCTAATCCTAAAGAATAAGTAGGTCAAAGAACAAATCATAGAAACAATCAATAATTTCATTAAAGAGAATTACAATAATGAGACAACAAACCAAAATTTACAGGATGCAGCCAAAGCAATAGATAGGTGAAAGTTTACTTCTCTAAATTCTCACATCAACAAAATGGAAAAAAAAAAAGATTAATGAATTAGGTATGCAATTAAAGAAAAAAAAAACAGAAAAAGATTGGATTAAAAATTTCCAATTGTACACCAAATTGGAAATCCTTAAACTCAAAGGTGAAATTAATAAAATTGAAAGTAAAAAATAGATAAGCCATTGTTTAATTTAATTATAAAAAAGAAAATCAAATATCCAGTATTAAAAATGAAAAGGGTGAAATCACCACCAATGAAGAAGAAATTAAAGCAATCATTAGGAAATACTTTGCCCAATTATATACCAATAAATCTGATAATCTGAGCAAAACCAATGAATATTTCATATATATATATATATATATATTACCCAAATTATCAGATCAGGAAATAGAATAGCTAAATAACCTCATCTTAGAAAAAGAAATTGAACAAGCCATTAATAAACTCTCTAAGAAAAAATTCTACCAAACATTTAAAGAACAATTTATTTCAATACTATATAAACTATTTGGAAAAATATGTGAAGAAGGAAACCTGCCAAACTCCTTTTATGATACAAATACAGTGCTGATACGTAAACAAGGAAGATATAAAACAGAGAAAGAAAATTATAGACCAATTTCCCTAATGAATATCAATGCAAAATTTTTGAACAAAATACTAGCAAGGCAATTACAGCAACATATCACAAGATTGACCATGTGGGAATTATACCAGGAATGCAGGGTTGGTTAAATAGTAGGAAAATTGTCAACATTGTTGACCATATCAATAACAACACCGACCAGAAATCATATGATTGTCTCAATAGAGGCTGAAAAAAGTTTTTGACAAATATAGCACCATTCCTATTAAAAACAATGGAGATTATAGGAATAAATGGAGCATTCCTTAAAGTGATAAACAATATCTATTTAAAACAATCAGCAAGCTTTATATGTAAGGGGTATAAGCTAGAAGATTTCCCAGTAAAATCAGGGGTAAAGCAATGTTGCCCATTAACAGCACAATTTTGCAATACTGTACTAGAAATGTTAGCTATATATAGCACTAAGAGAAAGAAAAAAAATTGAAGGAATTAGAATAGGCAATGAGGAAACAAAACTATCACTCTTTGCAGATGATATGATGGCATACTTAGAGAACCCTAGAGAATCAACTAAAGACAAAAAGCTACTTGAAATAATTAATGATTTTAGCAAAATTGTAGGATATAAAATAAACTCATATAAATCATCATCATTTCTTTATATGACTAACAAAGCCCAACAGCAAGAAATAGAAATAAAAATTCCATTTAATATAACTAAATAATATATAATACTTGAGAGTTTACCTGTCAAGTCAAACCTAGAAACTATATGAACACAATTACAAAACATTTCTACACAAATAAAGTCAGATCTAAACAATTAGAAAAAAAATATTAATTGTTCAAGAGTAGACCAAGCCAACATAATACAGATGACAATTCTGCCTAAATTACTTTACTTATTCATTGCTATACTAATCAAACTAACAAAATATATTTGATAGAGTAAGAAAATTATTTTGGGGGGGGATCATACCAACATAGTTGACTCATATTCATTCCCTCTGTCTATGTAGACTTCTCCTAACTGAGTTAATAATGATACAGTTCTTAGGAGTTGCATGTATCATCTTCCTAATTAGGAATGTAAAGAGTTTAACTTACAGAGTCCCTTATGCTTATTCTTCCATGTTTACTTTTTTTTTTCTACTTTTGAATCTTGTGTTTGGATGTCAGATTTTCTAGTCAGCTCTGGTCTTTCCATCAGGAATGCTTGAAAGTCCTCTATTTCTTGAATGTCTTTCTTTTTTTTTTTCCCCTGAAGGATTATGCTCAGTTTTGCTGGCTAGGTGCTTCTTTATTGTAATACTAGCTCCTTTGTCTTCTAAAATATCATATTTCAATCCTTTTGCTTCTTGAATTTGGAAGCTGCTAAATATTGTGTGATCCTTACTGTGGTTCCATGGTATATTAGTTCTTTATTTTTGGATGCTTGCAATATTTTCTCTTTGAACTGAAAGTTCTGGAATTTGGTTATAATACTCTTGGTTATTTTCATTTTAGGATCTCTTTCAGGTAGTGATTGGTGGAGCACTCAAGTTCTATTTTACCCATAGGATCAAATATATTTGGGTAGTTTTCCTTGATAATTTCTTGAAATATGATATCTAGGCTCTTTTTTTTTAATCATGGCTTTCAGGTAGTCCAATAATTCTTAAATTATCTTTCCTTGATATATTTACCAGGTCATTTTTCTTTTTTCCAATGAAATTTCACATTGTCTTCTCTTTTTTTTTTCATTCATTGACTTTGCTTTATTGTTTCTTTACTTCTTGTGGAGTTATTAGCTTACATTTGCCCAATTTTATTTTTTAAGGAATTATTTTCTTCAATGAACTTCTGTACCTCTTTTTCCATTTTTTTCATTTTGCTTTTTAATAAGCTCTTCTCTTCAATGAACTTTTGTACTTCTTTTATCATTAAGCCAATTCTGTTTTTTAATATGTGAATTTCTTGTCCTTTTTTTTGTGCCTCTTACCAAACTGTTCATTTTCTTTTCATAATTTTCTTGCTTCACTCTAATTTCTCTTCCCAACTTTTCCTCTACCACTCTTCTATTTCTTTAGTCCTCCAAGAATTGTTGTTGAATTTAGGTTCCATTAGCAGTTTTCTTTGAAACTTTGTTGCTGTTTTCAAATTATTGTCTTCTGAGTTCATGTTTTGTTTGTTTGTTTGTTTGTTTTGGTTTGGTTTGTTTTAGTACCTTTTTATGGTCAAGTTCTTTTTTTGTTGTTTGCTCAATTTTTTATATTTCTTGACTTTGAAATTTATGTTAAAATTGGGCTTTGCTCACCTTGGTATGGGGAGTTACTGTGCCCAACTTCAAGTTTTTTCATCTTGATATTTTCAGAGCTAGTTTGGAAGATCTGAAAGTTTTCATGCTTCCAAGTTACAATTATCTGTAGAGAAGTGTGGTCATTGCTCTCCTCATCTATGTGGCATTACCCAGTAAGACCTCCTGCTTCCCTGTAAGTGCAAGCACTCCTCTTGGCTCTGGAATTCTGACAAGAACCCCTTCTTCCTTATAAGCAATCATAAATCCCCATTTCCATTCTGGGCCTATGAACCAAAGCTATATAGGCAATAGAGTTGCCAATCAGTATTAGCTGCACCCAGTGCCAGCAAAGGGTGCCCTACAATCTTTTTCTGATCAATTGTCCTACCTCCTTACTATCTCCACCTGAGAGCTCCTGAAGCTGCTGTTACTGATGCTTCTATCTCAGCCACCTGCAAGGCCCACTATTGGTGCTGCCCCTATGTTGCAGACTGACTCGCCTCACTGGTGGAAAGGACTCTTACCTGATTCTGCATAATTATGTGAAGAGAAGAGTTGGCCTGAGAGTCTGGGGGAGGAGAGATCTTCTTGCTTCAAGAGAGGACACATGTCTTTCCAGATCATTTTTGGGGAGGAATCCATAGAGGGTAGACTTTGAAAGCCACATATGGAGGGAAATTTGGACCCCGACATGTCCTAGATTTCCAGCCTACTTCATTAGAGGCTGTGGAGAATTTCTGCTTCTGTTAGATCAGGGACTCTTTCTCTTAATTAAGTTGAAATGTCTCATTCGAAGTGGGAGGGCTCGTTTAATTTGTGTATTGTCTGTTAAATTCTAATCTGTGTAATTTTTTTGATTTCTCTTTGCTATCTAGGTGGAAGGATGATTTTATTCATTCTTTGTGACATGCTTTGTGTAATTAGCATCTAATGTGAAGGAGTCAAGTCTTTGAATATATGATACAAACTTTCATCTTTAAGGGATAGTGGCCAGAGAAGCAGTTTGAACCTAATAATCACTTCCCCTAGATTAACAACATTTAGGAAGATAGCCAAATATAATTCATCTACCTCCCTCTCTCTTTGAAGGGCAAAACAGCCAGTCTAATGTCTTAATCTCCTGCTCCCCTTAGTTCAGTCTCCCTCAGAATGGAGTGGCTGAGGTTTCAGAGATATCTGTCCTTTCATACCTCCTCAAAAGCAGCATTTGGTTTTATATATAAGCTTCATGGGCAAAAATATCATAATTCATGTATAACTTTTATAAGCAAAAAAATAAATACATGCAACACTTTTAAAGTGTGTACCCTTCACTTTATTGTTCTGGACTTTGCCCATTGGAGAGAAGTTAAAACAAATAAAAAGAACACCAAAGATTTAAATGGACATTTGCTCTGATAAGCATTGATAATTGAAAGCATTCAATAATTAAGTTTTTGCAAATAAGAAGCAATGTTTGAGGATATGATTATTGTCAACCAAACCGATCACTTCCTGTTTGAGTTCAAGACATGCATTTTACTTGAGTTATAACAGACAACAATTGTTTATTGTATGGGTTTGTCTGCCAGAGCAAGGTTGTCCTTTGTTAAATTCCCTTGTAATGCTTCACAGAACACCTCAGACTTCCCTGACACTATAATTATGACATATTGAGGTGCAGTAAACTGGTCAAAATTTAATAAGTGGAAAATAAAAACCACTATGTTTAACTCATATCAATGTAGTTAAGAGAGAAGCCTGGCATAGTAGACAGTATCCTGAACATGAATTCAGGAAGGACTAGTTTCACATCCTGCCTCAGACATTTACTCACTATCTATGTGACCCTGACCTAGTAATTTAGTTCTCTGAGCTTATTTCCTTATCTGTAAAATGGGGGTATAATAACAGCAACAACTTCATTAGGCCATTATGCTGATAAAATGAAAGGACTATATCTATATCTATTAGATATCTATATCTACATATATAGATATATAATATCTATCTATCTGTAACCTCATTTGATCAGGTAAAATTGGTTTCATATAAAAATGTATATATACATATATGTAAATATACATATATGAATACTTTGATAGTATACTATATATGTGCATTTATAAAGTGCTTTGCAGAACTTCAAATGCCATTTAATACAAACTATTGTTATTTTGCTGTTAATATTAATTTCATAAAATATATCATAATAACAGATTAATTACTCTGTTACTTATTGAATAAAATGTAAATTATTCTCATCACTGTGATTATTTTTTAAGAAGTTTAAATTCTATTTCTTTGTTAAAAATCATCATTTAAAAAAGACCATTTGAAGTAAACTTTTTTGCCTTTTTATTTCTGGAAGCTTTTACTAAAATTATTAAATCCTAGCTCGAAGACACTTCCTGAATTCATTGAAAATAGACTCTAGTTTGCTTCCGGATCAATCAAGCTTAAAATACAAATTAAAAATGCAGTCAAATAAGATCTTTCAGTCCAAAGTAAAGCATCAAGGTGAGCATTTCAAAGGGAAAAAAATTCTCAGGGTTGTTGCAAGGATACAATGAAATAAGATTTTTGTAAAATATTTTGCAAACCTTACAGTGTTGTGTAAATCTCTGTTGTTACTGTTGTTGTTTTTGGTGGTGGTGGCGGCAGTGGTGGTGGTGGTAGTAGTAACAATAGTAGTAGTAGTAGTAGTAGTAGTAGTAGTAGTAGTAGTAGTAGTATTAGTGATAGTATCAAGTCCAATCCCCACAATTCACAGATGAGGATACAGTGGCCCAGAGATGATTAGCCCTAATTCACAAAGGCAGAAAGTGACAAAGCTTCCATTTGAACCCTCCAACTCCAAAAAATGGTAGATTTAGATTTAAATGCTAATATTTACAGTTGAAGGGGACCTTAGAGGTCACTGAATCCAATCCCTTTATTCATCAAATTTGGAAGTGAGATCAAGAGAGATTGTCATTTACCCAGAGTCACATATGTACAGATAGTAAATAAATATCTAAAGTGATATGTGAATGCAGATCTTCTACACTACAAATCCAGCTCTACCATTCAAAACTATTTTTTGCCTAGTATGTGACCTGCCTTTTGCCTGTGGCCTTTTTCTCATTCTCTGGCTGGTACTCATTGGATAAATGCCCTCTGAAGTATTCCTGAGTTTTGCCCTTTTGTCTGTGGCTGCTTCAACTCAAAATTGGATCCAAGGAGAGAACAGGATGTTTCAGACAGAGGGAATTATTGCACAAACAGAAAGGTGATGATAACAGTGATCATGATAGGTTCAAATAAAGCAACCAATCAGAATGTTCATATTGGCAATTAATGGGAATACGGACAAATTTTGGAAGGCCTTAAAAATATTTTCCATTACCCTAAGAGCATGTGTGTGTGTCTGTGTGTGTGTGTGTGTGTGTGTGTAGAGTCAGGGAGATTGAAAATATTTGAGAATGGAAATAATTCAAAAAATGTTTTAAAAGAATGAATCTATTGGCAGTATATAGGATGGTTTTTTGAAGTAATTTTAAGGGAAAACTGAGATTTGGGATTTATTACAGGATGAAGTGGTTAAAGGAAAGAATGAATATCATTCTCCTGATTTTATTCTTATTTTCCTATGGGGTATTCTAAATGAACATAGTTGATCTTATCTAGTAAGTTTTGTAAAATAAATGTATAAACAGTGAAACTTTGTCCTTCTGAAGAATATCTGTTCAAAGGATTCTGTCAATATTGGACATCAGTCTGCATAAGCACAATGGATAGTAGTTCTGTTTAACCCTGTGCTTCATTCACTCTGATGTATGGTTAGAGTGCTAAGCCTCCAGTAAAGGAAAACAGCTTTAGATCCAGTTTCTGACACTTATTACTTGTGTAAGCCTGGGCAATGTTTTTGATCCCTCTGACCTTTTGCAATTAAAGATGATAATAATATGTTCAGTGCCCACCTCACAAATTTGTGGCGAGGCTTAAATAAGATATTCTTTATAAATTTCTTTGGAAACTCTAAAGTGGCATATAAAGATCCTGTATCATTACTAGACTCATGGTAGCTGGAGGTGGGGAGAGGTGGGCCACAATTGCTATGTTCAAATATTTGAAAGTCTGTCATGTGGAAGAGGGATTATACTTGCTCTGTTTGGCTCCAGAGGGAATGAGTAGAAATTGCAAAAAGATAAGTTTAGGTTTGATGTTAGGGAAGGGGGAAAAATGCTAACAAAACCATTCAAAGGTATAATAGATTATCTTTTTTTTTTTGGCTAGGCAATGGGGTTAAGTGACTTGCCCAGGGTCACACAGCTAGTAAGTGTCAAGTGTCTGAGACCAGATTTCAACTCAGGTCCTCCTGACTCCAGGGCTGGTGCTTTATCCACTTTGCCACCGAGCTGCCCCAGTAGACCATCTTCGGAAAGAGAAGATTTTCCCCTTCATGAGAGTTCTTCAAGCAGAAACTAGATAGCCATTTACTAATGATTTTTTTATATGCATCAGGTTAAATAGCTTCTGTGGTCCGTTTGAATTTTGTGAGTCTATGAACTGGGGTAAGCCACTTCCCTTTGCAAACTTAATTTTCTTCATCTGTAAAGTGGCTTATGTTCGCCCTGCCTAACTTACTGAATTGGTATGAGGCTCATATGAGGTAATGCATGTAAAGTATTATATAAACAACAATTTCTATCTGAGTAGGGACACCTAGGCTGTGGAAGTGAATAAGATGAACTTTTTTCGAAACTTAACAATGTGATCTGTAGTCCCAGCAGCTTCATTTACACTCTTGTGCCAATTCCAAATACTAAACTTTTGAGTCAGTAGCAAATGATTGCTTATGCTCAGAATGGGTGGATGATTATGGATAGGCAATGCCAGATGCTAACTATATTCTGCTAGGAACAGGATACAAAACACTCAATCCATATTAAGAAGAAAATACACTTTTGAGGGTCGTGAACAGACATGTCACATACATATTTCAATGACTACATGTTAATAACTAGTCTTCCCCATGTGGTGGGGCCACTTCAAAATAATGCAACCTTGGTTTTCATATTCAATTTTCTATCAACAGAAGCTGGAATGTGATTATAAAAGTGTCAAATGATATCACCAGAAGAATAAAAGAAGAAAATGAAAAGGAAGAGTCAAATTATGTTTGGGTGAAGAAGGAATATTTTATGCAATGAAAACAAAGCACATTGTGGGATGAATTGCAAACACATGATTGCTGATGGGATATGAACTTTAAGAAGCTATTCTAAATGGCAGAAACTAAAAAGGAAAAATATCTGTTGCCAAAATTTCAAGGAGGACATAGGACCGGAATTCTATGGGAGAAGAAACAATGTATTGTATCACAATAGTGAAAGAGAGAAGCCATACCAATGAAATGCGCAAAGCCAAAGCATAGGATCAGGAATGTTGAAATTGGGATTTTTGGTGTAGTTGATATGCTGAATAATTTAAAGGATGGGCTTCTTTCATTGCCTCCAGTTACCTATCTGGCCTTATTTTACTCTCCCCATTTTCACTATATATAAGAGGCTACCAAAGAGTATTGGTTAGTTAGATGTAGAGTATGCATACTTGCTTTTCTTTTTATAGACCATAGGAAAGAGAAAATACTCCCATGTTTTGTTCCATATTCTCAAGCCCTCTTTGCCATTCTCCAATCTATACCATATCCTGTTTCTGATGCCACCTATACCCTTAAAGGACTCAGGAGTGAAATCCTCACCTTTCACCCCCAGTATTATGAAAGAACTTTGAAGGAAGAATTCTTCTTGATTTTATGTCTTTGACAACTATCACAGTACTATGTACATATCAGGAATTTAATAAATGCTTGTTGAATGAATGGATTTACTGAGGAATTTTTCTCTAACCAAAGGCATAGGAACTCTTGGGAAAACCATATCCATCAACTGAGGTCTGATGACCAAAAGTAAAAGATAAGAAATCTAAATTTAGATAAAACTTTAAGTGTCTCTTACTCAAGAACAACAAATAGTTATTACAATACTGAGAAAGCCTCCCCACTTGGCATAGTTTGTTATATTCTGTTTGTCCTTACTTTCCAATATTAGGCCACTAGGGGGTTGGAAGATTTCTAGTTTACTAATTCATCAAGATGAAATAATTGTGGTTCTTATTCCCATTCCTTAAAAAAATACCATGAATAGTGATGGGTATATATCCCTGGATACTCTATAAATTGTACATATAATAAATAAAAGGATATAACTGAATTTATAAGGTAGTACACATAAACTCCAGAGATGCTGAAAATTTCTTGATGGTTTGGTTCCCATAGGATATCAGTTTTTTCATAGTCAAAATAACTCAGGTTCAGATAAAAATGTTCAAATAAATTCCACTTTTGTCACATCTTATAATTCATATTAGATAGTTACAAAAGATTATATGGATGCTATACAAAGAACTGACATTTATGCACTTTTTAAAACATTTTGCAAAGTACTTTAATATCTAAAGTCACTCATTTGAACCTCACAACAGACCTCTGAGTTAAATATAATATACATATGTATATATATATGTATTATGTTTTTAATGTGTATAATGTTTCTTATTCTGCAGATGAAACATCTGAAGTTGAAAGGTTAAATTATCTGTACAAAGGAATGATTTGCAGGTAGCCAGTGACTGAATCAAACTTTGAACTCAGGTCTTCCTTATTCCAGGAATGACACTTTTTCCTCTACTCCACACTGTGTCCTACAAAGATGCCTAATATTTCTAATGACCTAATGAATTGTTGAACATGAGTATTTTCAACTAAATCATAATATCTATACTTAAATTGAATTACTACGATGGTTTCAGCATCATCAAGGTCTTACCTCTGCTCTTTTCCCAGCACACGTATCTCTATGTGATAGAGCAAGTCCTCTCCTGTCTGTGGACCTAAGTTTCCTCAACTGGAAATTAGGGCAGGTAGCCATCTCTAAGGTCTCTCCAGCTCTAAATACTTCACAAAGAAGAAACTTAATGAATGTTTACTGCATTGAGTTTTAACATCATAAGTTATGTCAAAGTAAGAACCAGAGGTGGGAAGCTGTGGGGAACACAGTAACAGTAATGATTCTCAAGTGGGAAGCCAACTCTTAGATGTCAGTAATGCTCTAGCCTGCTTCCCTTCATTGGGAGGGAGACAAACTTGGAATAATATGGAAGATGTCATCTAACACCAGGCTCCACTACTAGTGCTGTGAGTTTGAACATTGTCTTCTGCTATTACAGGAAAGCAAAATGATTAAATGGCATCTTGATAATCAAATACCTGGAGGTGTGGGGGTTGGCAGCCAATTTGTAGATGTTTATTACGTACTTCTAATAAGTACCAATTGAACATGTATATATGTATGTCAGTTATCCTGACAAAGAAGGGGAAATAATAAGAAAGAGGTTTCAGAGGGAAGCATGACAAGGAAGATTGAGAGGGAAGGAAAAAGAGAAAGTCCTAGTTTATGTTTCAGGAATCTTATCTATTATATGTGCTATTTATTTGTAGAAATCTATCACTTTAGTTATACCTATCAACATTTTCAACAATTACTTAGCAATGAATAATTTAATATCTTTCCTATAGCTTCACAGAGGGATGTGCAAAGTTCTTTGCTATTCATTTGTACCAAGTAAATAGTATCTCACAATAATTAATATATTTTCAGCATGCATTAAATATTTTATATGAACAGTTAAAATGCACAGTTATTTAGATTTTTTTAGTATTTTAATTTTTATTTCTATTTAAATGGGTTGATGTGAGTCATCTCTGAATGCTTGTGTTTTACTCTACCTATATATGACCATCTTGAAATCATGACACTTTTGACTTTTTATTTCAGTTGGCTGCTGGAAAATTTGCCTTTTAATAGAATTACTTCTAAAGAAAAAGAAGAGCTAATTGTCTTCTTTTTTTAAGCTTACTTTTAAATGCATAGGCACGTTCTGAAGTCTAACCTGGAGATAGCCTTCTTTTAGTAGGTCTCTCTTTGGAAATCAGCTGAAGATAAGCATCTCACTCAAGGAATAACACTTTAGATGAATACCTAAGCACCTTCAGTTATTTTTTTCCCATTTCTGGGTCTATTTAAAAATGCAATTTCCCTTTCTGAGAGTTGCTGAAGTACATTAATGCATATGAAATAAGTTCAGCAAGGAGCAAAAAGTACTTGAATATCTTTATTAACAGCAACTGAATTAATGCTTTTATGTTGGAATGCAGAGCAGAGAAAGCACATGCCACAAAGTCTTTTCATGTTTTCTAAAATAAAGTGATGAACATGAAATGAAAATATTTTCAGGAGATTGCAGAGAAAGAACTTCAACACAAGAATGTTCTAAGTACCTTTTCACATGGGAACTTAGGAAGTGTCAAAGAATCAGAGTTAGAAGGGACCTTAGCATCTCTCTAATCCAACTTGTATCTAAACAGTGTTCTCCTTCATAAGATATGATCATTTAGATGTAGTCCTTCACTGAGGCTTATTAGAATCCCTAGTTGGCTTTTAGACAGAACAGGTACCATCTTCTACATCAGACCCTCCCATCGTAGTTTTATCCTCTTAAAATTACTTGCATAATTTTGTAAATAATTTTGTACTTATTTATTTATTAGTATACATGTTGTGATTGCCTGTAGAATAATTTCCTTGAGGTCAGAGACTGTTCCATTTCTGTCTTTCTACATTTGCACCTTGTACCATGCTGGACACATAGTATGCCTTTTATAGTTACTTGTTGCATTGATGGGAAGGCAGCCCATTCTAATTTTGAACAAATCTCTTTGTTATAAACTTCTTCCTTTTGAATAGCATATAAACTGCCTCTCTCAAACTTCAATACATTAGTTACAGTTTGGCCTTTTCCCCTGTATCTCTGAAATTCTGTGAAGTCTAATCTCTCTTCCATGTCCTTCAGATATCTTGAAGACGGCTATCATGTCTCTCAAAGTCCTCACGTCTTTGGAATAAACATCTCTTCATATTGTGAAAGCTTTAGTCTTCTCATCCTGTCCACTCTTCTCTGGATATGTGCCACTTTATCAGTGTTCTTCCTAAAATGTAGCTGAGCAAATGAAAATAAAATGATGAGCTATTGGTTCTAGGCTAGGGCTATTATAAAGCTAAATGTTTTAATCACAGAAAGAAGTTACATTTATGGAATTGGGTGGAATGGATGCAAATTTGACACACTGGAACATCTATACATCTAACTTTTAATACTGCTTGAAAATATTTTATTAAAATGTAATAGCTAAAATAATGAAATAGTGTTTAAGGTTTGTGATATAATTAACAAATTCTATCTCATTCCATACATACAACAACCTTGGGATGTAGGTACTGTTATTATCTTTATTTTACAGATGAGTAAACTGAGGTAGACAGAAGTTAATTGACTTGCTCAAAGTTACACAACTGGTAATTGTCAACACCGGATTTGAGCTCAGGTATTCCTGCCTGAGATCTAGCACCATATACATTACATCAATGAGGGTTTTGAAAATTTGGCTACGTAATTCCTCATTGATAAGTTTTTTGGTGATTTGGTCTTCTTTTATTTGCAGAAGTGTTCAAAGAGTTAAAGTTACCTATCACCCAATGCATAATAAAACAATCTTTAGAAAGCCAATAAGTACCAAAGGGGGGGGGTTAAACCACGGGTCATCTTGGTTTCAGGTTCAGCATTATTTTCACTGAACCATGCTGCTTCTAACATTGAACTATGTTGTAGTTGAACCAATAATAGTCATTTAAAAATGATAATTTTTCCCTCCTTAGAACTGAAGGGAAAAATTGTACTTTTGAAAGTTATTTTTTCAGTATCCTGAAAGTGTAACTTTTTCCATTTCTGAATGGCAAAAATATAGTAATAGCTAAATACTGACCTATATTTCCTAATTCTGGCATAGACTCATCTCTAACGTGTATTTGTATTTCAGGTAATGTCCTAAGCAAGCATGATAAAATGATTTCTCACTAGAATCTTTGCAAATAAAAGTGATCTTTCCCTCTGACTCAGCTCTTTAAAGATAATTGCTACTTTATCCTTTACCAAATGTAGCATTTTTCAACAACATGTAAGACATTTCATTATACTTTGTCCATTTTTTCTTTCTATTTTACAGAAGTTTTTTTTAGAGGGTATAGTTCACATTGAAAAGCAATCAATCAAAGTATTTTTACTTTGGCAAACTAAGTATTACTGCTTAGTTGGACAGTTCTTAGCGAACGTATCAATGACTCTGGAACCAACTAGAATGTTGTCAGTGTGACATCACTACAAAAGCCACAGGGCACCTAGTGATGATAAAATCACTAAAGTGATGGTACTTGTTAGTGACCTTGGGCAACGTATAGCGTATTTCCCCCATCAAAACCATTTCACTTTTTTTAAAAACTCATAATATGCCTTCTTCATTTTGTGACTATGAAGATACAGTCTGTATCTAGAACAATTCTAGGGCTAACTGAAACAGTTATCATTCTTTTTCCTCATGACAGCCCTTCAAATACTTGAAGATAGTCATCATATCTCTTTGGAGTCTTCTCTAAGGATAAATATCCCCAGGCCCTTCAACTAAGTCTCATCTAACATGAACATGTGGCCATCCTGGTTGCTCTCTTCTGTTTGCTTTCCAGTTAATCAATGTCAGTCTTAAATTGAGACACCCAGAACTAAATATAGTGAACCAAATTTGGTCTGCCCAGGGCAGACTAGAGTGTAACTATCACTTCCTAACCCCTAGGAACTATGGTTCTCTTACTGAAACCTACGTTGGTATCAGGATTGTGGGCTGCCATATCATGCTGCTGACTCCTATTGTGTTCATAGTCCATTCAAACCCCCACATATTTTTAAGAGAAATTGTCTATCCATAACTCCACTATCTTGTACTTGTGAGATTGATATTTTAAAACCAAAAAAAGACTTTACATTTATGCATATTGACTTTTTTTTAAAATCAGATTCAGCCCTATGCTCTAGCATGTCAAGATCTTTTTGAACCCTGCCTCTGTCATCAAATGTGTTAGTTGTTACTTGCAGTTTTATGTTATATGAAAATTCCCATTATAAGCCATCTATGCCTATATCTAAATAACTGATAAGTGGTGAACAGAACAGAATCTTACTACCAATCACTAAGTTACTCTTGCAGAGTGATATTAAAGCATTAAGGATAATTTTGGTTATTTTAATGATTTAATTAGTTTTAATGATAAATAATAATTTTTATTAAGTTTTAATTAACTGGTACTGAACCATTAATGACCACTTTGAGTCCAGCTAGTCAAACAGTTTTGAATTCATATAATTCTCTCATCATATAATTCACATCTCTCCATCTATTCCATAAGGTCATGTTGAGACATTTTATCAAACTCTTTGGTAAAATTTAGGTAAATGGTATCTACAGCATTATCTTGATCTATCTACTGAAAAATCTTGTTTTTTTGTGGTGGTTGTCTTTTTTAAGAGGAATATGGTTAGTCTGAAATGGTCTGTTTTTAATGAAATCATGTTGGTTTGTTATATTATTTTCTCTGCTAAATTATTGCTGTCTCTTTAATTATCTGTTCCATATTTTTTAACAGAGTCCCCTACAACCTGTATTGCCTCAATTGCCTGCATTCATAGGAGAGAGAGGTAAGAAAGTATGGAAGACAGAAGGAGAGACAGACAGACAGAGAGAGAGATAGACAAAGAGATAGGCAGACAGAGACAGAGAGGCAGACATGCAGTTAGAGAAAGACAAGAGAGAGAGAGAGAGAGAGAGAGAGAGAGAGAGAGAGAGAGAGAGAGGCAGAGATACACAAAGAGAGGGTAGAGATGGAAATAAAGAGACAGTCAGAGACAAGGATAGAGAGAGACAGAGTGAGACCAGACGAGATAGCAAACAGAGGAAGGGTAAGACAGAGACACAGAAAAAAACAGATAGAAACAGAGACATAGAGACAAAGATAGAGAGGCAGAGAGAGAAAGAAACACTGAAAGACAGAGATAGCGAAAGAGACAAAGCAAGACAGAGAAAGGCAGACGGAGGCAGAGATACAAAAAGAGCCAGAGTCAGAGATAGAAAGAGAATGACAGAGACACAGAGATACACACAGAGACAAGCTGACAGAGACATGCATGGAGACACAGAAAGATACAGACCACAAACACAGAGGCACAGAGAGGTGTGGGGGGAGAAAAAGAGAGGGAAAGAGAAGGAGAGAGACAGAAAGAGACAGACACAGAGAGATAGATACAGGCAGACAAGGGAGACAAAGTTAGAGAGAAACACAGAAATGCAGAGATAGAGGAAGTGACATACAGAGAGAGGTAGAGATGTAGATAAAGAGACAGTGACAGAGAAAAGGGCAAAGTGAGACAAAAAAGCAAAGACAGAAAGACAGAGTCAGAGTGAGACAGAGATACAGAGATAGACAAATAGAGATAGAGATAGAGATGGAGACCAAGAAAGGGACAAAGACAGACAAAGAGACCATGCAGAATGGATACCAATATATAGACAGGGACACAGAAAGGTACAAAGAGACAGATATATAAAAAGAGTTGCATGTGAGAGAGAGAAGGAGAGAGAGAGAGAGAGACAAAAACAGAAACAGAGAAAGAGTGACAGAAAGAAATAAAGAGACAGAAACAGAGAGAGATAGAAAGACAGGGACAGCAGAGACACAGGCAGAGACAGGTAAAAAAGAGTCACATATAGAGACACAGAGAAAGAGTTACAGATGGGGGGGAGGGAAAGGAAGAAAGGAATAGAGAAAAAGAAGAAAAGAAGAGGAGGTTGGATTGTCCAGTTTCAAACATACTCATGGGAGCAAAGAAGCCAGGCTGGAAAGCAATAGCTAGAGTCTAGCTCCCCCCACCTTCTTCCCAGCCCCATATTCTTAGTTATGTACATCAAGTTTAGGCCTGCTATTGGGAAATGAATCCCACACCCAAACTCCAATAACACAACTTTAAAGCTCCTGTGGACCTTCAGATGATTAAATTGTTGCTTCAAATTCCCAACTTTTAGTCTCTTTCCTTGGTCCGGGCCAGCCTCAAAAAGTGCTCTGAACAGATCTCCAGAAAGGAAATAGTGGTCTGAAAGGCCTGAGGTGAGTTAAGATTGTAGCTCAGCCTCTGGGCCTGGCAATTCTCATTTGCTCAGTCCTAGGACACAAGTGACCATGCACAAAACTAGGTAACAATAGCAACTGTATCTGAACTTGGCCAATATACAAAGCATAACCTCAACTTAAGAGAACGCTGTTGGTAGGGGACAGAGCTAACCCTCAAAATGTGGGTCTGGGAATAGGATGGGCAAGCTTAGTTTTCCAGGATGAATGGAATTTTTGTTCCACGGATCTCTTCTTAAGACAGGGACACTGAAGTGTGGAGATTTGAGGAAAGGAGAGAACCCCTAGGGTCCTGCACTAGTCTGGTTTCTCCCTCTCACTCAAGCCCCTTGCTTCATTTCAAATACAAAATAAGTTATTTTCAAATTTGAACCTGTCAGTAGTTCATATCCTCCCCTGCTTGCCACCCAGGCATTTCTATACTCCTCCCCAACTGCCCCCAAGAATTAAAGTCAAGTTCACTGGCCTACAAACTTGTTGGATCTATTCTATCCCCTCTTATTAATATTGTAATGTTTGCCATTCTCCAGGTTTATGGTACCTCTTCTGTTTTCCATGATTTATTAAAAATTTCTAATAGTGACTCAGTAATTTCATTTTCTAATCCTAGGATTTGTAACTATTTTTACATCATGAACCTCTTTCTCAGTCTAGTAAAGCCCGTGGATTCCATCTCAGAATGCTTTGCTACTAATATTACTGTAACTATACCTATAACTTTTGATTAGAATCACACACCTATTAACAGTCTTAGGCCAGATTTAACTTCAAGTCTTCCTGATTCTAGGTCCAATGCTCTATCCACTATATTACTTACCTTCCTACAGAAAGAAATGTTATATTTCAGTCAGAGGTTACCGAAAATGAAGATGAAATCTTTTTTTTTTAATTTTTTTGTTTTGTTTTGTTTTTCCTACGCAATTTCATAGACCACCTAATATTTATCAATGGACCACTTTGGAATCAATGAATCCCAGGTTAAGGCTTCTTATTTTAGCTCTTTAAGTACTCAAAGATAAAGTTCTTTTTGACTTTTTGAAGTCATCAGGAGCAACTAGATATTAACTATTTCCCTCCTTATATTTGATATCTATTTCCAATCATCCATTTCTCTTCTGTTCTTTCACTCCTAAAGGCCATTCTCCTTGGGAGAGAAAAGAAAAGAAAAATGAGAAATGATCAGATCTCTATTGTCTATAGGTTATCATTGCTCCCATCCACCTCAAGCAATACTCTTATCCCTTTTTTGATTGCCCTCTTTTTCCCAATAAAACTTAAAAATTGTTTTTACTATTCTTTGCCCTCTTTGCCAGCTTCAGTTCATGCTGAGCTTCAGTGCTTCTGATACCATTTTTGCAGTACTGAACCATGACCACACTTTGTTTCCTATCCATGCTTCCCTTTTCTGGACATAACAGATGAAAATCCTGGAGCACCCTTTTTGGTATCTTCATACAATTCCTGATTTTTTTTTGTCCTCATCAGAATTGTTTCCCTTGTGTCTTAAGAATTTAATTCTTGTCCCCATTCCTCTAAGGCTGACATTTCCTGAAGAATGGAATCCTAAATACTATTTCTCTGAACCCTTTAAATATGATCAATTTTTTAACATCAATAATCCTCTGGACATACTGTATGGCTGTTAAGAATGGAACATCAGACTAAAATCTCTAGTGACCCACGATGGACATCAACAGCCTGTAGAATATTAACAGTGTGGACTTCCATTCAAGTGGCCCAAAGAGTATCCAAGAAATGTAGCAAAAGCCTGTGTTGACAGATTAACACGCTGAGTTCTACCCTGGTATACAAAAAATGCTAAAAGACCTAGAGGAAAAATAATCTCCTCTGGTTGGTCTAACATTCAAAAATGTTACAGCATGAGAAGTGAATACATTATAATCTTTACCATTAGAAAAGAATACCATTAATATGAGAGGCAGTGTGGTATAGTGGAGGGGTGTGGTAGGGAACAACAATAAACTTTGGACTAGAAGTTAGGCAAGATGTGAGTTTGAATCCCACTCATAAGGTTGTTGTTGCTGTTTTTTAATATTTTTTTAAATTTGACCATGGTCAGGAAACTCTCTCAGCCTGTTTCCTCATCTATAAACAGGAAAAAATATCTACTTCAAAGTTGCTGTTAAATAAAATAAAATGTATGTAAATCTTAGTATATTATATAAATATAAGCATTTTATAAAGATTCCACAAATCCATCCAAATGTTGATAAAGTAGGTCTTCATTTTGTTAGTTGTTGGCTTCTCTATTACTTATTTTTTTTATTGGTGGTATGAATACATCTTGCATTCTTTATGCATATTCTCCTCATAGAGATATCTGGAAGCTTGATCATTGAATGACTTTAAAATAGTGTTATGTCTAGCACCAAATATCTTCAGTATGTATTGGGTCAGGAACAGCTGCTTTTGATCTGAAGTGGATAGAGTACTACCGATTTTACACACTGACAAAATCAGAGAATCTTCATGTATTCCTCCAGTACACTGTATTTCTGTGAAGTATGGCCTTGCCATCCATCCTGCAGTTGATGCACTTATATATGTTGATTCCCCATAACCAAACATGAGTACCTTATGGGCAGGTGTAATCTTACTTTGTAATTTGTATCCCCAGAAGTCACACAGTAAGGTCAAGAAGGATGTTAAAGATAAGGAGGTTGGGTGAGTCATAGAACAAGAAGGAAGAATAACAGATGGATAGCTATAAAGCTTCAGTGGCACCTAAAAATGGGAAAAGAAATAGAATGCACCCTCCAGTGTTTTGAATATATCCTTACTGTGAGATTGTGTAATGACACACAGCAAAGAATGAAAGATGAGTATATGTAGTAGGTCTGTATCAGTAGAGGGAAGATCCAGGCTGATGGGATACCAAATCCACTGAAATATTGAGCTAAACTTATCTTGTATTGTCATGTCAACTATAAGTTTGTCAGATAGGAGACTGGTTGGGGGAGGAGAAAGCGATCAACAAGTGGCATCAGAGGATTTCACTTAATGAGTTCTTTTGTAAAGGTAACTATTTTTTTTTAAGTTCCAATCTGAGTGGGAGCCTTGAAGGATGAAAAGAAAGAAGTGTCGGCTAAAATCCTTCTAGAGAAATAGAGATATTTTAGCAGAGACTTCTCTCCCCCAAAATACCTCCACAAAATAAGTTTTAGAAAACTGATTTTTTCTTCTTTTTATCTATTTTCCTCTCATTAAGATTATATGAAACAAAAATGGCTAAATTTTTGTCTACAATACATTTTCAGAGACACTCTGGGAACTTTTCATATTCACCAAGAATCATTTTCATGTATCTCTCCCTAGTTATGAGGCAAACTATGCAATCCACTTGACTTCCATTTGTGAATGCATTTCTGGAGGTCAATTGAAACTTTAGCTCTGAAATTGCTTTTGTGGCTGCTTTCTAAGGTCATCTGTTAAACATGCAGTAATGAACAGGGAAGGAAAGGGGAGGAAAAGCCTGCATTGAGACAGCACCACAGCTTAGAAATGAAACTTGAGAACCCAACAGCTACTTGATTCAGGTTTTCTAAGACTTTGGCACAGTGCTGGTATTTGACTGTGCTATGTTTTTGAGATATTAATTACAAATATTGTGATTAGGATTTTTGACGTATAACTACTATGCACATTCTGTACAAACTATATATTTTAGTCTTTTTGTTTTTCATGCAAACAGTAGGAAGCTACAAAAGATTCCTCAAGTCTAATGCTCAAATGAATTTTTAGTTCTGTTAAAACTAAAAAGTCTTATCTCCTTCACTGATGTGTCTGTTTCTTTTAAATGAATGACTATTAAAAGTTTTAAAGAAACAGAATTGCTTCAGAATATGGATTGTATTGAAACTGGGCAACCATCTAATCCAATTTATACTAAAATCAGAATTCCCTCTCCAACATCACCCCGGGTATGCCGGAGGCAGTTTTAAGTAGTAAGAGCTGATTGTTAAATTTTCAGGGTGAACATTTATGCATTGGAGATGGTCAAAAGTTATAAATCAAGAATTCATTTATTGTTTTGTTGATGATATAGACTTACAAAAATAATGAGAAAAAGTTAATAATGCCAATTAAACTTGAAAGCCTATCATGCCTTTTTAGTGAGCCAGTTGTTAAACATTTACCAGAAACTGCTGAAAATGCCCAACAAGCAATGATGCCACCTTTGCTTGAAACTCTCCAATGAGACTGAATCCACCAACTCCAGGGAAATCTTATTCAGCTTTTGAGTGAACACATTAAGATATTGTTCTCTTCCTCAAGTTGAAATTTGTTTGTCTTTCACTAATTTCCACATGTTGCTCTTATTTGTGCCTTTGGGGACCAAATAGAACAAGTGTGTGTGCCTTCCCTAAAAGCTATTATGCTTCCCCCACCTAAAATCCCTAAAGTGTCCTTTTTGATTAGATCTGAGGTAAAATTATGCAGAATTTTAGACTGCTCCCAACCATTATTTTGTTGTTCAGTCATTTATCTGTGTATGATACTTTGTGATCCCATGGACCATACTGTCCATAGGATTTTCTTGGCAAAGATAATGATTTACCAATTTTTTTTCTCCAGTGTATGAAGACAAACAGAGGTTAAGTGATTTGCTCAGGGTCACGTAGCTCGTACGTGCATTAAGGCAAATTTGAGGTCAGGTTTTTCTGACTCTAGGCCCTGCACTTTATCCACTAAGTCAACTTACTGCCATTATACCAGACCTCAACACTTCCTATTCTACCATCCCCAGGCTCAACTCAGCACGAAGGAACTAAAGGAGTCAAGTTAACAAACAATCACCTACTGTCTGCCAGGGACTCTGCCAATGTGTCAAGTCAACAAGCATTTATGAAGCACCTCCTATGTGCCAGGCACTGTGCCAAAAGATGGTGATAAAAAGAAAGCTAAAAACAAAAACTAAAAATAAATTTAAAAAATCCCTGCTCAAAAGGAGTTCACAGCCTAACACAAGCAACTTTGTACAAACAAGATAAACAGGATAATTTGGAGGTAATCTCAGAGAGAAGGTGCAAAGATTAAACAATCAAGAATGCAGTCTTTGTGGTTAACTTTCTTTTCCTTCAGTTCAGCTGATGCAACAGATTTGTAATGGCATAACAATTCACACATGGTAATAATTACATGTGAAGAACTGTCTTGTCGATCTTCGCAAGACACCTCTTACTGTGACCCTTGCTCCTCACGCTGGGATGAATAGCACATCAAAGCTTGCTATTAGTTTTTAACCTTAATCTTCAGCTTTCCTCTTTCTTTGTTCAACGTGTCATCATTCTTTGCAATTGTGTTATGTGCGCACTGGACTGGACAGCTTGATCTGACTTTTCATCAGGTACAGTCCGTCCTCAGAATGCTCCTTTTATCCTTCCTTCTAAACCCAATATAAGGCATTTCTGACACTCTGCACACTAACTTCTCAGCCTGCCAGATTGTTCAACCAACTTGCTTTTTTTTTATCCCTTTAGAGAATTTTCTTCATATAAGTTCTTTATTGCATTCTCCACCTGAATGCTTGCATATTGCCACCCCTGTTCCTTGTATTCTCTGGGAATTGGACTGGAGGACCACACTGTATGATTTTTTTTCTGCCTGTTGTCTGCTAAATATAAACTTTCTTTATTCCTGTAGTTACGAGCCTGTGACAATCCTTTCAATAAGTCATTTAAGGCATAGGACAATTTGTACTTAATATACCAACTTACTGATGAAAACAATTTCTATCACCAGTATGCATCCTCTTTAAAGAAGCTTTCTTTTCTGTGTTGCCATTAAAAATCATATATCAAGACATGATCTAAAAAACTCTTTTTGTCAGTGCTGCATTGGAGTAAATAAAGTAAATTTAAATTCAAATTGGGTATAATAAATATTCCCTCCCATGATCCACTCCTCCTCTCAAATAGTTGTCAAAATAGATAATAGATAAGAGACATATTTTTAAAAGATCATTGCCTCAGATAATAAGCAGTGCACTAATCTCTGGATAAAAGTAAAATTATATTCAAACTTCTCTAATCTTTACTTAGCCATGATGTTATTTATACATATGGATGTATATTCATATATACATCCATGTGTATTTATGTATACATATATTTGTATATTTATATATATACACACACATATATGTATATATATGTATGTGAGTGTGTATACTCTCCTTCCTTTCATAGCAGAAGTGGAGAGAGCTTATCAGGGCCATTGTGGACAAAGCTGCACCCTGGCAACCAGGAAGACCTAGTTGGGTTCAAGTGATGCTATTGAGATCATTGGTAAGTTACTTAATCTTTCAATTCCTTAGGCAACTCACTAAGACAACAACTCATAGGGAAATTCATAGACAAATGAAATCAGAGGTTTTACCCTATACCTCATGCCAAAAACAAACAAATAAGAAATCCAGAAACATAAAAACACCTTATACTAATATTAGCCTTGCTGGAGCCTCAAATATTTAGCAACAGTCCCATAAAAGGTAATAAAATTGTGAGCTCCTTGAAAGAAGATATTGCTTTTTTGGTGGGGGGGGGGTGATCTTTATATTTCTAGTGCTTTATCACAGTCCGTGGCACATAGTAGGCACCTAATAAATGCTATTTGACTTGACAGTAGAAGTCACTTCTTTGAAGAAGGTTATGTTCTCTGGTTTGAGTGTACTTGCTGTGAAGGAATGGCCTTAGGAAATATGCAATGCCTTGTTCCTGACTATGTGGCATGTATTAGCCAGGTCTCATAGAGAAATCAATATATGGTAACAAAGCTCCTAAATAACTATAAATTACAATACACATAGACTTTCAAAGGTAATCTAATAATAATAACGATTGATTTATGTAGTACCTAAGGGTTTACGAAGTATATTTTCTTATTTGAGACATAAACAACCCTGTAAGCTAGGAACTATATGTTTTATCCCCAATTTAAGAATAAAGAAAAAAAAAAACCTGAGGCTCAGAAAGGGCAACCTCCCCATAGGCGCATAGCTAACAATTCTATAATGATAGCATAAAATCAGAGAGCTTAACTTTTGAGAAAGAATGCAACCTTTTAAAAATTGCAAAATAGAAAAAAATAATGAAAAGGCTTGAAGGTGCTAAATATATAAATTTAATCTTTTCCTGATTCTCCTTAGAAGTAAATAACGTATTGTATTCCAAGATATCCATGAGCTAGAAAAGTAAAGATTCCAATTCTTTTTATTAATGTATCATTTATTTACTTTTAATTTTCCAGCTGAAGCTCTTTGGCTTTGTTTTTTATAGATCTTGCCCAATTGTATGTGTGTGTGTGTGTGTGTGTGTGTGTGTGAAGTAGGTGAATTGTGGGTACTTAAACCTGTTAAAATATGGATGTGAGCAATTTTCTTCCATTAACATTTAAATATGAGTTGTGTATTGCAATTACAATGGTACATCTCTTCAACAAGATAAATACAGATTATTCTTGAGAGAAGATGAAAAAGGAAATAAGTTGTGGCAGCAAGTGGTTTGAAAAGTGTTGATTTGAGTATAAACCACAAGGGTTCCTGTACTTCTGAGTAACATAAATTCATCTGCACATGCACAACAAAGGCAGTACAACTTGGCTAAGAATCTGACCACTAGTTATTGAATATGCTATCTGAACAGTCACTAACATGTGGCAGGTAGTTGTTGTTTTTTGTTTTTTCCCTTATAAAATGAAAATTGACCTTTCATGACATGTGAATGGTATAAAAGAGGAAATTAATGGTGAAGCATTTTGGTAAACTCTAATAGTATTTTTGGTTGTTTATTATTATTACAGAGATATATCAGGATATGGAGCTGGAAGACATACACATATATACAGAGAGAGAGTTAGGAAAAGATATATATATTATATATGTGTGTGTGTGTATGTGTGTGTGTGTGTGTCTTTATATATACCTCAAAGACTAGATATTGAGTTATGCTTGCATCAAGAAAAAATAATAAATTAATAAATCATTTTTCTTCTTAAACTCATATTTTAAAGACTAAATGTTTCATTTGAATAAGAGATTTGGCTTTTTATGATGATGAAATAATAGAAACGTACTTTAATTTCAAACCTTAGTACTTTCACCTCAATTCAACACACTAAGAACCTTCTCTCAGCAAGGCACAAAAATGAAAAGTAATGAAATACCTACTCTGAAACACAGTAGCTGATTTGTAATCTACCTGTCAGTCAGTAATTCAGTAAACAAACATTTGTCAATTACTAAGTATGTGCCAGGTGCTGAGCAAAGTGTTGGGAATACAAGTGTAAGCAAAAAGAAAGACAGGTCCTAACCTCAGGGAGCTTAAATTCTAATGGGGAAAATTACGCATCAAAGGAAATTGAAAAGGGAATTGGGGGTGGACAAACGATATAAGCACGAAGAGAAACTCCAGAGTTCAGTCTGGGGAGGATAAAGTTAAAAAAGAAGGAGAAAAATGTGTGAACTCAGGTTTTGAGAGATTTGTGTTAAAATTCCACTTGTAACAGCCAATACTGTGTTAACCTAATGTTACAAACTATAAAATAGGAATGATAATACTTGGTTTTTCTACTTCACTGTGTTGTAGTGAGGAAACTGCTTCAACAAACATAAAGGTTTGAACTACAATCAGATAGTAACAGGAGTATTGTTAGTGCTTATGATGGTGTAAATAACATAAATTTAGAGACCCTCTCTAACCTCCAATAGTCTATAAACTACTTGCACAGAAATAGTCATATTGCAGAGGTGAATGTATTCCTAAAAACCCTAGCAGAAGAACAAAGGCAGTGCCCAGGGAGTTCAGTTGTGGAGGTGAGAAGTAGAGAAAGGCAAAGAGTATCTTCTGTTCTTTGTTAAGTCTCTGTGATTCCCAGGACAGCAAAATGAGTAGCTGGGACATATCCCAGGAGTGTGTATGTGAATTTCCATATGTTACTCTCTCTCTCCCTCCCCGGCCCCTACAATGCTTCTCTATGTTGGCAAACTGGAGCACATAATTTTCTGCCTTCAGAATGCTATATCAGGATGGCTACTATCCCCAGGGATTTGCAGATAATGGAGGAGAGGAGGGATAAGCAAGAATTAGAAATACATTATAGAAACAGGTTTAGTCCCTGAACTTTCTCATAAATGATAGTGGGAAACCAGCCAAAAGGCTATTTCCAAACTCTTTCCTGAATCCAAATATAATGAGATTTGAGGAAATGCACAGTACTCATATCAAAGTGAAACTCTAAGGCTCTCTGAGGGTGTTATTTTTTTTTTATGTCAGTGGCAATATGAGAGATGTTCAAAGTCATTTAAAACCAAATGAAGTCATCAACATTTTACCTTATGACATTTCCTTTGATACTTTATAGGTTTCAGAGTTGTGAGAATTTAAATGCATGTGTGTGTGTGTGTGTGTGTGTGTGTTTGTGTGTGTATCTTCATACATAGATATTTTTCCTGCAATTAGGATATCCTACCACCAGGAGTACATTGGAATGTCATTAAACATTATCTTGGGCTACAGATTATTAGCCTTTTCTTAAGTATGGCTAAGAAAGAAGTTTGAATGATTTTTAAAAGTACACTTGGTTTTCAGTTGCGGGGGGGGGGAGATTGGGAATGTATAAAACATTAGATACATTTATCATAATATATGCTTTAATATCTAATGGATCCATTATCTCATTTATGTGGGTTATTATACTCGAGTAACACAAATTACAACATATTCACATCTCATCCTATAATTTTTTGGTCCATGTAATTTATTCCAGCAGTTCTAGTTAAAATTTTGGAAAGCTTCCTTTAGGTCTTTTGTACATTTTGTCAATACCAGCACAGCACTTGGGCTGTATGTGCTCCCTTGCTCTTTACAATAGGATTGGCCCAGCTCCCTTTCCAAATTTGCTTTTCATGGATGAGATCACTGTCAATTTTTTCATGTAGGTCTCAGTCAGAGGTGTGCTAGTCAGTTATATGCTCAATGTACTTTTCAGTTTAATCTGCACTATTGACTTTTTTCCCTCTCTTTCTAAAGTTTAGACAATCAACAGAACAATAAATCAAGCCTTGATTTATAGTAATAATAATAGTTAGAATTTATTAAGTATCTGCTATATGCCAAGTACTATACTAAACACCTTACAAATATTCTCTGAGTTGATCCTCACAACCACCATAGGAGATAGTTGCTATTATTATCCCAATTTTACAGTCAAGGAAACTGAAGCAAAAAGAGTTTAAATGGTCACACAACTAGCAAGTGTCTGAGGTCACATGCACTGAAAATTTGAGCAATTGACTCTAGGATCACATTGATTATGCAATCTGGACAGTCACTTTTTTCCACATCCATGGAAAAAACTATCTATCTCACAAGAGATAATGAAAAAATGTATAAACATAATCAATAATCTTTCTCATTTGCCTATAAATGTTATTGATAACTATTTACACTCTGTCCTTTCACATTCTCTGCTCTGCTCCAGCATCAGTGAATACCTCCTTTGACTGTCTCAACTGAGTCTCAAAAATATTTCTTAAATTTCTTAGTGCTAGTTCTTCATGACTCTGTGTAGCTTGACGTTAATATCTCTTGCAGACAATAAGAAAGAGACAAATTGGAACAAAAAAACAATAGATTAGACTCAGTACCTAGGCACTGTGAAGTTGCTCCTTTTTTAGAACATATTTTTATAACTGCATTTCAATGTAATTGATTTCCTTATGTAATCCTATGCAGTTAAATATTCTGCATATTATTATTCTGAGGAGTCCATAGGCTTAATTAGCCTGGCAGAAGAGTCCATGACATAAAAATGGGAAAACCCCTAGGTAAATTGTGTCTGAATTTGATCAGTGGCAAGAAAGGAGAAAACAAATTGAGAAAGAAGTGATTCAAAGAAGCATTTCCACATTAGACCTCAAGGACAGTAGCTGTCCTTGCACTAAAATCAAATCCATATGAACAGGTAAGAAATTGGTTTTATATCATGAAAAAAGGGGTTGAGAAAGCCCCATAAAAAGATTTAAATTTTACTAAAAAGAAATATTCTTTAGGAACAAATAGTGACCAAGCTCCTAGGATATTAAATATATGGTAATAAATCAATTTATCATGACAGTAAACCAGGTGATTCATCCATAAAATATAGCAATCTGCAAGAACAAATGAGAACCAAGGATCTCCAGCCAATCAAATACACAACTTTAAGCTGTCCCTCAAATTCCTCCCCGGGCCATGTAGCCTGTAGAAAGTAATATACATACATACACACACATGAATGCATATACTTCTCTGACTATCAAAAAATGGTTTCATGTACACAAAATGTTGGTTGTTTTCTTTAGCACAGGAAAAAAAAAAGTTTTATTTGAGGAGAATGGAAGATTGCAAACAGTAGCACTTCAAAAAATATCCAAGAGTCAGGGAAGCAGAAATGATTCTGCAGAAAGACTTGATGGGATAATTAAAACACACCACCTTAAGACATCCAAAAATGAAGCTGGAACAAATCTTTCAGTTTTTGACATAATTTCTTTATATCATCTGTTATAGTTCTTAAAACAATTGGTTTGTCACATCTTTTTGGTTTGTTTATTTGTTTGCTTGGTATTTTATTTACAATAAGGGAATAAATCCATGTCTTCAAAGAGCCTTCTGGCCTACAGGATATCATTCATTTGTTAATAACACATTATTCATATCTTAATATCATACATAAAAAGCAGCATAGTACAGTGGTCAGAGCTCTATGCTTGGAGTCCCAGGACTCTAAGACTTGAACCCTGGGTGCACCACTTATTACCTATGTGACCCACTGCTCTGTATCTCAGTTTCTTTGTCTGTAAAGTTGTGGAATTTGACTAAATTATTTTAAAGACTTCTTTCCAGTCATGATCTGTAGTCCTAAGACACTTTGGTAGATATGACCACAGAGATAAATACGTTCAATGATTATCTATCAATATTAAACAGGCATAAAACAGGGATTTTTTTTTTTTGCTAACCAAAGGTATCTGCAGCTGTCGAAAAGGCTACCCATCAATAGAAGAAAAATTTCCTCTATATTTTAAAGTCATCCTGATGATTCTGTGTCCAGATGATAGAATGCTGATTGTATTAAGAACCAGAATACCACAAGAAATGGTCAATGTAATTCATGACCACTCAGAGCCTAACAATCTAATATTGGGTTGAAGGGTGAAAAAAGTGTCTATTACCCATCCCAGATGCTGGTATACAGAAGGATGGGAAGTCTATTGAATTAGACCATCACCACACATATCATGGGCAAATATCACAGATGGATAGTAAGCTGGGCACAGAATTGAATAGGAAGAGAGAGGGCTACATTATATTTGGAACAAATGCATAGTGCTTTGAAGTGGCTCAATTTGCTCCATGACATAAAATGTCATCTTTCTTACACTAATATTTTTTTCAGAGAAACTTTATGTCTTCATATGATAGGACCTCATATTTGCCAAAGAATCAGAATGATAGGTGAACAAAAAAAAATGTAAAGATACATGTTGGTCATAAATTGACTAAAATATGTTACCAATAATGGCCTGTGTACACAGTTTGGCTTTGAAATATCATTTATATAATATACTCCTGGAAAAAGAGATGGTCTGGTTACATAACAAGACAAGGGATAATAGAGCAGGCTATGTGTGGGCATAGCAATAATAACAGCAGTTACTTTTTTTTCATTGAGCTAACAAGTATCTGATGTCAGAATTAAACTCAGGTCTTCCTGATTCCAGGTCTAGCTTACTCTCCACTGGATCACCTAGCTTTCTGGTACTACTAGTACACAGGACAGAACCTTCGTGGAAATCCTGAGACAGAACATGAATAAGAATTGCACAGAATAATCAAGTACAGAGAGATTGCAGCTGAAACATTGACCTCAATAAGATGAAGAGGGGGAAGCGAAGAGAATAAGTATTGATGTAGTACTTATAACATGCCAGGCACTTTACAAATATTATTTCATTTGATCCTCACAATAGCCCTTCAAGGTAGGCACTGTTATTACTCTCACTTTATAGTCATGGAAATTGGGGCAAATGGACTTGACTAAGGTCACATAAGGCAGGATTTGAACTCAGGTTTTCCTGAGTCTAAACTGAATGCTCTATTCTCTACACACCCTAGCTGCCTCTGCTGAGATCATCCATTCATTTAAATATTGAAAAATAGAGAAAAAAACAGCCCAATGGAGAACCAAGAGTTGGTGAGAGGACTGGAAAACATGTGAGATAATGATAAACTGAAGGGACAAGGGAAGTTTAGCCTGCAAAAGAAAAAGGCAGGGTAAATAGTACTATAAAGTTTACACAGAGTTTCATATACAATTAAACAGCTAGGTGGGGTAGTGCATTGAGCACTAAACTTGGAGTCAGGAAGACTTGAGTTTAAATCTGACCTCACACACTTACCCACTGTGCAAGTCACGTAACCTGTGTCTGTCTCCACTCATCAAAAAAAAAAAAAAAAAAGAGGATAATAATAGCAGCTGCCTCCCAGGATTGTTGCACGGATAGAATGAAACATTAGTTGTAAAACACTTTGCACTCCTTAAAGCACTATTTAAATGATGGCTATTATTATTAATCTTCACAACAGCCTGGCCTGGGTAAATAGACACTTTAGCTATTATTTTTTAGAAGAGGGGAGATTCAGAAATGTTAAATTTTTTCCACAGTCAAAAAACTAATTAGTAGAATTCAAATCTAGTTCTCTCCTGAATCATTCCATCACACTGTATTTCATATTTTATTTCACTTCCAAGCTGCCATGACTGGACAATGAATGGAAGTAGTAATAAAAAGAAATGAAATTTTGAGCAAGATTTTAAGGAGTCAAAAGTCTAGGCACATTTTAAGGTCCCTATATGACCATCACTGGTAAAAAGATTACTGACATAAATAAGATCAAAAGTTTACTGAAATATACTTCTCTGATTGGGAAATTATCTTTTCCTTCTCTGATCTCATGTAGCACTTCTGAAAAAGTGTATTGCTAACATGTTTTGAAAACACTCACCTTTCTGTGGTTTCAGGAAAAAGTAAATATCTTAATGCTTCACCAACTTAATAAACCTACCAAAGTACTCTTTTTGCAGGCCAATAAAAAGAGTTTTATACTGTTAAAACAAATCAGGGCTTCTTTCCACATATCTAATGTTTCTCTTTAAAGAAAGCTATCAAAGTGTGGCTTATGGATATTTTCCCTATAATCTATTTTTCCCTTTTTGACAGAAGTTATAAATTCCAAGAATATAAAATATTTTCCATCAAGTAGTAGACAATTTCTGTAGCATGTCCTTATTCCTGAAGCAAAGGAAACCATAAATTTGCTAACATAGGCTCCAGATAATACTGATGGTGACATCTTTCACTGAAATTTCAAATAATCAGCTCTATTAGTACAATACGTTTGAAGGAATGTCTGGACAATCCTCATTTGCTCTCCTTTTTTCTTTCATTGGCCACAGGGTTTTCATGTCATGGAATGTGTGAGCCATTCACACTCAGAAATATTTAGCAGACTTCCAATAAATAGAAACTGATGCTTCACATTACATTGCAAAAATCAGTTAGTTCCTCTTGAAAACCACATTTGCTTTTCTAAAATTCCTTACTTGAATAATTAATGTTGATATAGATTCAATGAGTCATACTTCTAAAGAATTTCTTCCATTGTCCCTTTTAATATTTAGCCATCTTGAAACCACATAAAACTCTTTTCTTTAACCTCTCTTCATTCTGTCTTGCCATAGCTTGTTTTCAATTGAGGTTTAAGTGAAGTAAAGTATGTTGAATCCCAGAATTCATATTCTAAAAATAAAATATAAAATAATATTAGAGAGAACATAATATAGGTAGAAGAATACCGAATCTGGACTCTGAAGACCTGGGCTAAAGTTCTGTCTTTGCCATTTATCTGAAGAAAGTTTAACAGGTAATTAATTCTTTCTGAGTCTCAGTTTCTGAATCTTTTAAATGCAGCTAATAGTGTGGTATAGAAGAAGGTATACTGAATTTGAAGATGAGTTTACATCCTGGTTCATCTAGTTATTATCTGTTTGATCATAGGTAAGTCATTTAACTGCTCTGAGATCCAACTTCCTTATCTGTGAGCTGGACCTAATATTTCTTATGTGCCCTGCATCTCCAAATACTATTTCACAGGGTTATCGTGATAATAAAATAAATTAGAATAATGCATTTAAAAGCTGTAGTCTTTTAAATAATACATATCCTTATAGACTAGAAGAATATTCTAGTCTTGGGTCCCATCCCAAATACTCATGATAATGGGGACCAAATTTGACTTCTTGCATGATTATTTTTAATTCCTCTAACTTGAAGATTTCTATCTGTTGGCTCCTTTTCTGTGGCCTGTGTCATACTCAGACCTCCCTTATCCTTAAAAAAAAAAAAGAAAAGAAAAAAAAACCATCACTAGACTTTGATATATGACTAAGCTAGGGTTCTATATCACCCCTCTGTTTCACACACAAGGCATAGAAATTATGACTGAGCTTGTACTTTTATTGAGATACTTCACTACTTCCACAATCTATCTTCATTATTCCTATTTCCTCACCACAAACATGACTTGACCCATAGTCAGTTAAGTTTGAGCACTCATCACCTCTAATATGGACTCATTTGCTTCCTAATTAGATTTTTTTCCTCTAGCTTATCATCTCTCCAACCCATCCTCTACCAAACTAGCAAACCAATACTCATAAAACACAGGTCTAACTGCTACCCCCTCCCTCCCTCCCCCAAACACTTCAGTTAGTGACTGATCTCTAGAAGAAAAAATAATAGAGAAAATATTCTCCATTATTTAAAACCTTTACAATCAGGATCCTATCTATCTTTCTAGTCATAGATCACATTATTCCCTCTTACTTATGCTACATTCTAGCCAAACTAGCCTACTTGTTTCCATGACATTCTATCTCTGCTCTTTTTGCCTTTGAACAGGCTTTCATGCATGCCTGAGATGTTTTCCCTCCTCACTGCCAGCTGAAATCTACTTTATCTCCCCTCAAAGCATTATGCAAATACCATCTCCTATGTGAAGTCTTTGCTTATTCTGTGACTGTTCATTCTGTGTTTTATATTGTGTAATGATATTAGAGAACTGGCTAAAGCAAATGAAAAATAAATAAACAAACAAATAAATAAATGAATTGACCATGATCATTCAAAAATAACTGTCAGCAGAAAGATTTGAATACAAGTCTCCCTGAATCTATATCCAATACTCTCTGGGGCAATATTATGTGTTAATTAATAGTAGTTATTTTCAGTCAGTCCATAATTCTGGCCACCTGATCCAATTCAAGTATGAAAGGAATGCCTACTGTAACCTAAGTGGTTATCCAACCTCTACTCGAAGATCTCTCACCTACACAGGCAGTACATGCCACTTCTGGATAGTGTTAGCTGTTAGTAAGTTTATTTTTTTTTTTATATTAAGCCTAAGTTTGAGTCTTTTCAACTTGTCTGCACTGCTCCTGGTTCTGTCTTCTGAGTCTAAACAGAACAAACCTAATTCCTCCTCCACATGATACCCCTTCAAGTATTTGAAAAAACAACAACAACATCTATTACTTTCATGTTTCCCCTTGACCACCACCACATGTACATCCATGCATCTCCCAGTCTTCTTCTATCCAGGTTAGATGCCCTCAGGTCCTTCTACCAGTAAACCCTGTCTTTATGAATAGGTCAGAACCCCTAATTTGAAAATTGACTTCTTCCTTGAAAAAATGAAACTGCTTCCATTGACATCCAGAGATATCAGAGCTTAGAATATAGAAGATAAGATATTATTTTACCCTTGGGGGATGGAGCTAAATTTCAACACCAGTATCCTAGCATGTGACCTAATTTTACTGGAAGTAGCTGGCACTGTTTCAAGCCTCAGGTTTTGTGGGGTCTTTCTACTGGTGTGGTTTCCTTTTTATTTTGAGTCAACTAATATACTAGAGCTATATTATACATATGTTGTCTAGTTATATATGTACATACATATACATGTATATATGTACTCACACACACATATATATGCCCTTATGTATATGTGTGTGTGTGTGTGTGTGTGTATGCTTTACCTTGTGTTCTGATTCAATACTCAGTTAAATATCTGTTATATGCCTACTCTTTGTGCAAGGAGACTTTACTGAAGCTAGAAACAAGGAACTCTAGAAGAGACACTGCTCGTCATATTTCCCAGCAATAGTTGTCTAGAAAGAAGATCAACTTTTACAGAACAAATAATTTTATTAAGGGAATTTGTTCTGTGAAGTTTGGATTCAGTCAAAGGGGTGCATGTGAGGACCTAAAGGGCCACATGTGACCTTGAGGACTCAGGTTCCCCTCCCCTGTTCCAGAGTCAAGAAATTTCAGTGGCAACACAAAAATCAAGATGATTGGCAATGGTACAGGATGCAGTGGACAACCCTGGAGTCTTCCATTTCTGACCAAGCTCTAAGCATTCTACAGTGCCTATTTCAGCTTCCTTCGTGGCTGTTGGAACAAATTGTTCTCATACTTCCATTCCGCTAGGGAAAATCCTCATATGCTTGGAGCAGACATACCCCTGTGGGTTTGAAGATTATAAGTTACCTTCAACCTGGTTTAGTTTGTTTGTCAAGATAGTTTTACTAGGGTGTGGCAACTGCACGTGCTAAAGCTTCTTGGAGCCAGAGGTGAGAATTGGGTGAAGGTGAATGAGCAGCCCTGAAAAGGGCTCAGCCCTCACATTAGAGGTGCTATATCTCCCTGAACACCCCATTACACTCTATGATTTTAATCAGTTTAAGTGTGGCAAGCTTAGTCAGAGATGACATTAGATGCTGGTATAAAGTTTACACCTTCTTTCTCGTCCTTGACTATTAAGAAATCCTGGAGAATATGTGCAGTATCTCACCCAAAGTTTCCATTTTCTACTTTCAAAAAATTGCCTTGTAAAAATAAGAAGTACACAATGGTTGCTTATTGAGTATTTTACTAGCATATACAGTTCTTGTTCTCTTTAAGTCTAAGCTCCAGTTATGGATGCAAAGCATACATCATAGAGCAACTATAAAGCATGTACACACATGCACATACATACACATACATATATACACATATTTACACACATATACACACATACATACAAACACACATACACACATACATATATATTTATACATATATACCTCACTGTTCATTGATCCATAATATCCCATTGCCTATTATTTGTCTTAAAAAAAACTAATAAGATCATAATGATTGAATGAATGAATGAATGATTGGAGGTAAGGGAACAAGTTTTGAAGCCATTAACATATGACAGTAAAAGATGGTGAGAATCTTTGCCAGGTGATCTTGGCGTAAGGGAATATGTGAGAGTTATCACACAAAATCCACAAAAGTTACCTGCAGGTTGGATATTGTCATTTAGGGAGTGTGAAGACTCAAGTTTATAGCATAATGAGTATATAGCTGGAAGAGAGCTCAGAAGACATCTAAGCCTACCCTTTCATTTTTCAGATGAGGAAACTGAGGTCCTCACATGCTAAATGACTTTCCCAAAGTCACATAGGTAGTGAATATAAGGGACAGGATTTGAACCTAGGTTCTCTGACAACAAAGGAAGGGTTCTTTCCATTTTACCTTAATGTTTTGTTATTGGATGATGGGAGGATGATGATAAAATCTAAAGGGTACAAGGAAGTTGTACCAAATCCAAGTAGAATGATGGAGTCTGACAAATAAAAATGTAATCCTCCTTGGCTAAAATTCCTATGGTTGGCTCAGGACACCGAACTGCCATTTGAACATATACTGGTGGTAACCATTTATTCAAGTATGTTAGGGAGTATCTGTCTCCCTAATTACACCTGCAGGGAGATAATAGCAAGTCCTTTATCACTCTGATGTCAATATGTCTCTTTGACACTGGTTCATGGACTTGTTTGGATTTGAGAAGCTGTGCTATTAAAATGCCTAATGAAAGTACAGGAGAACATTTTGGGAGTCCTAACTCTTCTGACTTTCAGCCTCTGGATACCTATGGAGGCTCTAAAATCAATATTATCTTGAAGAAACACAATATGTTATTGTACTCTGTCATTATTTTCTTCGCTAACCAGCAAATTGTTGATACTGTCATCTAGCCATGAGTTAGTGCTTTACTGTAAAGACATTGTGCTAAGCTCAACTGTTTGAATGATCTTTTTTAATCAGAGCCAATAATTGGAGATTTTGACAACATGGGACATTTTTCTGCTAAATGCTCAAGGAACTATAAGTTGGATTTTTTATCAATGCAGAAAAAGGAAAATATTCAAGCATCTATCATTAAAAGGCCAGTGCTTTAAGTTGCTAACTGGATTGGAGAGTAATGATGCTGTCAGGATGTTTTCTGATATCTAGAGGATGGTAAAACAATTCCATAGAATTTACAGAGAGAAAAGAAGCTTGGCAGTTGGCATCCCATAAACCTTAGACTACCTTTGTTGCAATTAAGATGTTGCCTAGCACTTGACAATTCACACAAGACTGAGTAAGCATTATTTTTCATGTATTGAGAAACAGTACTTGGGTGGAAAGTCCTAAAGATGTATTGCCCTTTAAGACGTAATCCTGTCACTAACATACTACACACTCTCCCCTTTTGACTTACTGAAGATTATTATTTCTTCTAATCACTAGTTCTTTGAGCAAATGACCAGTTTAAGAACTCAAAAAAAAAAATTGAACAATCATTCACTGTTTCTTCATTGTCGAGGCACTGGGCATTCAAAAGAAAATAAACAAACAACTTCTACTCTCAAGGGGCACATATTCTATTAGGGAAGGAGTACAACACACACGAGTATATTTAAATACAAAGTAAACCAAGTGAGAGTGTCTCTTAGCTGAGCTTGAGGACTAGGACTAGACTTGGGGTGGGGAAGAGCAACAACTTGATTGCCTGCTGCCTAAAACAGCTGATTGAAAGGTCGATTTTTCCCCTCATGAATTTGACTGTTTAAATAGGCTTAAATTTACCGGTTACTTTGGTGTCATGTAAAGACATTATGATTCCTAAATGTCTACAATCTTTTGTTCTTTCCAGCAGAGAGGCCAGATTTCTTATTCTTTGACAATGATGATTACCCTCAAATGACATTCATCCTGCAACACTGCATACTGACATTAAATTAAGAAAATGAACATAAGAAGCAATAGAAAAACTTTTTGAACATGGGTGCTCCGAGAGCTGAAGTTTGAGACAACCTCCCTTCTTGTTTGCTTTCATGATGCATCATGCTACATTAAATTGCCTTTAATTAGCTGTCTCATTGAACTGTCATTTGTGTGATCCAAATAAATACCTTTATGTAGTAAATTATCTAATTATGTATTGAGTGTTCATTGCATACAGAAGTTTATGACCAATTTTGTGGACATACAAGAGAAACATGTGTGTCCTTTGCCCTCAACTTGTGTAATCATACATCTAAAGCAGAATATAAACTACTTGAAGACAGACTGCATTTTTTTTTATTTTGACCTTGGATACCTACACCTAGTTCAGTGTCTTTCATAAAGTAGGATCTTCATGATTATTAGTTGTTGTTAAGGCAGTGTTATAGGTTCTGAGCCAGTTTGGAGATAACCAATGTGTTCCATATGCTCTAGGAATTCTTTTATACTGGGATAGCTGTTCAATTAAAAAAGTAATCATTAATCACCTACACAGGTCCAAACAATGTGTAGCATGCTGTAGATGCAAAGACAAAAACCAAATAGTTCCTTCAAGTGGGGGAAATCATGTAAAATATAAATATAAAATATATACCGGGGAAATAAATATGACATAATTTCCAACAAGTTAACATGCATTTATTTGGCTCTTACTCTGTGGCAGGCTAAGCTCTTAGCACAGTATTTAGTAAACAATAGGTGTTTAATAAATGTTTATTGACTGACTGGGTATACAAAGAAAGGTAAATATCAGTCCCTATAAAAAACAAACAAAAGACAATTCCTGCCCTGAGAGAACTTACATTTTAATGGGGGAAGATAATACATAAAATGAACTTGAAAAAGGAAGCAGTATTACAGATGGCAAAAAGTGGGTCCTGGGTTTGAGTAATTGAAGATGAGGAAGAGATCACAGTGGATCATATTTGGAAACATTTCCAATATTTCCAATTTTCCTAACCTATTTTCTGCTGCATAGCAATGCCGATCTTGAACACCAATTTTCCCATTATGTATCATGTCTACAAAGAATAAAAGTTCATAGTATTCAAATTATAATTATGTTACACAAAGAGTGACAGAGTATGAATATACATACACACGCGTGTGTGTGTGTGTGTGTGTGTGTAAATTTTGATCACCAAAACCTCTCAAGAAATCTTGAGGCTTATGGGCTAGATTTCTTTCTTAAGGACCATGCCTTAAACCCATACCACTCTGACTTTCATTGACTGGCCAATAATAGGTCTTAGCTCAAGCCTTGTTTGATCATTGTTTGGGTTCTGATGGTTCAGAGTGAGTGTAAATAACAATTGTTTCTGTTTTGGCCAGAAACTCTGAGGCTCTTCCCCTCCTAGATGAATTTTTTTTTATTAAAAGAGGCTATTCTTTGCCTCATTTCTTACCTAGCCTTAATCAATGAATGGGTGCTGCCTCAGACAAACTGAGACTTCAGAAAGACCTTAACTTAAAAGGACCAAGCACTCCCACTGCATGCAGGGCCATTTCAAGTCATTTTGATCTATATTTTGCCACTGGACCCAGGTGACTCTGGAGGACAGAGTGAGGATGGTATCTTTGCCCGGGTCTGCCTTAGTCACGGAATGATGATGTCAGTTTTTGTTGTTTAGTCCTTCAGTCATGTCTTCCTTTTTGGGAGTCTGTGGACCATACTGTCTATGGTATTTAGGGGCTTCCTAATCTAAAGAGCAACTTTAGCAAGGATATTTCTCCAGGCTAGGAGGTGAAGTCTGGAGAGTGAGCGAAGTTGAGAGTGAGATACCTTCTATCTGTGTGAATTGTATAGTAGTAAAAACTTGAGAATCATTTTTCATGGCCATGGAAAGTGAAATGATCTCACCCTAGAGAATTCTTAGCTGGTGTCAAGTTGCTGAAGAAAAATATCATTTCAATTGAGATACTGCTGGAGATTTAGAATCAGTAGCAGAAATTTTGTAATATTCCTCTCTGAAATAATACAACAAAAAAAACTCAAAACACTTTAAGATATTTCAGACTTTACGAAAGTCAGATCATAATTAGGTTGACTCCTTCCTAATTGTTATTCTACTATTTCCAAATCTCTCCTTAGATCACTGGAGATGTTGTGATTGTGGTTTCTTCTTTTATTTGGAAGCTTCAAAGATAGAAAAAGAGTGAATCTTTACATTCTTAGTGAATCCTGAATTGATTGAAGAAGGCTTTGCCAAATGACAGTAGATGTTAGTAACTACACAAAGGCATTTTCTTTGTAGTTATGTAAATAACTTTGCCTAATCAGGGGCCCTGAATCTTTGCCTCCTGGAAGCTATTTCCTGGTCTATTTTATCTCTTCTAGCTCATCATCACTAGTTGGCATGGAGATAGAAGTTGTGTCTCAGCATGACAGAATGCCTCTAGGGAACATTTTCTTTTATTTCATTGTAAGCTGGAGCTTGATCTTTTCTTCACATTCCTATGAAATATGACTGCTAGTTGTATGGGGTTATGCAATTCCTTTCCTGCAGTGAAGCTAGAGCCTTGCTGTGATAAGCAGCCATGCAGGTTTTCTGCACTTGGCAGAATGATATCCCAACAACTGATGCTAGAGATGCATCTTTTATCCAGTGCCAAAAATACTTAAATTTCTGTTTTTATTCTATTCAGAAAATTACAGCTTCCACCTGAGACTTCAGATTCCTTAATCACTGCTTGATGAAATCCAACATCACTTGCTCTTTGTGTGAACCATGGGGTCATTTAGGTTTGGAATTTTAAAGAGACTTTTAACACTCATAATCCAATCATGGAGTATTCTTGTAATGTTTTAATTTTTTTCCTCTCTCTCTCTTATTTTTGTATTTCTATGCACCCAAAAACATATAAATACATTGTGAATAAGAAAAAAAATAATCATACTTGAAAGTTGCTTAGATGATGATTTTTAGCTTTTTCAATATTCAAATATGATCCCATGGATAAGGGCACTTTCTCTAAGATCGTAAGCTTTGCCTGACTATATTGCGTGAGTGAACACTTTCTTCCTATAAGAAGTTCCTATAAGACCATAGGGTCCAAAATGTAGAGGACTTTCCTTCCTTTCTCTTATTATCTTAAAGGTACAAACAGAACAGATGGGCTTTTCACTAACTCTCGTTATTTCAGTGACCAACCGTGATTCATTTTTTTTTAACAAATATACTTCCTTTATCACACTTTTTATGCTTTTTAAAAAACGTTTCCTTCTTTTCTTTTTATATCACCTCAGTTTTTCAGTATATCTCTTGCCCTTCCCTGCCACAGAGCCATTCCTTATAAAAAGGAAAGAAAAAAAGTGTAGTAAAAATAACCAACAACCAAGAACTATGCATTATGTTCAGTATTCCACACCTATAATATCTGACATTCTGGATTGAAGATGGTGATGTGCCTTCTCAGATATGTCTTTATGATCAATCAGGGTCATTAAGATTTCCTAGCATTCTGTTTTTATAATTTTGATTTTTTTTGTATTTTCTAGTTTTCCATTATATTTATGTACCACTAGTGGTTTAGGTATTCCTGAACTGAAGGACATCTATTTAATTTCCATTTCTTTGCTAATGGCAAAAAAAAAAAAGGAAGAAAGAAAAAAGAAAAAAAGCTACTAAAATGTTGTGTTTTATATGGAATTCCCTTCCTTATTCCTTCTTTTCTTCCCTTCCTCCTTTATCTCCTCCTTCCTTCTTTTTTTCCTTCATCCCTCCACCTTCCTTTCCTTCCTTCTTTTCTTCCTTCCTTCCTTCTTTCCTTTCTTCCTCCTTTCCTTTCTTAGCACTTACCTCCTTGTATTGTATTGCTAGCAGTTGTACCTCGGGTCAAAGAGTATGGGCATTTTCTTCACTATTTCTATAATTCCAAATTGTTTTTTTTTCAGAATGATTAAACCAATTTTTACCTCCAGCAATAGTTCACTAGTATACTCATCTTTCTACAATCTTTCTAACACTATTTCCATTTTTGTTATCTTTGACATTTTGCTGGGTCTGAGATGACATCACAGAGCTATTTTGATTTGCAAGAAGATTAGTACAGAAGTAAAGCTATCAATTACTTCATGTAATATTGGTATTTTTATTATATTGACGTACTAACTTTAAGTATAGACTATTCTTAAGGTTATTTAAGTTATTCTTTATTTCTTCAAGACATCTTGCAATTTTATCAACATAGGTATTCATCAAGTTGTGTAGATTAACTCCCATGTATTTAATGTGTAATTATTTTTATAATTATTATAATTATTTTGTATGGAACTTTACTTTCTATCATTTCCTCCTGCATTTTGTTATTACTTCATAGATGTATTGTTGGTTAAAGATTCATTTTGTAACTTATGACTTTACCGAAGCTATTGTTTTTGTTTCTCTGCTGATTTCCTAGGATTTCATAAGTAAATAATGATGTCATGAATGAATAGGTATAGGTTTTTCTCCTCTTTGCCTGCCTTTATGCTTTTTTTTTCCTCTCTTATAATTGATATTTTTAGAATTTCTAGAACTATACCAAATAATAGCTGAGAAAAGGAAAATCCTTGCTTTATGCCTGTATCTACTGGGAAAGCTTCTAATATTTCTCTATTTCATATTATACTTTTTTTTTGTTGTTTTGGTAGTGATAGTGTAAGTGTGTGTGTGTGTGTGTATGTGTGTGCGTGTGTAGTTACAATGTTCTTCTGTGTTTATGATTCGTGCATTTTTTATGTAAATGAGTGTTGTACACTCATTTAATAAACAAAGTTTTTTGTGAATTAATTGATATAATTACATAGCTTTGACAGGGTTTTTGATATGACTGTTAATGGTTTTTCTAATGTTAAACTTTCAATGAATCATGATTATAAATCCAACTTGTTTATAATGAATGATTTTTTTTTAAAGGCTGTAGTCTTTATGCCAGGATTATATTTCATCTTTTAAATCAGTATTCATTCATTATATCAGTCTATGGGTCTCTTTGTTTACTTGATCATATTTTAATTTATGTGTTAAATTCAAGGTATTATATATTAGTATATTGTATATATATTATATATTTGTATATACAGATATAGGATATTTGTATTCTAAAAAGAGTCTGCTACTATTTGTCAATTTGTAATTTATAAATTTAGATTATATAACATTTGGTGGTAGATACAGGCATACTTAATTTTATTGTATTTTATTTTATTGCACTTCACAGATACTGGTTTGTTTTTGTTTTTGTTTTGCAAATTGTAGGTTTGTGGCAACTCTGAATTAAGTAAGTCTATTGGTATGATTTTTCTAACAGCACATGCTCACATCATGTCTCTATGTCACATTTTGGTAATTCTTGCAATATATCAAACTTTTAAATTATTATTATATCTGTTATGGTGATTTGTGAGCAGTTGATCTTTGATGTTCCTATTGTAATTGTTTTGGCACTCCACGAGCAGGCCCATATTAGATGACAAAATTATGATAAATATGTCTGTTCTGACTGTTTCATCCACCAGCTGCACCTTCCCCCATCTCTGTCTCTCTATCTCTTTGTCCTGTCTATCTATCTGTCTCTCCCCACCACCATTCCCTGAGACACAATATTGAAATTAGTCCAATTAACGTCACGATAGCCCTTAATCATTCAAGTGAAATGAAGAGTCAACTGATTTGGTAAACTTCATTGTTGTCTTCTTTTAAGAAATTGCCACAGCCACCCCAATCTTCAGTAACCACTATGCTGATCAGTCAGAAGCCATAGACATTGAAGCAAGACCCTCCACCAGCACAAAGATTATGACTTGTTTTAGGCTCAGATGATAGTTAGCATACTTTTTTTTTTGCAATAAAGTATTTTTGATTATGCTATATACATTTTTTAGACAATACTATTGCATACTAAATAGACTACAATACAGTGTAAACATAACTTTTATATGCACCGAGAAACCAGAAACTTCTTGCGACTTGCTTTATCACAATATTTGCTTTATTACAGTGGTCTGGAATTAAACCTGCAATATCTCTGAGGTACACCTGTAGATAAGTTGAATATTGATATTAATTTATATTTTATAGTTTCTTTCAACATAATGTAATTTTCCTTGTTCATCACTATTGGTATCATGAATTTTAATTTTTCCCTTGACAATATGATTTCTACTCCTGTGTTTTTAGATTAAACTAATGTTTTATAAATTTATTTACACTCTCATTTTAATTCCATGTTTGCTTGTCAGATATGTTTTTTGCTAACAAGTTTTAGAATTTTAAAAATCATTTTATCATTTTCCTTCATTATATGAGATTATTATACATAATAATATATTATTATTTTATATATTATATACTATACATGATTAAATTCACATTTAACATTATCAGATTTGAGTTCATATCTTCACTATTTCTTTAACATTTATTTTTTCTTCCTTCTTTTAAGTTGATATAATATCCCTGAAATTAATTGTGATTAAATTTTGATATGAGTTTATTCTCAAAGATTTCTGCCCTCTCCATCCCTTCCCCCATCATTGCTTATCACTTTTGCCTGCCCTTTTATACCTCTTTTTCAATGTCATTTTTTGTTTGTATTTTGTTCAGTTTGCTAACCTTCAATATACAGCTTCTAAGTGTTCTTGTTTCTAGCAAAAACTACATATTTAACAATAAAATACATTCAATGTTTATTATTGATGGTGATAAACACTTTAAAGTACTTTTAAATGTTATGTAAGGGTGGGTATGGGCTTCCACCCAATTAATCACAAAAAGTCCAGACACCTGTGTGGAATTGATGTTTGTTGAATTCAATTGAAAATACTTTGACACAAAATTTGTTTTGGTGTCACTAAAGACTGAATACTCTGCTTGATGCACTCTTCCTTTGATATTGTTTACATTGCATTTTGTTCTATAAATAGATCCTCCAGGTTTGTTTGTTTATTTTTTTTGGCTGGTTTAGTATTCATTTAACTAACTTTTCTTAAAAGTAAAATCTAAAACAGGAAAAGGGTCTCATTTGATGCTCTCTAATACTTTGAGACTTAGATGGATCTGTAATCTCGGCCATGTAAGTATTCCCTCCAACTATGTAGATTACAACCCATCCATGTCTGCCCATCCTTTGTGACTCTTATTTATGTTCTGTAAATCCTCCACTAGTTCACTCTATCCTAGAGTGAGCTAGAGCCATCTTGACAGGGCTCAAGAGGATCTACTGTTAAATTTCAGTGTAAGTGTTTACTCATTAAAAACCATTATAAATCAGGATTTGATTTACTGTTTTGTTGATTGTCTAGAGGTAAGAAAGCTGTGGAGACAATGTCAATAATGCCAATTAAACTTAAAAGTGTCTCCTGGGAATGACTCTGTCCCCCACCCCAGCTGACTGTTAAACATTTACCAGCATAAACCCTGACTCTACCCACATTTTGGAGACTTCCCTCTAGATCTCTTGACATTGCATGAATAAACACAAGCTACCCATCTATCAATTTGCCTTGCTACATTGCCATTCTATGATCTTTTTAAAATCAGACTTCTCTCTGACATCCTTTATACCTCTCCTCCTTTTCAATTCTTTTCCCCTTAATATAGAAATAAAAATTTCTGGAGATACCTATACTGGTAAGGAGATTAAGTAAACCACATTGTCCTTTCATCCATAGTAGTACTAATGCTGCCAGTTCTTTCAAGAGTGAATGCCAGATGCTATGTTAGGTGCTGGGTATTTAAAGATGAAAGTCTTTTAAATGCAACTGATCTTAAACTGTTCCTGTCCTAACAGAACATATGTTTATATTTTCTGTTTCTTTGTCTCTGTCTCTCTGTCTCCATGTTTCTCTGTCTCTCTGGGTCTCTGTATCTCTCTGTGTCTCTGTCTCTGTCTCTATCTCTATCTCTGTCTCTGTCTGTCTGGCTTTCTCTCTGTGTCTTTCTCTTTCTGTCAGTCTCTGTCTCTGTCTCTGTCTCTCACATGCACACACACATACACACACACACATACTCACTCTCACACCTGCAGTAATAATAATTTAAAAAGAGTAATTTTGACATAGAAGCCATTAGAAACTGTGGGGATGAGGAAAGACTGTAAGCAGAAGGTCATCCATGAGTTATCTTGAAGAAAGCTAAGAATTCTATAGAGGCAGAGTTGAGAAGAGAGGGTACTTCAGTCACAGAGGATAGACAGTGCGGCGTTAGGGACACAGAAATGTCATGTGGAAGGAAGAATGAGAACATCTTGATGGAATTATAAAGTGTATTAAAGGGACCATACATGATCAGATTGGAAAGGAAAATTAGAACAAGGACAAATTAAAAATTTGATGATTCTGAATCTTTGAGTGTTTTATAGGTTGCCGTCATCAAATCTGATATACTTTTCCTGAAATGCAAAAAAAAAAAAGATGTTCCTCTTTTCTAAAGATTCTCATAAATATTATTGGAGGTGGATACATGTTCAAATAAATCAGAAAATGATTTGATTATGAAAAATAGCTTGAAAGAGTACATATAATGCTAAATAGCATCTGGAAGACATGGGTTCAAGTTTCCACCTTATATTTACTAGCTATGCCATGTTAGGTACGTCAGATACTCCCTAAGATTTATTTACTAAGACTAGGTTGCTGTTGCTATATTTGTTGGTGGAGTTCCACATCTGGAGTTTCCAACCTTGATGTCATCACAGAACCTTTGTGTATTTACACAGTATAATGAAGTAGCAAGTATATGATGGTAGAATATTTAAGAAGGAAAATAAAAATATATAGAAAGTACTTATTTTGACAAGAGAAAAAGTACATTCTAAGTCTTTGTGTCTGTCTTGTGAAAGAAAAGGTAAAATTTTGAACATAAGGCAGGGATCCTTTTGCCTCTGTAGTCTGAAGTAGGCAGTCTCTGTAGAACACAGAATAGGTCTAAGGATAAGGAAGGAAGATCATTAAAATTAAATCACCAGTAATTCCTCAGAAAACATGAATATGAATCATCTTAATGGCTTGAACTGAATGTGAGCTAACATGGTCAGAGGTGAGATGACCTCCTTTATGGAAGCCTTGTGTGCACCGCCAACATGGATGATGGACTTATAAAAATATTAATGGGCCAATACCATCTCTCATTTCCTGTACTAGCACACATTGCATGGTTCCATAGAGAGGTTTATAGTGTACAAACAGAAGCACCTGTCTTCTCAATTTAATTGTCCTTCACAAGGGCACATGTCTTTTAGGAGCAAGGAAAACTTTTCTTATTGTGTAATTCACATATCCTCTAATTCTACTTCATTCTGTTGTCATTCCTTCTTTATACTTTGTACCCTCAGAAGTAATCTTAGGGTCCATGTGTCTGGCAAAAACAGTGTGCATGAAGCGCTAGTTTGGTACGGCAACCTCATATTTCAATCAAACACCAGTTAGCCTCTTCTACTGTGCCCTGTGGAATCCCTTCATCCTAAATCTCTTTCTCTTCCATTCTAACTATTATTGAAATCTGGCCAGTCACCCCTTCCTCCATTACACAGCCTCCTTGACCACCCTTTCATCTGCTGGATGTACCTTTACTCATTCCCCTTGACTTACTGGTTGAGGAAGGGGAGTTGGAATTCTCCTTGTTCCCCAATATTATTTCCAGTTTTCATCCTGCCTCCATCACTCAGTAAACTTTCCTCCTTTAAAATTCATGCAGTTCATATGATGTACCTCTGTGACTTCATACGACACCCCCCTTGCCCCATCAAAATCCTGGTAGCTATTGTTTATAGACCTCTAGGTCATTCCTTGTCTTTCCTCAATGTGTTTGATATATGGCTCACAATGTTTCTCTCCTCCCCAACTCCTGCCCTCATTCTAAGGGACTACGTATATGAGTGTGTATACACACATACATACATACATACACACATACATACATACATACACACATACATAATACAAACATATACATATGTATGTATTTAAATGCTCTGTCCACACATTTGTTCAACCTACTCACCTTTTATGACCTATTCCTGCACCCCACCTCAGCCACACACAAAGGTTGTCAAAGTTTTGATCTTACTGTCATCCACTAATGTACCACATCCACATTAGAGAATTCTGAAATCACCTTATCCAACCATAATCCATTGGCTTTTCCTTTCTTATTCTGCCTTCCCTTATAGAACCCTACTCTTTGTTCACATGTTACCTCCAAACCTTGACACTCCAATTTTCTCCCAGACCATCACCCCTGTACTAGCCACTCTCTTCTCTTTTTCCCAACTGCTTGGTGAATTAATTCACCTTTGTACTATCTTGATCTTCTTGAATCCCTAGCACTCTTTTCACTTCACCAATTATGTACTGTCAAGCCTCAGACATCATTCACCACCTTTGTTCCTACATGCATGCTTCTGAATGAAAGTGACCAAAAAAAAATCACACAGATCTTCTGACTGGATCCACTAAAATTTCTATTTTACCAAACCAACTGCACCCTCAGAGCTGTTAGGCAATCCTTCTATAACTACCTAATTAACTCACTATCCCACTTTTCACAATGGATCTTCCAAACTTTCTCATACTTTAGCAAACCTTCTATGCCTCCCTGTCCACTCACTGGCTCAGCTAAGAATCTTGCCTCATATTTTATAGAAAAACAATTGAGACCATTCTCCATGAGCTCCCTTTTTTATCCTCTTCTTCATATCATAGCACACATATTTTTCTAATACTATTTCCTCCTTCACCCTTGTCTCACATGATAAGGTGTCCTTAGTTCTTGTGAAGATTAACCCTTCTAACTAATCAAGTAATTCCATCTGCTCTCATCCCACAGACTTCCCCCTTATCATTTCTACGCTATCACTTATTTTCAATCTCTGTTACCTACAGTTATGCCTATGTTGCCCTATCCTTAAAAAAATCCTCACTTAATCCTTCCTTCCTTGCTTGCTATGGTTCTATATCTCTTTTGACCTTTGTAGTTAAATTCCTTGAAAATGCCTTAAACAATAGTTACCTCCACTTTCCTCTCACTCTCTTTGTAACCCCTTGCAATCAGGCTTCTGATTTTATCATCCAAATGAAAGTGCTCTCTCTAAAGTTAGCAGTGATCTCTCACTTGCTAAATTAAAGGGCTTTTTCTCAATCCTCAGTCTCCTTGAGCTCTCTGCATCCTTTAACACTCTTCATCATGTTCTCCTACTTGATACTCTTTTGTCTAGGTTTTTAGAACCCTACTCTCTCTTGGTTCTCATCCTACCTATTTGTCTGCTCCTTCTTAGATTCTTTTGTTTGATTCTTAACCAAATTACCCTCTAACTCCAGGTCTCTCACAATGTTCTATCCTGGGTCCTTTTCTCTTCTTCCTCTATACTACTTCTCTCGGTGATACCCATTACCCCTAACTTCCCTATTATTGTAGAAGACAACATCATCTTCCCATTTTCAAAGATTTATAGCTTATATGTCATCCTTGATTCCTTACTCTCCCCGCATCCCATGCATATCTAATCTGTTGCAGAGACCTATTGATTTTCTATTGATTTTGCCTTTGTGATATGTTTCAAATACATGCCCTTTCCTCCTCTGACACTGCCATAATTCTGGTACAGGCAAAATTTCATCACCTCACTCTTGGTGAGTCTGCCTGCCAAAAGTCTCTAAACACTCCCAATTCATCCTCTATTCAGTCATTCAAGTGATTTTTCTAGGTCAGGTCTGATCATGTCAAACCCCACCTTCCATTCCCCAACTTAAACTGCAGAAGCTCCCTATTACCTCCAGTCTTCTTACACCTTACTCTCTCCCATGTACTCTCCAATCTGGTAATAATAGCCTTATTGTTTCACCAACAAGACACTCCACCTCTTGGCTCTCGGCATTTACTCTAGCTGTCCCCCAAGCCTGAAATTCTTTCCCTTCTCATCTCTCCCTCCTGGCTTCACTGGCTTTCCTTAAGTGTCATATAAAATTCTATCTTTTACAAGCAGTCTTGCCCTGTTTCTCTTAATTTTACTGTTTTTTCTCTATTAATCATTTCCTATTTCTTCTGAATATAGCCTGTGTGTGGGTATAGATGCATACGTATTTATGTATGTGTGGGTGTACGTATATATATATATATATATATATATATACACACACACACATATATATGTGTGTGTGTATCTGCATACATACACATGTGTATGTGTATATATGTATGTATGTATGTATAATATGTGTGTGTGTGTGTGTTTGTTTTTTGCTTCCACCATTAGATTGTAAGTTCCTTAGGCCAGTGACTATCTTTTGCCTCTTTATATATCCCCAACATTTAGTGCAATGCCTGGTACTTAGGAGGTACTTGACAAATGTTTATTAATTGATAGATTGATAACTTCCTCACTTATATACATATTCACAGCATAGGCAGCTAATACAATAAATATGGTAGTTTACTCATTTAGCTTTATCTTCTAAATACCATTCAGATTTTTTTTAAAAAGGCATAACCCTCTCTCCTATGCCCCTTGAAAAATGCTGAATATGAATGTTCTTTAGTCACTATATAAAATGGCATTTAAATATTACCTATAAAGACTCTCAGAAAATGTGTAGAACCAGTAAGTCAGTTGATGGAAAGTTGTGTCATTTGTACTAAAGGTTTGGCCAATGGCTATATCTTTTGGTGCACAGAATGATTGATTTAGAGTTTAAAAGACTGGATCAAATCATTCTTCAGACAATTACTTAGCTTGTGACATTGGACAAGTCATTTACCTTCTTCCTTCTCTGTAAAATGGGAATAATAATAATACCACCTTCCTTGCTGGATTGTCATGAGGACTGAATGAGATAACACATATAATCTGCTTGGCAAATATTAAAACACAATATAAATGCTAGTTATTTTATTATTACTATTATTGTTATTGTTGTTATTATTATTGTGAGAGTGATCAGTCTTACTCCACAATCGCCAGGTACAAAACCTGAGTTCAGATCTTGACTCTCCACTTTACTGTTGATGTGACATTGGGCAAATCACTTCACTTCCCTACATAGGAATTTTAGCACCTGTGATAAACATCACAAACACAGCACTGGCCTACGAAGGAGAAAAAAGAACTCTGGGGCAAGCCAGAGGCCTCCACTGGGAAGGCTGTCCCAAATGAGGATAGAGATCAAGGGGAGGGGCTCATCTGAAACTGTCATGTGATATGGCAGCTTCCTATTTTATCTAGGATTCAGCACAGCTCTGGCACATAACAAGGGCATAATAAATGCTTCTTGGTTTGACCATTTATTATTCTTGAGTAAGAGACAAATGCCATTGTTTCAACACTGCTAAAATTCTTGCTCTTTAAATTCAGTGCCCTATAAATTTGGCATGTTTTCAATTCAGCACCTAGGATCAAAGCCTTGATCAATTTATACCAGTGACAACTCTGCCAAGTTCCTTTGAATGACTATGGTAGTCCATGGCCTCTTTTTAAATCTGAAACACTAACTCAAATCATTGATTTCGAAGCAATTTCCTAAGGACAATTTTGAATTTCAACTGATGTTCAACTGGAGTTCAACTGAGGCAGGATCTGAGAATTATGTATATAAGTATTTGCACGCCCATCCTTCTGAGAGCTCTTATCTCATTTTTGAAAATAGTTTACCTACTGAACAAATTAACTTCCTTCAGGTTACAATTGTGTCAAAAATACTACTGCTATTAAGTAACAGACCACCTTCCCTCCTCCCCCATACTCTATGTCATAGGAAGTCCTTCATCCATTAACATTCTCTTTTTTTTTCAACCCCTTCCCTGTCTTGTCTTCCCAGTATGGTGAGTGCCTGGAGGCCTTCTCTTTCCACCCTTGCAGAAGCACTGCTAAAAAACTAGAAGGTGAGATTACCTAGTCAAGCTGGCTTTCTGCTCAAACACTGCTGTTAATGCACTTTGTTAAAGGGCAAGTTTCTACAGCAAGCCTTGCTTATTAATGAAAGGGCTATGCTTTTGGCAGAAGCATTCAAGTGAAAAATGTGTAAGCAAGAAGATATCAAGTGAACCATTTACTCCAACAGAAGAGCTGTCATGAATGCTCCACCTATCATCTAGTTTTAAAGTTCCTGGCTTCTCATACAGATTCCTCCCCTCCTCCCACCTCATGCCCCCTTTAATAATGGAGTATCTTTGAACAGGGGAAAGTTCTGCCCTGCCTAATGCTGAGGTGGGAGTGAAGCCTTCTTGACTTGTGGACTCAAGAATCCTTGTAAAACCTTTTAGCTCAACAAGTAATTACGTTCACCCAACCTCACCCCTGACCTCAATCTCTTCCACCATGTGATACTATGCCAGTGTGCTCAGAATCAATGTTCTGCATGGTCGAAGCATCACCCATTGAAAATCTCATTGAAGCTAAGGGCTAGCTCTGTGCTTATGGGAAGTTATTAAGACTTCAAGCAATCAAAGATGCTGGCAATCTCTATTAAAAGCTAAACACTAAACAGACCATTGAGTTGCAGGACTGAACAACTCTCAAAAGAAATTGAGCTTTATCTCTCTCCCCTACCCCAACCCCCCCTAGGAGTATAACATATTCTCGGCAAAGCTCATGTTAAAATGATATTTCCTTTAAATAAAGAAGGCCAGCATTTTCCTCATCTTTATCATGTTCGTTTTATAGAATCATAAACACCTGAAGATTGAGTGCTGCCCCTCAGGAAAATATGGTTTCAAATACTGCCTCTGACATTTAATAGCTGTGTGGCCTGGAGCAAATCACCTGGCCTCTCTGAGACACTGCCAAGTCCCTTAAACTTAGTCCTGTGCCATGGCTGGGTTGGAACTAATGTCCTAATGAAGACTTTCTTAGCTGATTAAACCACAAACTCTTTGTTTGCTTGTCACAAGAATCCATTTTTGCCAAAAGAGTCTATCACTGTTGTACAAAAGACCAAATAGAAATGCCCACTTGCTACCTTACACTTTAATAGAAGCAGACCAGCTCCCTTAAAGTTTCTCTCTGCATCAACACTACATCTGTGCATAATCCTAAGCCACTGGTCACCCCAGAGAATAAACTCTGTTGTCCCAGATTGACTACAGGGCTGTTCACCCGGCAGGTGACATTTATTCAGCACACTAATATTCACAAAATGGATGTCCATGAGGCACCTCATTTGATCAAGCAAAAGCAACCTAAGTCCTGCACAACCTGACATAAATTGAGCGCTCAAAAGGCAATGTGTTGACAAAAACTGCTAAGAAAACAGTGTGGCAGAAACAGGTATAGACAAACATCTCACAATGTATACCAAAGTAAGATCAAAATGGGTACATGATTTATACATAAAAGGGTGACATTATAAGCAAATTAAGAGAGCATGGAATAGTTTACCTGTCAGATCTATCGATAAGGGAAGAATTTAAGACCAAATAGGATATAGAAAGCATTACGATACGTAAAAGTGACCATTTTTATTATATAAAATTAAAAAGATTTCCCACAATAAAAACAATGCAACCAAAATTATAAGGAAAACAGAAAACAAACCAGAAATGTTTTCTTATATGTATCTATGATAAAGGCCTCATTTCTGTATATTCTGTAGAGAACTGAGTCAAATTTATAAAAAAAATCAAGTAATTTCCCAATTGATAAATGGTCAAAGGATATGAACAGGCAATTTTCAGACAAAGAAATCAAATCTACCTAGACTCATATAAAAAAAAATTCTCTAAATCATTATTTATTAGAGAAATGCCAATTAAAACAACTTTTAGGTACCACCTCATACCTATCAGAATGGCTAATATAGCAAAAAAAATGATAAATTTTGGATGGGACTCCACTGTTTGTGGAATTGTGAACTTATCTAGGCACTCTGGAGAGCAATTTGGAACTATGCCCAAAGGACTATAAAACTGTGCATACTCTTTGATCCAGTAATACCACTGCTAGGTTTATATCCCAAAGAGATCCAAAAAAATGAAAAAAAAAGATATACATATATATATGTATATATATAGATATCGATATAGATAGATAGATAGATAGATAGATAGATAGATAGATAGATAGATA